>NC_134689.1:54294679-54614679 GCF_050947455.1 Rhinoderma darwinii
TGGGAGAGGGGGCAATCCTATTTTTGGAGTCTGTTTCCCGTATGAGTTTTGTTAAGTCAAAAACATCTTTTTCCCTTTTACGTTTAACTAAAGAGCACGCCTTAATCAACAGTCCTCTCATGAACGCCTTATGAGCGTTCCAGAGTATGTGGGGGCAGGAGACTGAGTCCAAATTAGTGGAGAAAAATTGAGATATCTCGTTACGTAAAAATTCTTTGTGGTTAGGGTGATGTAGAATATAATCATTTAGCCTCCATTGAGAAGGAGAAGGCGGGGAGAATTTTTCAGGTAGACATAACGATATAGGGGCATGGTCAGACCAAGTGATATTACTGATACTCGATGATTGGGATTGTACTAGTGTTGTATTATCCACTAAGAATATGTCAATCTTGAAATATGAAAGGTGAGGTTGAGAGAAAAAAGTATAATCCCTCTCTCCCCCATGCTGGCATCTCCACACATCAAACAAGCCTTCCTCCAATAAGGTCGAGGAAAAATTAGAAGTTTGTCTGCCACTAGAAGCGGAGTCTACAGCCGCATCAGGAATCATATTAAAGTCCCCTCCAATAACCAGGAGACCCTGTGCAAATTCCCGAATCTTAGGTAACAGGGATCGGAAATATCGAGTCTGTCTCCTATTAGGGAAGTATACATTAACCCCTTAAGGACGTAGCCTAGTTTTGGCCTTAAGGCTCAGAGCCCATTTTTCAAATCTGACATATTTCACTTTATGTGGTAATAACGTCGGAATGCTTAAACCTATCCAAGCGATTCTGAGATCAGGAAGTAGTGGAGTATACAAACGGGAGCACGGAGCAGAAGCAAGCCAGGGGCAGAGCAACGCAGGATAAACGGAACAGAAGCACGGCAGAAGCAGGCTGGAGCAAGGCAGCAGTGGGGCCAGGAATCCAAGAAGAATAACAAGCAAGGAGGAAGAGAAAACGGCAGGTATAAATGGACAGGGGGCAGAGCTAACTCTGACTGACCAGGCCGCGATAGGCTCTCCCACTCCTGAGCCTGCCACCCTGATTGGTGGGAGCAGGTGTCAGTCTCAGAGGTCTGGCCTCAGGGGTCGACTGATTAATCCTGGGAGTATACCCAGACGTAGTGCCTGGCAGATCCTTTACACCTATTTTTGGAGTCTGTTTCCCGTATGAGTTTTGTTAAGTCAAAAACATATTTTTCCCTTTTACGTTTAACTAAAGAGCACGTCTTAATCAACAGTCTTCTCATGAACGCCTTATGAGCGTTCCAGAGTATGTGGGTGCAGGAGACTGAGTCCAAATTAGTGGAGAAAAATTTAGATATCTCGTTACGTAAAAATTCTTTGTGGTCAGGGTGATGTAGAATATAATCATTTAGCCTCCATTCAGAAGGAGAAGGCGGGGAGAATTTTTCAGATATACATAACGATATAGGGGCATGGTCAGACCAAGTGATATTACTGATACTCGATGATTGGGATTGTACTAGTGTTGTATTATCCACTAAGAATATGTCAATCCTGGAATATGAAAGGTGAGGTTGAGAGAAAAAAGTATAATCCCTCTCTCCCCCATGCTGGCATCTCCACACATCAAACAAGCCTTCCTCCAATAAGGTCGAGGAAAAATTAGAAGTTTGTCTGCCACTAGAAGTGGAGTCTACAGCCACATCAGGAATCATATTAAAGTCCCCTCCAATAACCAGGAGACCCTGTGCAAATTCCCGAATCTTAGGTAACAGGGAGCGGAAATATCGAGTCTGTCTCCTATTAGGGAAGTATACATTAAAGAACGTGTAGAGTACGTTATTGATCTCACAGATTAACCCCAGGTATATATCTACCTTGCGGGTCTTGTAGCAGTGATTTAAAGTTGAAAGCTACTGAGTCTTTAATTGCTATCATAACTCCTTTTCTTTTCGCTAAACACGAAGAGGTATAAATGTGGGGAAAATGTTTGTTGGAGAATTTAGGGGTGTTATCTTTGTGATAGTGTGTTTCCTGAACCAATAATATATCACAACGAAGGTTGTTAGTTTCTTTCCATAATAAATTGCGTTTAAAGGGACTATTTAGTCCCTTAACATTCATGGAAGATAGACAGATAACCATGAGGAGGGTAATAAAAATGCCAAGGAGATGAGTGGAAATGTCAGCACGGGACCGCCTGAAAAGCAAAACATAAAGACCTGTAAGTCAGCTTAAGAGCACTATTGAACAACCATCCGTATAGGACAAATAGCAGCCATAATATACAATCAGTTGTAAGTTGTAATCAGCAGTAATATAGAACAAGATAACATAAACAAAGATATACAACGAAATATCATAGTGCCAATCAAGCACTGAAGTCTCCAGGGGGGAGAGAAAGAACACATCAGAAAAGGCTCAATGAAATTACATTAGAAATTATTGTAGGCCAACATATCAGTTGTCAACAATTGTTCAGGTAGGATGGTTGCGGGATCCCACTGATTGCCATTCTGCAGGAAGGGGCAAAGGAGGGTGAGCATTCACCTGACGAGAGGAAGAGCCAGTAGTGGAGATATTCAATTTTTGCAGCAGTAACAAACCTTCCCTAGGTGAGGAAGCCGTAAAGGAGGTACCATTCCGTGTAATAAGGAGTTTAGTAGGAAATCCCCATTTGTATTTGATATTATGACCTCTCAGTGGTTTCGTTATTGGGAGGACGTCTCTGTGTGATTGCAGGGTGGCCGCTGAGAGGTCTGGAAAAAGAGATATTGCAGTAAAAGGAGCAGGTAAAGTACCAACTTTTCTAGTTTCGAACATAAGGCGCTCTTTTATATGGAAGAAATGGACCCTAGCTAGGACATCTCTTGGTGCTCGCTCTGGGGCCGCTTTGGATTTAGGCACCCGGTGGGCCCTGTCAATAGTCAAGTCCAGATCCGATAAGGTAGGAACAATGGTGAGGAATAGATGTTTTAGATACAGCGAAGGTTCAGAGGGTCGTATTTCCTCAGGGATGCCTCTAATTTTAATATTATTTCGTCGTGAACGATCTTCAGTATCAATTGCTTTGGTCTTAAAGGGAATGTGTCGCAAATTAAACCTTTTTTTTTAAGTGTCGTTACTTATTTCTATTATATTTTTTACGTTTTTTGCGGTATTTTTTTTTTTTTTCCGTGTGGTGGAAAGTATTACAAATTAAATAATAATTTGAAATGTTTTCCTATGTTGGCCACCAGGGGGAGCACTTCCCAGAATTACAGCAAGGTGAATAAGGCAAAGCAACCTGACTCACAGCTGCTGTAAATGTGGGAGGGAACCTCACCCCCCTCTCACAAGCCAGGTAAAGGTGTCTTCAAATTGCTAAGCAGTGTCCGGCAGCCATATTGGGTGTGATTCTGAAGCTGGAAGAAGTTATAGGACACACCAAAAGGCTAAGGATATGTTCACACGCTTACTAAACAAAGGGAAAACAGCTCCTGATTTTCAGCCATTTTTTAATCAAACTCGCGGTTTTTAACGGCCGTTTTTGGAGCTGTTTTTCTATAAAGTCAATGAAAAGCGGCTGCAGAAACGTCCCAAGAAGTGATGTGCACTTCATTTTGGTCGGGCGTCTTTTTACGTGCCGTTTTTGGAAAACTACCACGTAAAAAACGCCCTGTCGGAACAGAACGCCGTATTTCCCATTGAAACCAAAGTTACAGATGCTTGTAGGCGTTCTGCTTCCGATTTTTCAGCTGAAAACATTGTGTGTGAACATACCCTTAGGGTATGTGCACACGCTAACTGCATTTACGTCTGAAATGACGGACCTGTTTTCAGGAAAAACAGCTCCGTCATTTCAGACGTAATTGCTCGTACTCGTGTTTTGCGAGGCATCAATTACGGCTGTAATTTGGAGCTGTTCTTCATTGAATTCAATGAAAAACTGCTCAAATTACGTCCCAAGAAGTGTCCTGCACTTCTTTGCCGAGGCTGTTATTTTACGCGCCGTCTTTTGACAGCGACGCGTAAAATTACAGGTCGTCGGCACAGTACGTCGGCAAACCCATTCAAATGAATGGGCAGATGTTTGCCGACGTATTGGAGCCGTCTTTTCAGGCGTAAATCGAGGCGTAAAATGCCTCGTTTACGCCTTAAAATAGGTCGTGTGAACCCAGCCTTAGAATGATGAAAGTGAAGTGAATGACTTTTCCGTTGACCGGTTCACACGCCGTGTATTTGACATGTTTTTTTTTTTGCACATTTTACGTGCAAAAAAACACATAATAAACGCTTGATTACACTTGATTTTGCGTGTTTGGGGGATTTGTGTGTGTGTGTGTGTGGGGGGGGGGTGCTCGCCGCTGATTCTCCAACACAGCTGATAAGCGGCTATGAAGTATCAGCGGCGCCCGTGCACACTCCGCTCTGCCACACACACACACGGGAAAAGTCTTAAAGGGGTCGTCCAGGAAAACATGGCGCCGCACCTGTCCTCAGGTCGTGTGTGGTATTACAGCTCTGTCCTATTCACTTCAATGGAGGTGAACTGCAATACCAGACACAACCTGAGGACAGGTGCGGCGCTGTTTCCAATCCGGACACCCCTTCTGTCCTGAGATGACCCGACGGGGGAGGCGGGTGTCAGAGCCACCCACCGCCATCACTGCAGACAGAACTACACAACTACGGCATGAGGGCAGGGCTTGTCCTGAGTGCACTGTCTCTTGTTATGGACAGATTTATAGTCACATGAACCCTGTCTGATGAACCGGTAACCTAGGTATACATATACATGACAGAGGGGGATCACTAAGAACCCTGTGCACCCTCAGCCCGTCCATCCATAACTTTCCTGGTTATATCTGCGTCTGGGAAAGCTGGGTGACCACCATTACCCCTCATACTGGAGTGTTTAGGGATGTGACTAATGAATCTCTCACACTCCAGTGGGAGGGGTAATGGTGGTCACCCAGCTTTCCCAGACCCCTGAACGGTAAATCTCTCTAGTTGTGCTGAGACTGTTTGGGAATGTGACTAATGAACCTCTCAGTCTCAGCACGATTAGAGATTTATCGTTCAGGGGTCTGGGAAAGCTGGGTGACCACCATTACCCCTCCTACTGGAGTGTGTTTGGGGATGTGACTAATGAACCTCTCACACTCCAGTAGGAGGGGTAATGGTGGTCACCCAGCTTTCCCAGACCCCTGAACGATAAATCTCTCTAATTGTGCTGAGACTGAGAGGTTCATTAGTCACATCCCCAAACAGTCTCAGCACAACTAGAGATTTATCTTTCAGGGCTTTCCCAGTACAGTTTCATCATGTGTTCTTCATACAAGGGGGGGCCGTTTCAGGGGGTGACCACCATTACCCCTCATACTGGAGTGTTTAGGGATGTGACTAATGAATCTCTCACACTCCAGTGGGAGGGGTAATGGTGGTCACCCAGCTTTCCCAGACCCCTGAACGGTAAATCTCTCTAGTTGTGCTGAGACTGTTTGGGAATGTGACTAATGAACCTCTCAGTCTCAGCACGATTAGAGATTTATCGTTCAGGGGTCTGGGAAAGCTGGGTGACCACCATTACCCCTCCTACTGGAGTGTGTTTGGGGATGTGACTAATGAACCTCTCATACTCCAGTAGGAGGGGTAATGGTGGTCACCCAGCTTTCCCAGACCCCTGAACGATAAATCTCTCTAATTGTGCTGAGACTGAGAGGTTCATTAGTCACATCCCCAAACAGTCTCAGCACAACTAGAGATTTATCTTTCAGGGCTTTCCCAGTACAGTTTCATCATGTGTCCTTCATACAAGGGGGGGCCGTTTCAGGGGGGGGGGTGCGTTGGGTGGGGGGGCCCGTCGGGTCACGAGAGCGGGGGTCTGTGATATAGAGAGTGGGACATGCAGAGACACAGACCTTACCTGCAGTGCAGCAAGTCTTCAAGATGGCGCCTGCTCTCTCCCTGCAAACAGCTGCTCTGCGTGACTCTGACCTGCGTCTGCGCAGTACAGAGCCATAGAGCAAAGTCAATGGAACGGCTCCCGTTCATTGACTCCTATGCACTGTAGCTGCGGTATTCCATCTCTGTATGTGTCGTTAATCGACACATACAGAGATGAAAAACAAAATGGCAGCCCCTATAGAGAAGTAAATGTTAGAAAAAAGTAAAACACAAACACACACATAAATAAAAGATTTTATAATAAAACACTAAATGCAAATTGATATCAAATTATTTTTTTTTCGTGACACTCGTCCTTTAAGCCATTTAACCTCCTCCTCGAATGCATTATGTGCATCCACAAGTTCATTGTGTGCTTTCGAAAAATCTTCCATTTTACATTCCATGTCATCAGTACGATCTCCCAACGCATTGACATTGGATTGCAATTTCTGGACTAGAGAAGACACACTGCTGTTAATACCATTTTGAAGTAGAACCAACATGTATTTGAGAGTGTCCACTGTAATAGGAGCATCTGAGGAGGGAAACTGACTCAGGTCACATTGAGAATGCACAGCGGCATGAGATAATAGGACCTCGTCTAGTTGCATACTTTTTGCCCCAGCCGAGCCTTTTAAAAGTGGAGATGCCGTAGGCGAGAGGTCAGACCTTCTTTTGTGATCCTCTTTACCATCTGCTGAGTCAAGGGATTACTCCCCAGAGTGTGTCTGATCAACCTCCTGTTGTTGGAATAATTCTTGTGAAGGTGAAATAGGTCCCATTGTATGTGTAGGTGAGGTGGCTGACACAGAGACCTCATCCAATGGTTGGTTTGAATTTGCAAAGTATTCCGTAAGTTTCCGGGGAGCGACTTTACTTTTGCGTTTAGTCATGGTGCCTGTGACTTTAAGAATATTAAGCAAGAAAGTGTGACGTCAATGTAGATATGTATCACTGCTTATGTAATTCACTTTGACCGTGTTACACCAACTTCGTGTTCGATGGAAAAGCAGTTAAAGAGACTCTGTCACCACACTATATGTGCCGTATCTCTTATATAAGGAGATGGGCGCTATAATGTAGATCACAGCAGTGCTTTTAATTTAGAAAAACTATCTATTTTTACCACATGAGCGATTTTAGTTTTATGCTAATTAGTTTCTTAATGCCCAAGTGGGCGTGTTTTTACTTCAGACCATGTGGGCGTTGTACAGAGGAGTGTATGACGCTGACCAATCAGCGTCATGCACTTCTCTCCATTCATTTAGTCAGCGCAAAGTGACACTGCGTTGTTCACTATGTGCTGTCTTAGGCCGGATTCACACGAGCGTGTGCATTTTGCGCGCGCAAAAGGTACTTAACAGCTCAGTGTGTCACCCTCGTATGATGCGTGGCTGCGTGATTTTCGCGCAGCCGCCATCATTATGACAGTCTGTTTGTAAACAGAAAAGCGCGTGGTGCTTTTCTGTTTTCATTCATACTTTTTACTGCTGTTGCGCGAATCACGCGTGTCAAACGTAAGTGCTTCCGTGTGCTGCGCGTGATTTTCACGCACACATTGATTTCAATGGGTGCGTAATGCGCGAACAACGCACAAATATCGGACATGTCGTGAGTTTTACGCAGCAGACACAATCTGCGTGAAACTCAGACAGTCTGCACGGCCCCATAGACTAACATAGGTCCGTGCGAGGAGCGTGAAAATCACGCGCGTTGCATGGGCGTATTACACGTTCGTCTAAATAAGCCCTTATACTGACATATAAACGTTACTGAAGTGTTTAGACCGTGACTAGACAATCCTTCCAGCCAGGACGGGATGTCTATTCACAATCCAGGGACTTCGGTAACATTTGTTTGGTACTTACAGCAGAGCAAAGCAAAGCGTAATCTTGCGAGATCACGCTGTAAATGACAGTTAAAAACGCTACCGAAGTGCCGGGATTGTGAATAGACATCCCGTCCTGGCTGGAAGGAATGACTACTCACTGTCTAAACACTTCAGTAACGTTAATGTGTCAGTATAAGGCAGCACATAGTGATTAACGCAGTGTCACTATGCACTGACTCAGGGGCGTAGCTAGGGGGGGGGGCAAGCGGGGCATGTGCCCCGGGCACAGTTCAGAGGGGGGCGCCAGCGCCCCCTCCTCCTGCACTATAATTGTACCTGTGTCGCAAGGACACAGGTACAATTAGAAGCAATGAATGACCGGGCACGTTCCGTGCCTGGCCATTCAGCGCCTTTCCACGAATGAAGCGACTGGTACCTTTTGTACCAGTGACGCTTCCATCGATGAAAGGCGCTGACTGACTGGCAGGGAAAGTCATCCTGCCCAGCCAATCAGCGCCTTTCATAGACGCCGCGTTCAACCCCCAAGAGACCTGCGCAGAAGAGAGCAGGTCTCCATGGCTGCCGGACGGCGTGGGAGCGGGAATAAGGTGAGTTTGAAATTTATTTATTTTTTAAATTGTAATAGAAGTGTGGCTGGTACTGCGGGGGGGACTTTGTTTACACGGGGGCTTTATCTACGGGGGGTGTCTATCTACAGGGGGACTATATCTACAGGGCAGGGCTATATACAGGGGGACTATATCTACAGGGCAGGGCTATATACAGGGGGACTATATCTGCTGGGCTATATACAAGGGGACTATATCTACAGGGGGGCTATATACAGGGGGACTATATCTACAGGGGGACTATATACAGGGGGACTATATCTACAGGGCTGGGCTATATACAGGGGGACTATATCTGCTGGGCTATATACAGGGGGACTATATCTACAGGGGGACTATATCTACAGGGGGGCTATATACAGGGGGACTATATCTAGATATAGCCCCCCTGTGTATAGCCCACCCCTGTAGATATAGCCCCCCTGTGTATAGCCCAGCCCTGTAGATATGGTCCCCCTGTAGATATAGTCCCCCTGTAGATATAGCCCACCCCTGTATATAGTCCCCCTGTAGATATAGCCCACCCCTGTATATAGTATCCCACAAATAGCTCCCCCCTATAGTGCTCCACAGAAAGCCCACCCCTGTATATAGCCCCCTTGTACATATAGTCCACCCCTGTATATAGTGCTCCACAGATAGCCCACCCTTGTATATAGTATATACAGGGGTGGGCTATCTGTGGAGCACTATATACAGGGGTGGACTATATGTACAAGGGGGGGCTATATACAGGGGTGGGCTATCTGTGAAACACTATATACAGGGGTGGACTATATGTGGAGCACTATATACAGGGGTGGGCTATATCTACAGGGGGGCTACATACATGGTTGGGCTATCTGTAGAGCTCTATATACAGGGGTGGGCTATATCTACAGGGGGCTATATACAGGGGTGGGCTATCTGTAGAGCACTATAGGGGGAGTTATTTGTGGGACACTATAAACAGGGGTGGTCTATATGGGGGCACTATCTACAGGGGCTCTATGGCAGGCACTATCTACAGGGCGCTCTATGGCAGGCACTATCTACAGGGGGCACAGTGTGTGTGTGTGACACGGTGTATGATGCTATTATAATTAGAGGTGCAGTGTATGGCGCTATTATATTTAGGGGCGTAGTGTGTGGTATAATGATAACTTTATATTTATTTATAGGTGCAGAAATGTTGGAAAAGTGAGAAGCTGAAGACATGTGAGCGGCAAACTGCAGAAATGGACCGGGAGAAGTCATCATAGAGGTCTGGACCAAATGGAGAAAAAGAACTAGAATCTGAGACGTCACCGGTGAGTCACTTAATGTAAATGTTCATTCTGCCTCTAATCAGCACTGTATGATCTGCAGCGAGATGATGGGTGGTATCATTATGATAGGATTTATTTTTTGTGAAACGGCATCTCCCAGCATATACTTACCATTGTTCGGGCCATGCTGGGAGCTGTAGTTTTACGCCGTACACACCTATACAGCAGGGGTTGCACTAAATTGAGCTGTATTTGTGCTGGTGTTGTATATATGTAGTGAGCTTGGTTCTGGTGTTTTGTATAGAACCATATTGCTTGTGGAATGTACAAATAATTTTATGCTCGCGTTACATAAAAAGAAATGACATGTCGATTGGTAGAGAAAACAAACACGGCGAGGGGGAAGGAGATGTCGGGAAAGAGGTTGGGGGGGGGGGCGCCAAACTGAATCCTTGCCCCGGGTGCTGGAGAACCTAGCTACGCCTCTGCACTGACTAAATGAATGGAGAGAAGTGTATGACGCTGATTGGTCAGCATCATACACTCTTCTGTAAAACGCCCACTTGGTCTAAAGTAAAAACATGCCCACTTGGGCATTAAGAAACGAATTAGCATAAAGCTAAAATCGCTCCTAACGTGGTAAAAATAGATTGTTTTTCTAAATAAAAAGCACTGCTGTCACCTACATTATAGCGCCGATCTCCTTATGTAGGAGATAGGCCACTTATAATGTGGTGACAGAGTCTCTTTAAAGACAGGGTGATTGTACTGTTATCACTTTTGACTGCTTTGCCTGTTTGTTCAGCAATAATTCCAATAAACTCTGCATCAGTATAAAACACCTAGTTTAAGAGCACAAGTTTGTCCCAGTTGAGTAGAAAAAGTTTTTAATATCTTACTGAAACTTGTTCATACAGTGTAAGTCTGTATAGAGCACATGTGTAGGTCCAGAATAAAATTTAGACCGGTGCTTCACAGGACACACTAGGCCGCAGCAAGATGTCCCACAAATATGATGCAAAACCGGGCAGATGAGCTCTAAATTATTGTTGGGAGAATCTTTAATTATCCTAGGTGAAGGGATGTCAATACATGAGGAAGGGGACGCCAGGTGGAAGTGCATTACCTTTATACTGCACACCCTGGTGCATGCGGCTGCTCTGGTTTCCACTCTGAGTCCTCCCAAATACGAGCAGCGATCACCCCTACAGCAGGGGAAAGTACCTGGCAAGGTACCTGAGGTCGATGGTGTGCAGGAGAGGTAAAGGTGCTGTGTTAGCTATGCTGTGTGCCGCTTAGAGCCAGTGATGCAGCAGGAGCAGTAGGATCAGGAAGCCATTCACTTCAGCATCCAGGCTCCGCCCCCCCGATTTTACGATATTTTTATTAACTTGTTTTAACTTTTTTTTTGTCCCACTAGAGGAGTTGAAGGCATGAAGCAATGATCGCTATTCTAATACACTGCACTACCTACATAGTGCAGTGTATTAGAGCTATTCACTGACAGCAAAACTATTAGGCTTCGCCTACCGGCAGGGGCCTAATAGATAGGCTTCCGTACTGGGAAGACATTGTTAGGCTACAGTTGCCATAGCAACCATCGGCACCCCCGTGGGTGCCTATTGTTGCCATTAGCTAACCATAGGGTGCGATCTAACCACCTAGATCGCTGCATCTAAGGGGTTAATCGGCCAGATCGGAGCCTTGCTCCGGTCCTGGCCATTAGAGCAGGATATCAGCAGTGACAAACAGCTGACACCTGTGCCTATGGCAACTATCATAGTTGAATACAGGCTAGTAGCCACTTAAATGCAGCAACCGCTTTGATCGCTGCATCTAAGGAGTTAATTGGCCTGATTGGAGCCAAGCTCCGGTCCTGGCCATTACAGCGGGGTGTCGGACAGCCGATACCCAGCGGTGATGGCGCTGACTCAGCATCTGAGCCAGCGCCATCACATATACATTCTCAAGGAGCTGTGATCGGTCAGTCTGCTGTGACTGAGCAATCACAGCGATCGCCGGCCGGGGACCGCTGTGATTGGTCCCCTGCCATCTCACTGTGCCGATCAACTGCGATAAACAGTTGATGGCACAGTTCTGTCACTCTGCCCTTTGACATGGTGACAGTTTTTAGCCAGGACGCACCGGTACGTCCCGGTTCCTTAAAGCACTGCAATTCAGGACGTACCGGAGCGTCCATGTGCGGCAAGGGGTTAAAAGTCTTTTAGTTTATTGCCATTTGCTGGGGACCCAACCCTTATCTATTGTTAAAATAAATGCTCATCTGGTGAACAACATCTGCATAGACTATAAAATTTGTCCTAAGTACAATAAAAGTGACAAACCCTTAACCCCTTCCCTCTTTGGCTACTTTTGACCTTCCTGACAGAGCCTTATTTTTCAAATCTGACATGTTTCACTTTATGTGGTAATAACTTCGGAATGCTTTAACCTATCCAAGCGATCCTGAGAATGTTTTCTCGTGACACATTGGACTTTATGTTACTGGCAAAATTTGCTCGATACATTCAGTATTTAATTGTGAAAAACACCAAAATTTAGTGAAAAATTGCAAAAATTAGCATGTTTCTAAATTTAAATGTATCTGCTTGTAAGACAGGCAGTTATACCACACAAAATAGTCGCTAATTAACGTCACCCATATGTCTACATTAGATTGACATCGTTTTTTGAACATCCTTTTATTTTTCTAGGACGTTACAAGGCTTAGAACTTTAGCAGCAATGTCTCACATTTTCCAAAAAATTTCAAAAGGCTATTTTTACAGGGGCCGGTTCAGTTGTGAAGTGGCTATAAGGACATTATATATTAGAAACCCAAATAAGTCACCCCATTTTAAAAACGTCACCCCTCAAAGTATTCAAAACAGCATTTAGAAAGTTTCTTAACCCTTTAGACGTTTCACAGGAATTAAACCAAAGTAGAGGTGAAATTAACAAATGTAATTTTTTGTTGTTGCAGAAATTCATTTTTAATCCATTTTTTTTGTAACACAAAGTTTTACCAGAGTAATGCAACTCAATATTTATTGCCCAGGTTCTGCAGATTTAGGAAATATCCCACATGTGGCACTAGCGTGCTAATGGACTGAAGCACCGGCCTCAGAAGCAAAGCAGCACCTAGAGGATTTTGGGCCTCCTTTTTATTAGAATATATTTCAGGCACCATGGTCAGGTTTGAAGAGGTCTTGTGATGCCAAAACAGTGGAAATCCCCCAAAAGTGACCCCATTTGGGAAACTACACCCCTTAAAAAAATTATCTAGGGTTATAGTGAGCATTTTGACCGTACAGGTTTATTGCAGAAATTCTTGGAAGTAGGCCGTGAAAATGGAAATCTACATTCTTTCAAAGAAAATGTAGGTTTAGCTAATTTTTTCTCATTTCCACAAGGACTAAAGGAGAAAAAGTACCACAACATTTGTAAAGTAATTTCTCCCAAGTAAAACAATACCCCACATGTAGTCATAAACGGCTGTTTGGACACACGGCAGGGCTTAGAAGGGAAAGAGCGCAATTTGGCTTTTGGAGCTCAAATTTAGCAGGAATGGTTTGCAGAGGCCATGTCGCATTTGCAAAGCCCCTGAGGGACCAAAACAGTGAAAACGCCCAAAAAGTTACTCCATTTAGGAAACTACACCCCTTGAGGAATTCATCTAGGGGTCTAGTGAGCATTTTGACCCCACAGGTGTTTCATAAAATTTATTAGAATTCGGCAGTGAAAATAAAAGTAGATTTCAGCCTTATACTCTTTTCTCATTCAGGCTAAATTGGTTGCAGCACCACTGTTTGTGGAGGTAAAATGGAAAGAACTGATACCTGAAATAGAGCCAGAGATCTGTAGAGACATGTTCAATCAGTGGCATAGCTATAGGGGTCGCAGCGATCGCACTTGCGACCGGGCCCCTAAGCTTGGGGGGCCCACGGGCCCCCGTTGCCATACAGCATGCTTCCTAAAGAAGTCTTCTGTGCCGTGAAGACGGCACTTCCTGGTTACGGTCACATGGTACACTTATCAGAGAGACCTCTCTTCTCCGCTGCTATTCCCCTGAATGCTGCGATCACAGCTGACTGCAGCATTCAGGGGAAAATGAGAAGGGGAGATGCCCCTGGATCGTGTCACAGGGAATTCCTGTGACGCGATCGAGGACCATACCATATATGGGCAGACAGCCCAGGGTCTATTGACTGACCCCAGGGCTGTCTGACCATATTTCCTGTTGTTAGGGCATACTTAGGGCATACTATCAGTACACAGGCTAATATACTGGCACATATCTGATATATGCCAGTACATTAAAGTTTAAAAATAAAGTAAAAACAAAGTAATGCTAAATAAAAAGAATACACGTTCACCTTTTTTATAATAAACATTAAAATAAACATACACATAATCAGTATTGGCGCGGCCGTAATAACCTGCACAATATTTTTTTTGCATCATTTATGTGTGCGCTGCAAAAAAATAAAATAAAAACTGCTTTCTATCACTTATTGTGGGGCACGAGGTGCGATGATGAATTTAACCTCCATGTGCCTCACTTTCAGGGCTCATTTACACGAGCGTGTTATACGTCCGTGTGATTTTCACTCGCGTCGCAGGAACCTATATTAGTCTATGGGGCCGTGCAGACAGGTGCGTGATTTTCACGCAGCGTATGTCCGCTGCGTGAAACGCACGACATGTCCTATATTTGTGCGCTGTTCGCGCATCACGCACCCATTGAAGTCAATGGGTACGTGAAAACCACGCATGTCACACGGAAGCACTTCCGTGTGACGCGCGTGATTCGCGCAACAGCACTGTAAAGGATGAATGAAAACAGAAAAGCACCACGTGCTTTTCTGTTTACAAACATCCAAACGGAGTGTCATAATGATGGCGGCTGCGCGAAAATTACGCAGCCACGCATCATATGATGCTGCCACACGGAGCTGTTAAGTGCCTTTTGCGCAGGCAAAATGCCGCGTTTTTAGTGTGTGCAAAACGCACACACTCTTGAAAACCCGGCCTAATAGTAATTAACCCCATCATGTACCTCACACATTAACCCATTATGACTAAGAAACATGATGGGGTTAATTACTATTAATGTGAGGCACATTCAAAATTCAACATCACACCATGCGCCTCACATTATAAAACGAAAGAACTTTTTTTTTTAAATTACTGTTCACAAAGTAAACGAAGTATCGGTATCGAAGTCCAAATTTTGGTATCGTGACATCCCTACACTGTGGGTCGCGTCTTCCTGGGGGTTCGTGTGAAGACCTCCGGGGGGTCGCGAGTCACTCACCGAGGTCCCGGTTCCATTCAATGCTGGAGCAAGGAGCTGACATCTCCTTGATCCAGCATTCACTGTGCCCTGAGCGGCTCGACGCAGGCAGGCGGGATGTAGTGACGTCATCGCGCCTGTCTGCGCCGAGTCACTCATAGCACACACCGGAGGAGGTGAAGGATCCTCCACTCGATGTGGGAACGGGGATAGGTAAGTAATTATGCTATTTTTCTATTATGCACATATGAGGGCATTATACTGTATGGGGGCTGATAAGATGGGGGGCATTATACTGTATGGAGAGCATTATACGGTATGGGGCTGTTATGGGGGGGTATTATACGTTATGGGGCATTATACTGTGTGGGGACATTATACTATGGGGGCTGTTGGGCAAGGAATCTGGGCATAGGCGCACGCAGGGGTCTGATGATGATGGTGGTGTTGGGGAGTGGTAGGGGGGCCCAAGCTGAATTCTTGCACCCGGGCCCATGAGCCTTTAGCTACGCCCCTGTGTTCAATTGTCACTTATTAGTGTCTCCAGCAGCTAATAACAGATTATCGCAACTACTTATTATCCACCAAAGTAACTTGACCCCAGTTAGGCCTCATAAAATAAATAGGTGCTTGACTACGAAGTGCCACAGATGCAAAGCCCCTAGATCAGATTTCTGGCACATGATTTGGATGTGTCCATGGATTCACTCATTATGGGAAGAGGTCATTGCTTTGGTCTCAGATGTTCTACAATCTCCAGTGCGTATAACACCTTTAGTGTAAGTTCACACGTAGCGTATATTCGGCAGATTTTCCGCAACAGATTTCAATGTGGTATTTGAATTAATCTCATCCACAAGCTGCATAAATGCTGAGTGGTAAAAACGCTCAGAAATTTACCTGCGGTACGTTTTTTTGATCCGCAGCATGTCAAATGTGTCAAATTGCGTAAACGCTTATTTGTTGCGGGTTTCCCCATTTAATTCAATGGGGAGGTAAAAGCCACAACAAATAGACGTTACAAGTTTTTTTGGCGGTGGAAATGCAGCGATTCCGCTGCAAAAAAAGGCAACTCAGAAATAAAAAATCTTATGCCCAGAATTCTGTGTTTCTTTGGCCAGGCCGGCCTCCTGGGATGACGTTTCATTCTATGTGACCGCTGAAGCCAATTACATTCTGCAGCGGTCACATGGGATAAAACATTATCCCACGGCTGCAGAATGTCAGGATGTCGGAGGGACGCGTCACCACGGTAAGTATTTTTTTTATTTTTTCAGTGCTTTGTTTCCGCAGAGGAGGTACTGGCCGAAAAAAGTCACCACAATTTGGTGCCTTTTTTTGGACGGAATTGCCTGCGGCAATTAGGGCGTATACGCTGTGTGCTTTTACACAGCGCATCCACCCGGTGTGAACATGAACATACCCTTAATATGCCTCTTTGGGATTATTTCTAAAGAATCGTGGTCACACCATGTAAGTATATTTTTGAGGGAAGTTTTATTTCTGGCTCTCATGTCTATTGCGCTTAAATGGTTGGACCCGAGACACCCCACGATCTCGAATCAGAGATCCTTGGTAAACTCCACATTACCATACGTAAGATTAGTGTATAGAAATAGAGGATGTATAGAGAAATTTTACAAGGTTTGGGGCTCATGGTGTGATTCATTGCTTACATTGAATACTCCACACAGGTTGATCGATCTTAGAAATTCACTGTTGTTGCATAATATAAATTGAAATGTATGATGCACTTTAGATCCACGCTACTCCATGTATATTTTATGCTTCTGACTTCTCTACGAGTTTTACTACTCTTATGTACTCCTTGCTCTACATCTTAAATTGTTGTAATACTATATTTCACCCCTTTTTTGTATGTATATGATTGCATTTGCATTTGAACTTGTTCTTTTTCAATAAAACGAGTTTTAAAAAAAACAACACCCTGCATCTGGACTCAAGTCAGATAAATTAAGAACAACTACTCAAGCGCCTCAATAATTTGACAAATAACTTGTAACACTATATAGAAGTTTTAAACATCGTTTTTTTCTGGACCTGTCCTGCAAAAGGTCTACATCTTGAATAATGCAACTACTTTCTCTCTTCAATGGAATTCACTTCTGACTAAAAGGATTTTCATATAAAAATACTTTTTCTAACACTACGGTCTCATATGGACACAGAAATAAAATAAAGACAAAAATAGAGAACAAACACAAAGACCCTTCTAAAAATAAAGCTGCCACTTCTTCTTGGTCTGCTAGCGACAAAGATGATAATTTCCAAAGATTTCAATGATCTTAAACCTTACATTAAGGCTCTCCCTACCACAGATTGTATCAGAGTTTTTTTTAAATTAAAGAATCAGTAAAAGAAGCGGAAAATAAAAGAAGAAATCTTACAGAAGTCTCGTACTGCCAAAAAAAAAATATGACGACACAGACATTTACAACTACCAAGATATCTCAAAGTTAACTCTGGTTCTAAGAAAGAATATTAAACCTTGAACAAAGATCTTCACAGACAGAAACATTAAATAGAAATGGTTATATCCGTTTGGCCTGATGATAAACACACAGAGCAAATCTTACAACATAAGAACCCCAGAAGACCTTGGGTTCATTCTCTCTTAGCTCAACCTCTCCTAAATTAATATTCCAGATTGGACTAATTTTGGAGGAAAATTAAGAATTACCCCCTCTTCCTCAAGTAAATAGCTGGGAGACGGCAACTCCAGGAAATCAAAAAGTAAACAAAAGAAGAGATATTGACTGGGGTAAAACCCCAAAGAAAAGGATCCGGACTGTCATAGATGTGAAGGAACCACGCTAGATCTTTACTTACAAGTTGTGCCTCCTTACAGAGACTTATTTTACATTTAACCTAACGTCTAACATAAAGACGACACTGGAGTCACCTTTAGGCCGGGTTGACACGAGCATATTCTGGCCATAAAATACGGACCGTATGTCAGCCGCATTTCCAAGACCAAACACACTGCAGGGAACCGGGCTCCTAGCATAATAGTTATTTATGAAACTAGAAGTCCCTGCCTCGCTGCAGGAAAACGGTACCGTACTGAAAACATGATTACAGTACGGGCAGTTTTCCCGCAGCGAGGCAGGGACTCCTAGCATCATAGATAACCATGATGCTAGGAGCCCAGCTCCTTGCAGTGTGTTCGGTCCGGGAAATGTGGCCGACATACGGTCCACATTCTACGGACCGAACATACTCGTGTGAACCAGGCCTTACTCCATCTTAACAACAGGACTGGTCTTTCAATTACAAACAACTTCAATTGGCATGGATATATGCATGTGTTTTTCTGGTTATCACCTTTCTTTACATGCTGGTTACTTATTTGATAATGAAACAAGTAGCATCCCACAGGGACCTTCAAGTTTAAATTCTATTTAACCTAGAGGTATACGTACCTTTTATTCTAAATTGTCCAGCTGCATTTATTACTCGTACTGAACATAGTCTATTTGTTTGTATAAAAGATTTCAATGACATATTTGTTCACTATTGCTGCCCTTTTTACCAATCCCAACTCTGCTTCTTATGTAGGATGATTATGAATAATTTGAGGTTTAATACTGTCTAGTACAGGGGTCTCAAGCACGCGGCCCGCGGGACACAGAGACGCTAGTACAGGCTCTGCTCCGGGACTCTGTGGAATTCCCTGACATCGCTGTCCACATATAGACAGCGATGTCTGGGGCTTCCCCAGAGCCGGAGTCCCATGCAAAGCGCTAGTATCGGCTCTGCTTCGGCACTCTGTGAAATTTCCATGACATCGCTGTCCATATATGGACAGTGTTGTCAGGGTCTTCCCCAGAGCGGAGTCCCGAGCAGAGCGCTAGTACAGGCTCTGATCCGGGACTCTGTGGAATTCCCTGACATCGCTGTCCATATATGGACAGTGTTGTCAGGGTCTTCCCAAGAGCGGAGTCCCGAGCAGAGCGCTAGTACAGGCTCTGCTCCGGGACTGGGGAATCCCCTGACATCGCTGTCCTCATATTGACAGTGATGTCTGGGGCTTCCCCAGAGCCTGAGTTCCGTGCAGAGCACTAGTATAGGCTCTGCTCCGGGACTCTGGGGAATCCCCTGACATCGCTGTCCATACATCAACAGTGATGTCAGGGGCTTTCCCAGAGCAGGAGTCCCAGTGATGTCAGGAGCATAGCTGGAGTCCCAGGAAAAGCCTACTAGTGCTCTGCCCGGGACTCCAGCTCTGGGGTTGCCTCTGATATCACATTCCCGTCCAGGAGAATCCCCTGATGTCACAGTGTATGGACAGTGACGTCAGGGGCTCCAACAGCAGAGGAATCCCCAGCCAAAGCGTCGGCAATGGTCTCTGGCTGGGGATTACACTCCTAGAGGGAGCGCCAATGGAGCTATCTACTTGGGGTGTGTGTGGCAGCATCTGCGGAGGGCACTGTGGCAGCATCTGCGGAGGGTACTGTGGCAGCATCTACGGAGGGCACTCTGGCAGCATCTACAGAGGGCACTGCGGCAGCATATACAGAGGGCACTCTGGCAGCATCTACAGAGGGCACTGCGGCAGCATATACAGAGGGCACTTTGGCTGCATCTACAGAGGGCATTGTGGCAGAATCTACAAGTGGGTGTGTGGCAGTATCTGCAGAGGACACTGTGGCATTATCTAGGGGTGTGTTGCATTATCTACAGAGGGCACTGTGGCATTATCTACAGAGGGCACTGTGGCATTATCTGCCGAGGGCACTGTGGCATTATCTGCCGAGGGCACTGTGGCATTATCTTCCGAGGGCACTGTGGCATTATCTGCAGAGGGCACTGTGGCATTATCTGCAGAGGGCACTGTGGCAGCATCCGCAGAGGGCACTGTGGCACTATCTAAAAAGGGGCTGCCTAATCTTGACATGTGTGTCTGCCAAACGCTGCTAACTGAGCTGCCAGACTGCATTTAGCAACACTTAAACTGGAAAACTGGATGTTGAAATAAGCACGTGGAGAAATATCTCAAATTTTAAACCTAGCGGTATTATTATGGTAATGTAGTATTAGTAGTATAGTAATATAGTGTTATAGTAGTTCAAATAACTAATTGAGAAACAATTATTTTGTATTGTATCAAATTTGAAAGTAATCCGTCCCATTTTTTCTATATGTGGCCCACTTACCCGGTCAAGTTTGAGACCCCTGGTCTAGTATAAAGCTTGCTTCCTTTAATGTTAAAGGAATTGATATCCCACATGAGATCCCAAATACTTTTCTATTTACAAAAAAATTACAGCAAACCCATTTTAAAATAAAATACACTCCGATATCCAAATCAGGTTTACATAGTTGCCACATGGTAGGAAATTGGAGAAATCAAATGCTCAAATATGATTCTAGGTCTAAATCAACATAAAGAGGTATTAGTGAGATGTATCATAAAGAGTAGAAGCACTATAGGATTGCTATGAACAAAAAACCCTCATAAACTCTTCTATATTTGAAAGAGAAGAGGAGAGGCCTGTGAAAGGCAATAATCCCTCTATTACTCTTCCAACCAATATAAGTCAGTAGAATCTCTCTCTTTAGCAAAACAGAGTGAATAGGCAATCACTAAGAGTCTTCACCTTGTCAGTAATGTGATCACCAAACTATTGTAAGCTTGGTAAAAGGGAAAACAATGTTTCTTCACTAATTAGAGGCAGTCGAAGAGACAGCTAATGTAGATGGGGGTCCTCCTAAATGAAAGCCATGGACCCCAGAGAGCAGAAAACGTTTAGTGTTCGCAGAGTTTCCAGCTAAGAAGTTTCTCCATCCTACAAATCATGTCCACCTTATCGATCCAGTTCTGAATGTTGGGAGGGTCTTTAGACTTCCAGTGTAACGGTATAAGAAGTTTAGCGGCAGTGAGCAGATGAGTGTAGGCGTGATTGTGACCTTCTTATTAGTAACTTGGAAACAAATGGATTCCACTTCCTTGCAGAATGGTTGTATAAGTGGACAGAACCACGATAAATGGGAAATCCCTTTTGTACTCCACATCGCCAGCAGTTATCCGAAATATTGGGATTTAGCTTGTGCAAAAATGCTGGGGTTCTATACCACCTAGACAGCGTCCTGAAGGAATTTTCTTGCAAACAGACACATCTAGAAAACCCCTGCGAATTGCGGAGGATTTGTTGGACCTCTGATCTAGAGAAGGTTACATCCAACTCTCTCTCCCACGCCAAAATATAATGAGGTTTCTCTGGTGTTTTAGTGAGAAGCAGACCAGAATATATTTTAGATACTAATTTTTCAGTGGGGGGAGATGGAGAAGAAGATGTGCCTCCAGCCAAGATGGTTCAGAGATGATAGGGAATTCCTTTAGGAATTGTTTGCAACTTTGGCGGAAGAAGCTTTGACGTAGAATTATGTTGGCTAAGTCAGTGGGAGCGAGGTAGTTCCGCAACTTGGGGGGTTTACTGTCTTTAACCCCTTAGCGCACCAGGATGTACCGGTACGTCCTGCATTGAAGTGCTTTAAGCCACAGGGACGTACCGGTGCGTCCTGGCTAAAAACTGTCACCCTGTCAAAGGACAAGGTGACAGAACTGTGCCGTCAACTGTTTATGACAGTTGACCGGCACAGTAAGACGGCAGGGGACCATTCATAGCGGTCTCCTGCCGGCGATCGCTGTGATTGCTCAGTCAAAGCAGACTGACCAATCACAGCTCTATGACGTGGGTATGTGAGGACGCTGGCTCAGAAGCTGAGCCAGCGTTATCACCGCCGGGAATCAGATGTCCGGCACCCCTCTGCAACGGCCAGGACCGGAGCTAGGCTCCAATCCAGCCGATTAACCCCTTTGATGCATCGATCAACGTGATCGATGCATTGAAGTGGCTTGTAGCCTGTCGGCAACCACGATGGTTGCCACGGGCACGGGTGTCAGCTGTTTGTCATAGCTGACATCGTGCCCTAATGGCCAGGACCGGAGCAAGGCTCCGATCTGGCCGATTAACCCCTTAGATACAGCTATCGCTGCATCTAAGTGATTAGATCGTACCCGATGATTGCTAATAACAACCATCGGCATTCGCGAAGGTTCCGATGGTTGCTATGGCAACCATAGCATAACAATCGCTTCCTAGTACAGAAGCCTATTAGGCCCCGCCGGGAGGCGAAGCCTAATAGGCTTGCTGTCAGTGAATAGCTGACAGCTCTAATACACTGCACTATGTAGGTAGTGCAGTGTATTAGAATAGCGATCAGGGCTTTATGCCTTCAAGTTCCCTAGTGGGACAAAAAAAAAAAGTTAAAACAAGTTAATAAAAATGTTGTAAAAAAGTTAAAAAAAACACTTTTCATGTTAAAAAACACTATAACAGCCTTTTTTCCTATAATAAGTCTTTTATTATAGGAAAAACCAAAAAACATAAAAAAAAGTACACATATGTGGTATCCCCGCGTCCGTAACGACCCAAACGATAAAAATATCACGCTATTTTACCCGTACGGTGAACACCGTAAAAAAATTAAATAAAAAACGATTCCAGAATCGCTGTTTGTTAGTCACTACCCTTTGCAAAACAGAATAAAAAAAAGGGATCTAAAAGTTGCATGTACCCCAAAATTATACCATTAAAAAACGCAGCCCGTCCCGCAAAAAACAAGCCCTCCCGCAGCTTTTTTGACGGAAAAATAAAAAAGTTATCGCTCTAAGAATATGGTGACACCAAAAATAAATTATTTGAAACAAAAGGGATTTTATCGTGCAGACGCTGCAAAACATAAGAAAAACTATATACATCTGGTATCGCCGTAATCGTACCGACCCGCAGAATAACGTAAAATTGTCATTCATAGCGCATGGCGAACGCCGTAAAAAAATAAATAATAAAAAACATTAGAATTGCAGGTTTTTGGTCACCTGGCTTGCCAAAAAAATGAAATACAAAGTGATCAAAAAAATCGCATGTACCCCAAAATGGTACCAATGAAATCTACAGATTGTCCCGCAACAAATAAGCCTTTACACAGCTCCGGGGGAGAAAAAATAAAGACGTTTTGGCTCTCAGAATATGGCGATGCAAAATGTGCAAAGTGTCCAAAAGCGGATAAGATCGGGCACCATTTATCAGTGCGACACCGGCCACATATCTGCGGATTATTATTTATTTACACCATTATTATACCCTCTTATTATACCCTGATGTACTCCGCACAGATAACATATTCCCCCACATCATAAACTCAAATACCAGCAATACCCCAAACAGAACAACTAGCGAGCAAAATCCACGCTCCAAAAGCCAAATGGCGCTCCCTTCTGAGCCCTGCAGCATGCCCAAGCAGCAGTGTACGTCCACATATATGGCATCGCAATACCCGGGAGAACCCGCTTAACAGTTTGAGGTATTTGTCTTCAGTGGCACGAACTGGGCACAAAATATTGTGCACTAAAATGGCACATACCTGTGGAAATTTGCAATTTTCACTTTGCACTATCCACTGAGCATTCATTTCTAATAGAAAAAAAAAACCTGTGTGGTCAAAATGCTCACTACACACCTTAATAAAATGCCTTTAGGGGTGCAGTTTCCAAAATGGGGGTCACTACTTGGGGGTTTGTTTTCCTATTTGACCCCAGAGCCCTGCCATTGTGGGCTAATGCTGCGAAAATCACCATAATAGGTCTCACATGCGCCTTTCACTCCTAAGCCCTGTCATATATCCAGGCAAATGATAAATGCCTTGAGGGGTGTAGTTTAAAAAATGGGGTCACTTCTCATGGTTTTACACTCTACTCTGGTACCTAAGGGAGCTCTGCAAATGCGACATAGTGCCCCTACACCAGTCCAGCAAAATCTGTCCTCTAAAAGCCACATGGCACTCCTTCCATTTTGAGCTCTGCCATGTGCCCAAATAGCAGTTAGTACTCGGGAGAAATTGGGTAACAAATTATGTGTTGTTTTTTCTCCTATTACCCCTTGTGGGGAAAAAAATTGGGTGCAAAACTACATATTTTTGGGAAAAAATGATTTTTTTCATTTTCACTGCCTGATTCTAATACAATCTATGAAACAACTGTGGGATCAAAATGCTCAGTACACCCCTAGATGATTACCCTGAAGGGTAAAGTTTCCAAAATGGATTCACTTCTCAGGGGTTTCTACTGTACGGGTACCTCAGGGGCTCTGCAAATGTGACATGGCGCCCAAAAAACAATCAACCAAAATCTACATGCCAAGTAGCACTCCTGCCATTCTGAGCCCTGCGGTGTATCCAAGCAGCAGTTTATAACCACATATAGGGTATTGCCGTACTCATCAGCAGTAATTAGATTCTCATCTTTAGCACCCCTCAAGAGAGTATGTAGCTCAGACAAATAACTCACAGTAGGATTACTTCCCAGAATGGCATAGGTGGCCTTGTCATCCAATAACCTACGAACCATGCTGACATAGTCATAGTGCTAAAGATGAGAATCTAATTACTGCTGATGAATTCAGATGCTTATATAACCCCACTCCCACCCTGGCAACCTTTTATGCGCTGCCGAAGGTTCACAAAGCAACCTCTCCTCTCCCGGGAAGACCTATCGTGTCAGGTAATGATAGCCTGACACAGGGTATTAGTCTCTATGTCAATGAGATACTGACACCATTTGTTTCCTCCTTGTCCTCCTACCTAAAAGACACCAAGGACACCGTCACCAGGATCCACGAGATCAATGTTACTCCTACTACCATGCTGGCGAGCATAGACGTGGAGTCACTATATACCAACATTAAACATGACTTGGGACTCACTGCCGTTAAACACTTTCTAAGCACCAAAGGCACTCAATTCCTGCGACATAATGACTTCGTTGTGTCACTTTTAAGTTTCCTACTTACTCACAATTATTTTACTTTTGACAAAAAATATTATCACCAAATTAAGGGCACGGCCATGGGCACAGTCTGTGCACCGACTTACGCGAATCTTTTCTTAGGGTGGTGGGAAGATACCATCGTTTTTTCAGACAATTTTCTTCAATTCACCTCACATATTTCTTTCTGGGGAAGATACATTGATGACATTCTCATCCTCTGGGATGGGGATGTCAACACATTTCGTGACTTCATGTCTATGCTCAACGCCAACTCTATTGGCATGAAATTCACGTATGAAATTCATGACCACACTATCAATTTTCTTGATCTCAAGATCTCTCTGGATCCTGGTGGGGGTGTCCAAACGGACATCTATCGTAAGGCAACTGCTACCAACAGCCTTCTACATTGGGATAGTCACCATCCCCCTGCCCTTAAGAAAGGGATACCCATAGGCCAGTACTTGAGAGCTAAACACAACTGCTCCAACGAAGTGTCCTTTCAAGCCGAGTGCGATGGCCTTTTTAATAAGTTCAGAGCACGTGGCTACCCGAAAAAATGGTTACATCGTGCCTATGCTAGGGCAAGGGCCTCTGAGAGAAGTGACCTACTGTCAAACAGGGGAAACAAATCCATAAAACCGGGATCACCTGGCGCCATTCAATGCATTGGCACCTTTGATGCCTGTTCTCCCCAGGTTACCCAAATCTTACAAAAGCATTGGGCTATCCTCACTGCTGACCCCGATCTGAAGGATGCCGTTACGACTAATTCTAGTATTACTTATCGTAGGGGAAGGAACTTACGGGACTTTTTGGTACACAGTCATTATTCGAGACAATCCAGTACACCATCCACTTGGCTTAGATCACCAGCCAAGGGATTCCACCCATGTGGAAGATGTTCTTTCTGTCCTCTGATGCCGACTGTTAAGAGCTTTGTCAATCCTACCGATGGCAAACGGTACCTAATTGAACAGTTCTTGAATTGCCAGAGTAGTGGGGTCATCTACATCGCTAAATGTCCCTGCCCCAAGCTGTATGTGGGTAAAACTATCCAGGAGTTGAGGAGACGTGTGTCTAGACATCTGAGTACCATTAATTGTAAGGAAGATACCACTCTTTCAAGACACATTCTTGAATATCATGGGGGTAATTCTAAGCTGCTCAAATTTTGGGGTATCACCCAAATCAAAATGGGTCCCAGAGCGGGAAATCTAGACCGCAAACTCTTGCAAGAAGAGGAGCGGTGGATTCACCGACTCAATACTATGTCCCCCTCAGGTCTGAACGAGGGATTTACCTTTAGTGCCTTTCTCTAAACTCACAATAATAATTTATAATTTTCCTCACTGTTGGGAACACTCACATATGTAATAAAATGCTATGTGTCCCTTATATCTGTTATCTAACGACTAATCTATCTATATCAGTCAAGTACCGACTAATTTATATATATGCTATAACTTCTCTCAATAATTAATGACTATATACAAATCTATTATGGTCCAGACATTGTGCATAATGTAGCACACGACCGTGACCACATAATGTGGCGGTTCGCTGTCACGGACATAACAGACATTATCTGTCTGTCAGATGTATCACAAATCTTTATCTGGGGATGTTGTGATTAACGTTATGGCTCTATATCAGTTCATCTATATATGTGATCATGTTGTAATCCACTACTTACCATATCTAACTCAGGAAGCGGCTTCCCTCAATTTAATATCTAATATGTTTGTGCCTCCCCTAAGCCATTGTCTGAAATTCAGTTTCGTTATCTGTGTTCTGCCAACCCGGACTTCAGTCCGAGACAGTTTGCTTTCAAGCTTATTTGCAATACCCGTGCCGGTAACCTCACTCATGCACCCATTATAGTGGGAAAAAATGGATCTATAGGGTCCATCCTAATGAATTCCTTTATCACTATGTGTATTTTCTGATACTATCCCTATTGATGTATATTCTCATACCCTTATTATCTTCATACCAAGGCACAGTCACATTTTTTATTTCAGGTTTTCTTTAGTCTGTACATCTCACACATTCCTGTCCGCATATACATAATTATACCTGGCACCTCTAAGTTCGGTACTGAAGGATTCTATATTTCTAATCCACCAGTCTATATCCTGGCCTGCAGAATATACCTGTGGGTACCGAGTGGGAATCGGCGGCGGCGCAAGCGCCGATGAGCTCACTTGGTCCGTCACGGTCTGGGAGACGATTCCTGTACTAAGTCTTCTTTTCACTGTCAGACGCATGCGCCGCTTCCTGTCTTCTATTGGTGCATCTCATCCTCACGATCATTCGCCGGCTCCTTACAGCTGGCGTGCCGATACGTCTCTACCACTGCTATTGGCTATGTGCCCTCACACACCTCCAGATGCGTCATCTGACATGTCTATATCAGGATCTCCTTCCTGCCGCGCCGCCATTAGCCCCGTGTACCCCTGAGGACGCTACTTGGTAGCGTAACATGTCGGGGGGGCTGTTAGAATTTTAAATACCTGCCGCTGACCGGACTCACTGTCTACTATTAGCTAGTCTAACAATTTAACTGGCTAGGGAACTGCACACTATTCCTAAGTCTAATACCACTTATGCCTGTAATCACACAGGTACTCTACATTTAGTCCGGCTTCTAGGTAGTGACAATTTTAACTCAAAATTTATGTGGTCTGTCTGGCTATACGTAGCCCAATAAAGGTATTTTTTATTTTTATTCTACTAAAATTTGTAGTTGGGAAATTGGGCTTGGCTGCTTGCAGGCAGCCTTCCTTTTTGCAACTTTTGCCGGGTTTGCACTATTTTGGCCCCTCAGTGGCTTTGCAAATGTAACATGGGGCCGCAAACCATTCCAGCAAAACTTGAGCTCCAAAAGTCAAATGGCGCGCCGTCCTTTCTAACTTCCGCCATGTGTCCAAACAGCAGTTTATTACCACATATGGGGTATTGATGTGCTCAGAAGAGTTTGCTTTACAAATATTGGGGTGTTTTTTCTCCTTTATCTGTTGTAAAAATGAAAAAAATCTGAGCTAAAACTACATTTTATTAGAAACAAATTAGATTTTCAATTTTACGGCATAATTCCCATAGATTCAGCAAAAACCGTGTAGGATCAAAATGCTAACTATACCCCTAGAAAAATTCCTTGAGGGGTGTAGTTTCCAAAATGGGGTCACTTTTAGGGAGTTTCCACTGTTATGATCCCTCCAGGGCTTTGCAAACACGACATGGCACCGAAAACCATTCCAGCAAAATCTGCGCTTCAAAATCCAAATGGTCCTCGTTCCCTTCTGAGCCCTGCCGTCGGTCCAAACAGCAGTTTATTACCACATATGGGGTATTGCTGTAATCGGGAGACATTGCTTTACAAATGTTGGGGTGCTTTTTCTCCTTTATTCCTTGTAAAATCTAAAACATCGTATGTTTTTCCAGAAAAAAAGTAGATTTTCATTTTCACAGACCAGTTCCAATAAATTTAGCAAAAAACCTGTGGGCTAAAAATGCTAACTATACCTCTTGAAAAATTCCTTGAGGGGTGTAGTCTCCAAGATGGGGTCACTTTTGGGGGGTTTCCACTGTTTTGGCACCACAAGACCTCTTCAAACCTGACATGGTGCCTAAAATATATTCTAATAAAATAGAGGCCCCAAAATCCACTAGGTGCTCCTTTGCTTCTGAGGCCGGTGTTTCGGTCCTTTACCGCACTAGGACCACATGTGGGATATTTCTAAAAATTGCAGAATCTGGGCAATAAATATTGAGTTGCATTTCTCTGATAAAACCTTCTGTGTTACAGAAAAAACTGTATTACAAATGAATTTCGTAAAAAAAAAATTGAAATTTGTAAATTTCCCCTCTACTTTGCTTTATTTCTTGTGAAATGCCTAAAGGGTTCAAATAATTTCTGAATGCTGTTTTGAATACTTTGAGGGGTGCAGTTTTTAAAATGGGGTGATTTATGGGGATTTTCTAATATATAAGGCCCTCAAAGCCACTTCACAACTGAACTGGTCCCTGAAAAAATAGCCTTTTGAAATTTTCCTGAAAATGTGAGAAATTGCTGCCAAAGTTCTAAGCCTTGTGAGGTCATAGAAAAATAAAAGCACGTTCAAAAAACGATGCAAACATAAAGTAGACATATAGGAAATGTTAACTAGTAAGTATTTTGTGTGGTATTACTATCTGTTTTACAAGCAGATACATTACAATTTAGAAAAATGCAGATTTTTGCAAATTTTCTCTAAATTTTGGTATTTTTTACAAATAAATATTGAATTTAACCCCTTAAGGACGCAGCCTTGTTTTGGCCTTAAGGCTCAGAGCCCATTTTTCAAATCTGACATATTTCACTTTATGTGGTAATAACGTCGGAATGCTTAAACCTACCCAAGCGATTCTGAGATTGTTTTCTCGTGACACATTGGGCTTCATGTTCGTGGTAAAATTTGGTCGATATATTCAGTGTTTATTGGTCAAAAATTGCAAAATTTACAGAAAATTTTGAAAAAATTGCATTTTTCAGAATTTAAATGCATCTGCTTGTGAAACAGACGGTTATACCACCCAAAATAGTTACTAGTTCACATTTCCCATATGTCTACTTTAGATTGGCATCGTTTTTTGAACATTCTTTTATTTTTCTTGGACGTTACAAGGCTTAGAACATAAACAGCAATTTCTCATATTTTTAAGAAAATTTCAAAAGCCTTTTTTTTAAGGTACCTCTTGAGTTCTGAAGTGGCTTTGTGGGGCCTATGTATTAGAAACCCTGATAAAACACCCCATTTTAAAAACTAGACCCCACAAAGTATTCAAAACAGCAGTTAGAAAGTTTTTTAACCCTTCAGACATTTCACAGGAATTAAAGCAAAGTGGAGGTGAAATTTGCAAATTTCATTTTTCTTGCTGAATTTCAATTTTATTCATTTTTTTTTCTGTAACACAGAAGGTTTTACCAGAGAAACACTACTAAATATGTATTGTCCAGATTCTGCAGTTTTTAGAAATGTCCCACATGTGGCCCTACTGCGCTCGTGGACTAAAACACAAGCCCTAGAAGCAAAGAAGGACCTAGTGCATTTTGAGTCCTCTTTTTTTATTAGAATATATTTTAGGCAGCATGCCAGGTTTGAAGAGGTGTTGAGGTGTCAAAACAGTAGGAATCCCCCAATAGTGACCCCATTTTGGAAACTACACCCCTCAAGGAATTCATTTAGGGTTGTTGTTACCATTTTGACTGCACAGTTTTTTCACAGCACGTATTTGAATTGGGCTCTGAAATGAAAAAAATGTCATTTTTTCCAATAAAATGTCATTTGTGATCAAAATTTCTTATTTTCACAGGGAACAACATACCCCATTTTGTTGCCCAATTTGTTCTTAGTGTGGCAATACCCCATTTGTGGTGATAAACTGCCGTTTGGGCCCATGGGAGGGCTCAGAAGGAAAGGAGCGCTATATGTTTGTTGGAGTCCAGATTTTGTTGGATTGGTTTTCGGGTGCCATGTCGCATTTGCAGAGCCTCAGAGGTATCAAAGCAATGGAAACCCACCAAAAGTGACCCCATTTTGGAAACTACACCCCTCAAGGAATTCATTTATGTTTGTTGTTAGCATTTTGACCACACAGTTTTTTCACAGCACCTATTTCAATTGGGCTGTGACATTAAAAAAATGACATTTTTTCCAATAAGATGTCATTTTTTACCAAAATTTCTTATTTTCACAGGGAACAAAATACTCAATTTTGTTGCCCAATTTCTCCTGACTGCATCAATACCCCATTTGTGGCAATAAACTGCCGTTTGGGCCCATGGGAAGCCTCAGAAGGGAAGGAGCGCTGTGTGTTCTTTGGAGTACAGATTTTGCTGGTTTGGTTTTCGGGTGCCATGTCGCATTTGCAGAGCCCCAGAGGTATCAAAGCAATGGAAACCCACCAGAAGTGACCCCATTTTGGAAACTACACCCCTCAAGGAATTCATTTATGGGTAATGTGACCATTTAGACTCCATAGTTTCTTCACAGAACTTATTTGAATTGGGCTGGGAATTAAAAAAAAATATATTTTTTCCAATAATATGTCATTTTAGCTCAAAAATTCTTATTTTCACAAGAAATAAAATACCCCATTTTGTTGCCCAATTTGTCCTGAGTGCGGCAATACCCCATTTGTGGTGATAAACTGCCGTTTGGGCCCATGGGAGGGCTCAGAAGGAAAGGAGCGCTGTGTGTTCTTTGGAGTACAGATTTTGCTGGATTGGTTTTCGGGTGCCATGTCGCATTTGCAGAGCCCCAGAGGTATCAAAGCAATAGAAACCCACCACAAATGACCCCATTTTGGAAACTACACCCCTCAAGGAATTCATTTATGGGTGTTGTGACCATTTTGACCCCATAGTTTTTTCACAGAACTTATTTGAATTGGGCTGGGAATGAAAACAAAATTATTTTTTTCAAATAATATGTAGTTTTGGCTGAAAATTTCTTATTTTCACAAGAAACAAAATACCCCATTCTGTTGCGCAATTTGTTCTGAGTGCCGCAATACCCCATTTGTTGTGATAAACTGCCGTTTGGGCCCATGGGAGGGCTCAGAAGGAAAGGACCACCATTTGGCCTACTGGGGATTTTCTAGTGCGAAGTCATGTATGCAGAAGCCCCTGAGGTACCAGTACAGTTGAAACCCGCAAGAAGTGACCCCGTTTTAAAAACTACACCCTTAAAGGCATGGTGTCGCCCGAAAAACATGTTTTTTTTTTTAAATTTAAACATTTAGTGTGTGGGTGATTAAACATTGTTCAAATTTTTTTTATTTTTTTCGCGAGTCAGGAAATATTATACATTTTTTCAAATTTATAATACTACCCATTTTTGGTCACTAGATGGAGCTAGTTCCCAAAATTGCAGCATTGCAACATTGGGTTAAAAGCTCTCGCTCTAGTGAGCTCTCAGCATCCCCCCCTCCTTTATCCTGGCTAGTGCCGGGATAAACGAGGGGTTTGAAAGGTTTAACCTCCTACACTGTGTGTCGCCATTTTTTGAGGTAACCCACAGTGTAGTAGGTTTACATACAGTAGTAAACACACACAAACACTAACATACATTGAAATCGCTTACTTGCTCCTGCCGCCGCGGCTCCCTCCGGCCCGTCCGCTCCCTTTGCTGCCGCTGTTCCATGTGCACAAGTCCGGAAGCCGCGACCGGAAGTAGTAATATTACAGTCCGGCCGCGACTTCCGGTCCACAGGAAAATGGCGCCGGACGGCGCCAATTTCGAATAGGACTGTGTGGGAGCGGCGCATGCGCAGTTCCCACACAGACGCCGTACACGGACGTGAATGGGACGGGAGCCGTTCACAGTCCCTATGGGACTGTGGCTGCCGTACTCCATGTCTGTGTGTGTCGTTAATCGACACACACAGAAATGGAACAAAAAATGGCAGCCCCCATAGGGAAGAAAAAGTGTAAAAATAAGAAACAGTAAAACACAAACACACAAATGAATATAAACGTTTTTATTACAGCACTAACATCTTTAACATATAAAAAAATTATTTGCCATGACACTGTTCCTTTAAGGCATTCATCTAGAGGTGTAGTGAGCATTTTGACCGGAGACATACACCCCATAAACTGTAATGTGGGTTCTCCCGGGTATGGCAATACCCTACATGTGGCTGTTATCAGCTGCCTGGACACACAGCAGGGCCCAGAGGGGAAAGACGAGGGGGGATAAGCTGTGTGGAGTACATCAGGGTAAGTAAAATTGGGGTAAATTATAAACCAAGGGATGTATGATAAATTTTAAAACACTTTCATACAGAGCTCTGGTTATTCGGGACACGTGTCACATTGATATATTGTGTCATCCATTATCGCCCTCTTATAGCAGACTTTGCACCTCTTTTGACTTTTTCCCTTCTTGCCAGTTTGGGGAACTTCTCCTGGAAAGTGTTACCCTGGTACGATGCATGTGGCCTTGCTTCCAGAAGTACTGGGTGCCCCCCCTTCTTGGTCCCTAAAGATTAGGTTCTTGATAATCACCTCTTGAAATTCCAGGAAAGTTCCCGTCTGGCCTGCACATCGACGTAGCATGTACGCATTGTACAATGCCATCTGTATGATGTGCCCGGCCAGCTTCTTATACCACACCGCATGGCGCTGTAGGGCTTCAGGACTTGATCTGACAAGTCCATCCCTCCCATGTACCTATTGTAGTCCAGGATGCAGTCTGGTTTGGGGGTGGCCTTTCCTTCATATATCCTAAACCTGTAGGTATACCCTGATGCACTCTCACAGCTTATACATCTTCACGCCATACCTTGCCCTCTTACCCAGCAGGTACTCGCGGAATTGAACCCTCCCTTTAAAATGTACCAGGGACTCATCAATAGAAATACACTTCTCGGGGGTAAATGCTTGGGAAAACCGGGCACTGGAACGGTCTAATAGGGGTCTCCGTTTATACAAACGGTCAAAACTGGGGTCATCTCGGGGTGGGCACGGCTCATTATCAGTATAATGTAAGAAGCGAAGTATTGCCTCATTTATTTATTTTTTTAGGTTCCAGTTCAGTTCTGAAGTTGCTTTGAGGGGCCCATATATTAGAAACCCCTATCAAATACCCCATTTTAGAAACTAGACCCCTCAAAGTATTCACAACAGCATATAGAAAGTTAATGAACCCTTTAGGTGTTTCACAAAAATTTCGAGCAAAGTAGAGGTGAAATTTACATATTTTTTTTGTCAGAAAATCCTCTTTATACCATTTTTTTTATAACACAAAAGGATTTATCAGTGGAACACAACTCAATACTTCTTGCCCAGATTCTGCCGTTTTGATAAATATCCCACATGTGGCCCTTGGGCGGTAATGGACTGAAGCCCCGACCTCCCAAGCAAAGGAGCACCTAGTGGATTTTGAAGCCTCTTTTTTATTAGGCACCATGTCCGGTTTGAAGAGGTCTTGTGGTGCCAAAACATTGGAAACCCCCCAAAAGTGACCCCAATTTGGAAACTAGACCCCTTGAGGAATCCATTGTAGTTTTCTTGGGGTGCATGCGGCTTTTTGATCAGTTTTTATTCTATTTTTAGGTGGCGTGGTGACTAAAAAACAGCAATTGTACTATTGTTTTTTTTTCTTGTTTTTTTTACAGCGTTCACCGTGCGCTATAAATGACATATTCACTTTATTCTGCGGGGCGATACGATTACGGTGATACCAGATGTTTATAGTTTTTTTATGTCTTATGGCGTTTGCACAATAAAATACATTTTGTAAACAATCATTCACTTTTTGTGTTATCTTATTCTAAGAGCCAGAACTTTTTTATTTTTCAATCAATAAAGCCGTGCGAGGACTTATTTTTTGCGTAACGAACTGTAGTTTCGATCAGCACCATTTTTAGGTACATGCGACTTTTTGATCTCTTTTTATTCCATTTTTTGGGAGGTGAAGTGACCAAACAATTGTGATTGTGGTACAGTTTATTATTATTTTATGGCGTTCACCGTGCGGGATAAATAATAAAATAATTTCGTAGTTCAGGCCGTTACGGACGCGGCGATACCAATTATGTACAGTTTATTTGTTTGTTTATATATTTTTATTAATAATAAATGACTGATAAGGGAAAAAGGGGGACTTTTACTTTTATTACTTTTAAATCTTTTATTTTCTTATTTTTACACATCTTTTTTTAACTTTTTTTTACTTTATTACTTTGTCCCACTAGGGGACATGAGGGCAGGAGGCCCTGATCGCTATTCTAATACACTGCACTACATGCGTAGTGCAGTGTATTAGAACTGTCAGCTACTCACTGACAGCAAGCATAGTGGGTCCTGACGTCAGGACCCACTAGGCTTCCGTCTATGGCATAGCCGGACGCCATTGTTTGGTGTCCGGTTGCCATAGTCACCATCGCCGGCCGCTATCGTGTAGCAGGCCGGCGATGGCAGCTTAACCCCTAAAAAGCCGCGATCTCTATAGAACGCGGCTTTTAAGGGGTTAATCAGCGGGGACACAGCGATCGGTCCCCGCTGTAGGAGCTGTGACAGCTGCTGAACAAGACAGCAGCGTCACAGCTCCTGTATGTGTCGGGAGGACAGCCGAAACGGCCGTTACTCCCGAGACGTACTATTACGGCATGGAGCGCGAACGATACAGCTGCCATGACGTAATAGTACGTCAAGGAGCGGGAAGGGGTTAACGACAAAATTTTTCCAGTATCATAAAGTACATGTCACGAGAAAACAATCTCAGAATCGCTTAGCTAGGCAAAAGCATTCCGGAGTTATTACCACATAAAGTGACACATGTCAGATTTGCAAAAATCGTCTGTGTCCTGAAGGCCAAAATAGGCTGTGTCCTTAAGGGGTTAAAGACTTCACTAATGGTATGTTTTTATTTAGTTTGTTCCAGAAGGAGTGGGGGGAGATTGCGCTTGCAAAAAATTAGGGAGGAGCCCCAGGGGAGCTAAAGAAGAAATCAATCTGGGTGGACGAGCTGTGATAAATATTCCTGAAAGACCAAGACGGTGGGGCTGGTCTTAGTGTTGCAGTTAGGCTTGACCCCTAGAGACCACAGACGAGCAGCATCAGTCCTGTTAGCAAGGCACGTTCCACCAAAACATATGGCGAGGAGTCTGAAGTACTATTGAGATATACCCATCTGCTTTATAGTACAGAAGGGGGACTGGGAGAACTAGACCACCCGACGAGGATTTGAGGATAAGTAGCTTGTATGCTAACCTAGGTGATCTACCATTTCAAATAATTTTTTTTTTTAAATTGTCTCATTGTTTCAAAGTGGGTCTTGAGGATAAAAATCGGTACTGCTTGTAGAATGTGGAGAAGTTGGGGAAGTATGTAGGATTTTAGTTTTTTCTGCCAACTCATGACAGAAAGGGGACATTAGGGGAGTTCAGCAGAATTTGGAGTTTACAGCTCAAAGTCAGAAAGTTTGCTAAGAATAGTCTAGACAGATCTTTAGTTAAAGAGGCTCTGTCACCAGATTGGCGCTGTAATGTAGATAACAGTGGTTTTTATTTTGAAAAATGATCATTTTTGAGCAAGTTATGAGCAATTTTAGATTTATGCAAATTCGTTTCTTAAAGACCAACTGGGTGTGTTTTTACTTTTGACCAAGTGGGTGTTGTAAAGAAGTGTATGAGGCTGACCAATCAGTGAGCAATCAGCCTCATACACTTCTCATTGCTCCAGCCCAGCTTCTTTCACTGCACAATCACATTGTAAGGATCATACATGCATATAGTGTATGTCTCAAAAATTTTCCTAATGGTAGCTTTGTGTACTGTGACCTGCAACTAATGATCTCAGGAGGCAGCCATGAATGGTGTCAGATAAAACTAAATGGGTGTATCTCGTATGCCAAAGATAAATTTCACGACCAGTACACTTCTTCATATGCACACATATAAGTAAATGTGGAAATGCTCTTGAATATGAATATAAACATGGGTACATATGTATACATATGTATGCGGCACCCTATAGGAATGTGTATACAATCAAAAGATCAGCATGGGTCTCCCTATGGTAATTTTACACAATGCCATGTGGCTTATGTTCTCAAAGAACATTGGACTGTAGTGTCAAAAGAGAAATCAGGGTGTTTTCCTCAGTGCCTACTTGTAAATCAGACAGGCCGGTTCAAATTAGTCCGCTGTTATCTAACATCTAAAAAATGTGTGTGTAAAGGCAATAACATGTTCAAATGGGACTATCCAAACACGTTACTACTAATATTTCACATTTAAATCAGTCAGGTGGGAAGAGAATGTCTTAAAGGACCAGTGTCACGAAAAAAGTGTTTATTAGTGTTTTATTAAAAACTTTTATATTTATTTGTGTGTTTGTATTTTACTTTTTTTTATTTTTGAACTTTTTCTTCCCTATGGGGGCTGCCATTTTTTTTTCCATTTCTGTATGTCGATTAACGACACATACAGACATGGAATACGGCACATACAGTCCCATAGTGAATGCGAACGGGGCCCATTCCATCCACTATGCTGTACGCCGTATGTGTGGGAACGGCGCATGCGCCGCTCCCACACAGTCCAAGTTGAACTGTGCGACGTCCGGCGCCATTTTCCTGTGGACCGGAAGTCGCGGCCGGACAGTAAGATTACTACTTCCGGTCGCGGCTTCCGGACTTGTGCACTTGGAGCGGGAGGTAGCAGACGGAGCGGACGGACCGGAGGGAGCGGCGGCGGCTGGAGCAGGTAAGTTATTTCTGTGTATGTAAGTGTTTTACTGTGTGTTTACTAGTGTATGTTAACCTACTACACTGTGTGTTAGCTCAAAAAATGGCGACACACAGTGTAGGAGGTTTGACCGTTCAATCCCCTCCTTTCTCCCGGCACTAGCCAGGATAAAGGAGGGGGGGATTCTGAGAGCTCACTAGAGTGAGTGAGTTTTCTCAAATTTTGCAGCATAAAGCAATGTGGTTGCTTTACCACATGCAATGCTGCAATTTTGGGAATTGCTCCATCTAGTGACCAGCACTGGGAAATATTATAAATTATAATCTAATTTATAATATTTCCTGACTCGTGAAAAAAATTAGAACAATGTTTAATCACCTATACACTAATTGTTTAACTAAAAAAAAAAAAAAAAAATTTTTTTCTAGCGTCACATTCCCTTTAAAGCAATTGGTAAGTGGACGATCATTCAGGGTCCATGTTGATCTTTCTAGGGGTAACCTTGCCCAGGCCATTTCTAGCTTTAACCCCTTGAGTACCCAACTCATTTTGGCCTTGAGGACCAGACCCATTTTTTCAAATCTGACATGTATCACTTTATGTGGTAATAACTCCGGAATGCTTTTACCTATCCAATTGATTCTGAGATTGTTTTCTCGTGACATTTTGTACTTTAGTGCAAAAATTTGGTCGATAAATTCATTGCTTATTTGTGAAAAACACCAACATTTAGCGAAAATATGAAGAAATTATGATTTTTCCAAATTTAAATGCATCTGCTTGTAAAACAGATGGTAATACCACACAAAATAGTTACCAATTAACATCTCCCATATGTCTACTTTATGTTTGCATCGTTTTTTGAACATCCTTTTATTTTTCTATGACCTCACAAGGCATTTTTTCAGGGACGAGTTCAGTTCTGAAGTGGTTTTGAGTGCCCTATATATTAGAAACCCCCATAAAACACCCCATTTTGAAAACTGCACCCCTCAAAGTATCCAAAACAGCATTCAGAAAGTGTTTCAACCCTTTAGGCGTTTTACAGGAATTGAAGGAAAGTAGAGCTGAAATTTTCAAATTTCATTTTTTTTTACAAAATTCATATGTAATACATTTTCTTCTGTACCACAGAAGGTTTTACCTGAGAAACGCAACTCAATATTTATTGCCCAGATTCTGCAGTTTTTAGAAATATCCCACATGTGGCCCTAGTGCGCTAATGGACTGAAACACAGGCCTCAGAAGCAAAGGAGCACCTCTTGGATTTTGGGGCCTCCTTTTTTCAGAATATATTTTAGGCACCATGTCAGGTTTGAAGAGGTCTTGTGGTGCCAAAACAGTGGAAACCCCCAAAAGTGACCCCCATTTTTTAAACTACACCCCTCAGGGAATTTATCTAGGGGTATAGTTAGCATTTTGACCCCACAGGTATTTTGCTATATTTTCTGGAGTTAGTCTGTGAAAATGAAAATCTACTTTTTTTCTGGAAAAACGTAAAAATTTCTAATTTTTGCAAGAAATAAAGGAGAGAAAGCACCCCAACATTTGTAAAGCAATTTCTCGCGATTACGGAAATACCCCATATGTGGTAATAAACTGCTGTTTGGACCCACAGCAGGGCTCAGAAGGGAAGGACCCCCATTTGGATTTTGGAGCTCTGATTTTACTGGAATGGTTTTCAGTGCCGTGTCACGTTTGCAACACACTGGAGGGACCTAAACAGTGGAATCCCCCCAAAAGTGACCCCATTTTGGAAACTATACCCCTCAAGGAATTTTTCTAGTGGTATAGTTATCATTATGACCCCACAGGTTTTTTGCTGAATTTATTGGAATTAGTCTGTGAAGATGAAAAGAGAAATTTTTTTGGAAAAAACACAGAATTTTCTCATTTTTATAAGGAATAAAAGGAGAAAAAGCACCTCAACATTTGTAAAGCAATTTCTCCTGATTACGGAAATACCCAATTATGTGGTAATAAACTGCTGTTTGGACCCATGGCAGGGCTCAGAAGGGACGGAGCACCATTTGGATTTTGCAGCTCAGATTTTGCTGAATTGGTTTCTGGGGGCCATGTCGCATTTGCAGAGTCCCTGAAGTACCAGTACAGTAGAAATTCCCCAGATGTGATCCCAATTTGGAGACTATACCCCTGAAAGAATTAAATTAGAGGTGTAGTGAGCATTTTGAGCCCTCAGGTGTTTTATAGATTTTATTAGAATTGGTCCGTGAAAATGAAAACATTTTTTTTTCCAATAACCTGTAGATTTAGCTCAGAATTTTTCATTTCCACAAGGAATACAGGAGAAAAGACACCCCAAAATGTGTTACACAATTTCTCCTGATTACGGAAATACCCCATATGTGGTTGTAAACGGCTATTTGGACATACGGCAAGGGTCTAAACTGAAAAAGTGCAAATTTCGTTTTTGGAGTGGAGATTTTACAAAATATGTTTTTGACGCCATGTTGCATTGCGCTGAGGTACGAGTACAGTGAAAACTCCCGAGAAGTGACCCCATTTAGGAAACTACACCCCTCAAGGAATTCATCTAGAAGTGTAGTGAGCATTTTGACCCCCAAAAGGTTTTGCAGAAATTAGTGCAGTGGATGTTGAGATTGAAAATTGACATTTTCCACATATATGCTATTTCAGTGCCCAATGTGTTGGGCCCAGCTTGTACCACTGGAGACATATGCCCCATTAATTGTTAAGCGGTTCTCCAGAGTACGGTAATACCCCATATGTGGTCATAAACCGCTGTTTGGGCACACTGCCAGGCCCAGAAGGAGCGCCATTTGGCTTTTGGAGCGCAGATTTTGCTTGGTAGTAGTTTTGTTTAGTGTTTTACTGGTGTTTCAATTTATAATGTGGGGGCATATGTAATCTGTGCGGAGTACATACATTTTTTGCATGACACACTGTCGTTTTTATTGGTACCATGTTTGGCTACGCGCGACTTTTTGATCACTTTTTATTCCATTTTTTTGGAAACAACGTGACCAAAAAAGGAAATTCTGCCATTGTTTTTTATGGTGTTTCTTTTACGGTGTTCCCCGTGCGGGATAAATAATATGATATTTTTTTAGGTCAGGCCGATACGAACGTGGCGATACCTATTATGTCTAGTTTTTGTTCATTTTTTTTCTAATTATAAAGGGCTTGATCAGGGAAACAAGGCGATTATAGTTTTTATTACGTAAAACTTGTATTTATTTATCTAAAACTTTTTATTTTACACATACTAGGGGACTGGAAGATCTGATCTTCTGAACCCATGTACAATACACTGCACTACTTCTGTATGTACTTGTGTAGTGCAGTGTATTGTAATTGTCACTTTACAACTGACAGTTGAGACTATTACGTCCTGCCTCGGGCAGGACCTAATAGGCTCCTGTACCTGGCAACCAGGAAGCCGTTGCTAGGCTTCCTGGTTGCAATTGCAACCATCAGAACCCCACGATTTTTCGCGGGGGGGGGGGGGCAATGGGGTGCAGAGGGAGCCCCCTCCCTCTGTATCAATCACTTAAATGCCGCTGTCGCTATTGATAGCGGCATTTAAGGGGTTAAACTACAGCGATCGGAGAGGACAGTGATCGCTGTAGTTGCAGTGGGATGTCGGCTGTATATTACAGCCGACATCCGATGAAGATGGAGCGAGCACAGCTCCTGTGCCCGCTTCATCCTCAGGGCGTTACTATATGCCCATTTTCGGGAAGGGGTTAATAAAAAGTGTTGTTTTTTTTTACACCGCTTTCTCTGATCTCCTCACGTATCTTCACAGAAGTGAGATCAGAGAGTGACAGGAGCTTTCTCCTGCAGACGACGTCACAGACGGCTGTGATTGGTCAGTCTTCAGAGAATGACCAATCACAGCAATCGCATTGGGGACTACTAATTGGTCCCCAGGCCGGTAGCAGAGACGGTTAGCTGTCAATGACAGCTGCCGCCGCTGTTCTGTCACTATGTGATTTCACATAGTGAGTTTATTCCTGCGCCGTAATAGTACGTCGAAGGTACGCTGGAATAAGCGGCCAGCGACGTACTATTACGTCGAAGGTACACAAGGGGTTAATAGAGTTCCCCTGATTGTCAGTTTCCCACGGAGTGGGGGGTGGGATAGATGGAAGACATCCCAAATCCTGGACAGCTGACCAGTCAGGGACTATGTGGTTTGATAGGGCTAAGGACTCCAAGACCTCAGGGAGGTTAGAATGGTGTCGCAAGATCCAACATTTCCCCTCCACCGAGAAGCTCAGACCAAAAGGGAAGAGCCATCTGTACGGAATATAATTTTGTCTCAGGGCATCCGTGAGGTTTCAGAATTCTTCTTTTAGAGAGTGTAACGTTGGACAAATTTCAGGAAAATAAGGATTGTTGCACCTTCCCAGAGAATTGGTTCAGATTCTCTAGCTGATTTGAGTATACTGTCTCTTGGTTTAGAACTAAAAAAAACAACAGATAATATCCCTTGGTGTTTCGGTCTAGGCTTCAAGGCTCTGTGAGCTCTTTCTATAGAAACTTCACCTGAGTAATTGTCTCCCAAAATTTTGATGAAAAGTTGTTTGACTAAGGTGCATAAAGATTCTTGGGAGACTGATTCCTGTATGCCTTGAGGTTGTTATATCTGCTTCTATTTTTCTGATCCTCTAACCAGTCTATCATCTTGTTTAGAGCTGAGCTGCCTCTTCTGTTAAGGTGCAGTCCAGAGTTCAGTGGTAACCACCGTCATCTACCGCTATTCCGGCGTAGGAAGATTTAATTTAAGCTGTGACTTCAGAGTGTAGTAGGCCGCAAGCGGTAGTAGCTTCAGGGCTGAGCTCACGGCTCCCTTCTTCCAGCTAGCGATCCGGTTGTTTTCAGGGCACTTCAGCGACAGCACCATGTCAAAGGTGCTGTGGGAGCTCAGGTATCAAGCTCCGATCACTATTTTGCGTCGCGTGGTACGCTCCTGGCATTAATTTGGGCTGCGACTTTATACACAGTCGTAGTTTTAAATATGGTGAACAAGTCCCCAAAAATGACTCCACTTAGCGGAGAACTGCTCTAAGGAGCACCAGTAGAAGTCTCCGATCCTGCAGAGCTGCGTGGCCAGCAGGTTTTTGCAGAGTCCCAGCAATTTGGGCCGCGGCATGTCATCTAGGCCGCGACAGCAAAAATTCATTTATCTATCCAAAATTCCCCTCAGAATGTTCACCTTGGTCCGGCCAGGCGAATGCTGTGGGTCACTAGGGTGGATGTTCACTCAGGCCGACAGATTTTGGCAGATGGAAAATATAGAGACGGAGCACTAACTCTGTGCGTCCTCTCAGGTTGCCTCTCTTTTCACACCCTCTTGATCCGATTTTTGATGTTTCATGTGGCTAAAAAAGCTTTGCTTTCAATCTGGCTTTAATGCCCCTCCTATATGCCACATATTGGAGCTAGGTGCTTGAAAATTTGATCATTTGCAGATCTTAGTGACATCTGCTACTTCCTTGACTTGCATAACCTTATGGCTTGCCCTTCTTGATGTTGCAATTTCAATGTTGAGTAGTGTATTTACATATATGTGCTGGGTAATTCGATTTCTGGATAGTTTGCTAGGTGGTGGGGGGGGGGGGGAAATAGGGTAAGATGCGTCCTCAAATAAGTGACCTTTGAATTCTCCTAATGTTTAGAGTAATCTTATGGGTTGTTTATATTGGGTGAGAGGGGGTGGTCTATTCTCCTCTGCATTTTTAACAAATCCATAACTTCATTGATAAGAATAACTATAAATATCCAGTTTTTACAGTAGGAGTTGTAAATGTGGCTCCAAACCCAAGCTAGAAAGATTAACAGACTTAAAGGGAATGTGTCACTAGAAAAAAAAAAAAAGTTATAAATGTTAGATTCTAATTTATAACATTTCCATGTGCTTGTCACTAGAGGGAGCAATTCCCAAAATTGCAGCATTGGCATGTGGTAAAGCAACCTCATTGCTTTATGCTGCAAAATTGGAGAAGACACACTCGCTCTAGTGTGCTCAAACAATCCCCCCTTCTTTATTCTGGCTAGTGCCAGGAGAAAGGAGGGGGTTGAATGTTCAAACCTCCTACACTGTGTGAAGCCATTTTTGGAGCGAATGCACAGTGTAGGAGGATTAGATACAGTGGTAATCAGACAGTATAACACGAACATACACACACAACCATAACTTACCTGCCGCTGTCGCCGCCGCTGCTCCCTCCGCTCCTAGTGCTTGCTTCTGAACATATGGACGAAAGCCACGACCGGAAGTATTCCTCTTACTGTCCGGCCGCGGCTTCCGGTCCACATGAAAATGGCGCCGGATGTCGCTCTGCTGAGGACCTTCCTTTTGGACTGTGTGGGAGCGGCGCATGCGCCGTTCCCACACAGACGGCGTACGCTATAGTGAATGGAACGGCTCCCGTTCGCATTCTCTATGGGGATGTATGTGCCGTATTCCATCTCTGTATGTGTCGTTAATCGACACATACAGAGATGGAAAAAAAAAATGGCAGCCCCCATAGAGCAGTAAAAGAAAGAAAAAAGTACAACACAAATAAATAAAATTTATTTGAATGACATACTAAAAGCAATAACATTAAAAAAAAAAAATTGTCATGACACCTTCCCTTTAAAAATAACACACAGGAATACAGAAATAAATTATAGGAATCTAATCTCAGAACTCCATTTAATAGATATTTGGAAGGAAAAATACCCTCTTAAGAAAATCTATTTGTGTCTCTCTAAAATCCATGGTACTCTGTCCAGAATAGATACAGTATTGGTCAGTGTAAATGTAGTAGAAATATAGTTCCACTGGTTGGCAGGGTTTCAAATGAATCTAGAAGGATCTCCGACCACTCGGTTGTGGTAATACATATACTGACTCAGGCATCATTTACATGAGCGTAATATATGCGCGTGCGATGAGCGTGCTTTTCACGCGTGTCGTACGCACCTATATTAGGCTATGGGGCAGTGCAGACAGTGCGTGAGTTTTGCGCGAGTGCGTTGCGCAAAACTCACAACATGTCCTTTCTTTGTGCGCTGTTCGCGCATCACGCACCCATTGAAGTCAATGGGTGTGTGACAACCACGCAGGTCGCACTTCCGTGCGACCTGCGTGATTCACGCAACAGCTGTCAAACTCTGAATTCCAACGGAGTGTCAAAATGATGGCGGCTGCGAGAAAATCTCGCAGCCGCGCATCATACATTGATGACACACGCAGCTCTTAAGTGCCTTTTGCGCACGCAAAATTCCGCGTTTTTTGCGTGCGCAAAACGCACACGCGCGTGTAAATCAGGCCTCAGAGAGCGATGCATGCCCTCCTGATTATCTCTGCTATTAGTGTGTATTGGATACAGCCATTATGTAATCTACCTGAAGAAGAGTCTATATTTTCTGAGGGATAATGTGGGTTCATCAACCATGGCTGTGGTCTTGGACACCCTAACATGCATTATTACAGGAATATGTTGTAAAAAAAAAAAAATCTTAATGAAAAAAAAAAAGTTGAAAGTTAGAAAGAGTTTTAGTTCAAACTAGTATTTGATAATAGTGAAGCCAAATATATTAAGAATAAATCTTCTGAAAATAAAATGATTTGGGAAACTGCCTAACAAAATTATACAAATTGTTTAATGGCAAAGCCAGAAAACAGCAAATTAAAGTCTTTTAACCCTTCAAAGACCCCGACAATTTTTGTTTTTACGTTTTCGTTTTTTATCCCCTGTATTCCAAAAGCCATAACTTTTTTATTTTTTCATCAATAGAGCAGTGTGAAGGCTTATTTTTTGCAGGGGGAGTTGTAGTTTCTATTGGCACCATTTAATGTACCATATAATGTACTTGGAAACTGAAAAAAATATATTTGTGGGGTGCAATTGTAAAAAATTGCATTGGTTTTTGGGTTTCGTTTTTACAGCTTTCACTGTGCGGTAAAAACATCAACTTAACTTTATTCTGCGGCTCAATACAATTACAGTGATACCAAATTTAAATAGTTTTTTTTATGTTTTACTACTTTTACAAAGAAAAAACTATTTGTTAAAAAAAGTTTGTTTTGTGTCACCACATTCTGAGAGCTGTAACTTATTTTTTTTGTCAATTGAGCAGGCATGAGGGCTGATTTTTTGTGGGACGAGCTGTAGTTTATATTGGTAAAAATTTTTGGTACATACGATTTTTTGATCACTTTTTATTACAATTTTTTTACCACTAAGGTGACCAAAAAACAACTATTCTGGTGTCATTTTTTTTTCCAATTCAAAGTTTTTCTATTAGTTTTAATACAAACACATACTTAGGCCTCATTTACACGAGCGTAATATACGCGCGTGCTTTTCACGCGTGTCGTACGCACCTATATTACTCTATGGGGCAGTTTAGACGATGCGTGAATTTTGCGCAGCGCGAGTGCGTTGCGTAAAACTCACGACATGTTCTATAATAGTGCGTTTTTCGCGCATCCACGCACCCATTGAAGTCAATGGGTGCGTGAAAACCACGCATGCCGCACGGAAGCACTCTCGTGCGAACTGCGTGATTCGCGCAAGAGCTGTCAAAAGGATGAATGTAAACAGAAAAGCACCACGTGCTTTTCTGTTTACAAACATCCAAACAGAGTGTCAAATTAGAGATGAGCGCACCGAACTTCACCGGGTTCGGCCGAACTCGTTTTGACCGAACCCGGCAAAAAATGTTCGGGTACGCAACGTCAGGAGACAGTCACTGCCCACGGTGCTGAAAGACTTAAACTGTTTCAGCACCATGGACAGTGACTTTCGATCACAATATACATTTACGTGTAAAAAAAACAAACCAGAAGTTCGGACTTACCGATAAGTCCCGGCTCCTTCCTCCAGTCCGACCTCCCGGGATGACAATTAAGTCCAAGTGACAGCTGCAGCCAATCACAGGCCAAGCACAGGCTGCAGCCAATCACAGCCTGCAGCGGTCTCATGGACTGCCGCGTCATCCTGGGAGGTGGGGCCGGATGACGAGAGGGACGCGTCACCAAGGCAACGGCCGGGAGACCGGACTGGAGGAAGCAGGCAGTTCATGGTAAGTTTGAACGTCTTTTTTTATTCACAGGTTGGTGTATATTGTGATCGGCATTCACTGTCGAGGGTGCTGAAAGAGTTACTGCCGATCAGTTAGCTCTTTCAGCACCTTGGACAGTGACGGGCGTCGACTAGCCTCATCTCTATGATGGCGGCTGCGCGAAAATCACGCAGCCACGCATCTTACACGGATGACACACGGAGCTGTCAAGTGCCTTTTGCGCGCGCAAAACGCAGCGTTTTTTGCGCGCGCAAAACGCACACGCTCGTGTAAATCAGGCCTAAAACATACAGAAAATAATTTTCTAAATAGTTTCCTTAGCTCGTATGGCAATCGAGGCTTTCTGGGACAGATGGAAAGATCGCCTCCACTGTGTGTCAGTAAATGTCATGTTCAATTCAACCTCCCAAGCCTTGCCAAAGGATGGGAGGTGAGAAGATCGCTGGACTAAGAGTAACTTATAGAGTGTGGAAATGGCATGTGCAGGGGGCCGGGTGGAAACACACAAACTTTAAAAGTCAGTAAGGGGGCGATGAAGGTGAGCCTGGCGTTTAGTAGCATTATAGAAAATGTTTTAATTGGGATTATTGAAATATGTGGCACGGTGAGGGCGTTTCAGTTGGGCAGATAGTAGTTAATGGGTGCTAAGAAGAATCGGATAGGACCTGAGTGAAACACATGGGATTAGTGGAAAACCTGCCTAAGGAGAGACGAGCCTCCCCAGCAGGAAATGCTGGATTGTCGGTAACAGGGGTCAATGGCCCCAGTGGGTCCACGAGCGAACCCCCTTTCCCCGAAGAGTGCAGTGCCATGAGAGTATGAAAAATAACAAAGGAGTCGGGTCTCCGTCTGTTCCCAGGCAGGGTCCATGGCAAAGTAGATAGGGTACGGGCACAAAGCCGTTGGGCTAATTGAACCCAATGCTTAGAATCAGATTTAAAAAGTCGAGAACACGAGCATGAGTCAACGCCAAATAAAGACGACAGTCCGGCAGACCGCCCCCACCCGCACCCCTGGAGCGAGTAAGAATAGCCCTACTCAGGTGGGGGTGACCCACTGGCCTGTTGAAGAATCCAAAACATTGTTGGAGTCGCAGCCAATGAGAAGAGGGGGACCGTCTGCAGGAGATACAGCAACTTGGGAAGGATAGACATTTTAATAATATTAATACGGCCAAACCAGGAAAATTCCTTTTTATGCCATGAGGCGAGATCAGTGCGGAATTTGCCTAATAAATGGGCAAAGTTATTAGTGAACAGTTGGGAGAGGTCATAACTTATACGCACTCCCAAATACGTTATACCCCTGGAAGGCCAGGAAAAGGGGAAATTACTTTTGAGGAGTGAGAGTGTCGTGGGCGGAAGAGATACATTCAGGGCCTCGGACTTGGAGAAGTTGATCTTAAAGTTGGACCATGAGCCAAAACGATGGGAGAGATACATGTGGGTCTGTAAGATAGACCAAAAGGTCATCAGCAAAGGCGGAGCACTTATACTCCATCCCACGTATGACAATGCCCTTAATATCCGAGCTTCTCCGGATGGAGGCCATGAGATGCTCCATGATGAGGATATACAGCAATGGGGAGAGAGGACAGCCCTGTCTGGTACTGTTATGAATAGTAAAGGGCACAGAGACGGAGCCGTTTATTTTTATTTGGGCAGATGGGGAATGATGAAGCGCCATAATTTTACCTATGAAGGAAGGACCAAGGCTTATTTGTTGGAGTCTGGAGAAGGGCAGGCCAGGAGATTCTATCCAATGCCTTCTCGGCATCCAGGGACAGGATCATGAGGGGGATATGATGGGACTGGGCATGATGAATAATATCTAGGGTTTTCAGGGTATTATCACGTGCCTCCAGGCCAGGCACAAAGCCCACCTGATCCGGATGATTTAAATGGGGAAGGTGCATATTTAGTCTGTTACCGAGCAGTTTGGCATATATTTTTAAATCCACGTTGGGCAAAGAGATGGGGCGATAGCTGGAGCAGAGCTGCGGGTCCTTACCGGGTTTAGGGCTAACAGTAATATGTGCCAAGGTGGAGCCCGTGGGGAACAAAACTGCAGGGTTGATAGAATTAAAGGCATGGAGAAGAAGTGGCGCCAAACCGTCTGTCAATGTCTTATAGAATTTGGCAGTATATCCATCCGGACCTGAACTCTTCCACCCAGAAGATACTTAATAACTGCAAGGAGCTACGGTAAAGTAAAATCAGCGTCCATCTCCTCAGCCACCGCACCAGATAAAGGCGTGAAAGGAGAGGGGAGGGAGGCTCGATACGTGGGAGGAAGAGTCAGCAGACGGTCGAAGGTTATAGAGATCAGAATAAAAGGTATGAAAACAATCCGCACTCTCGGGGGTCACGTGGACTACCTGGCCAGAAGGGGATTTAATGCTTAGTATATGGGATTGGGCCAACTGAGCGCCCGGGCCAACATGCATCCGCTTTTGTTACCAAACTCATAGAACTTACTCCTACAAACTTGGAGGGCACACTGCTGGGCCGAGTCTAACCTCTTGGGAGCCTCTAGCTCCCGCAAGAGTGGGAGAGAAAGCGCACGTTTGTGGGCCAATTCAAGGGAGCTGATTTTTTGAAGAGCAAGTTTCAGGGAGTGAACCCGTTCTCTTTTAAGACGTGCGCCGTGTTTAATGAGGACCCCGCGGAGCACACACTTGAGCGCCTCCCACTGCATCATGGGAGAAGTGGTATCATGGGCGGTGTCGGACACGAAATGTTCAACCATTTGTAACAGCTCAGTACCACAGACCCCCATCAAGAAGCAGGGACTCGTTAAGTCTCCAGGACCAGGGACCCTTAGTGAGAAAAGGAAGGTGTAGGGTGTAAAACACCGAGGCATGATCGGACCATAAAATATTGCCTATGGACGTGGAAACTGCCCAGGGGAGGGCATGATGTTGGAGGAGGATGTAGTCTAAGCGACTGTAGGTGCCATGCGGATTAGAGCAGGAGCTAGTCTTTGTCAAAGGGATGTTAAAGGCGCCAAGCATCGCATAGTTGAAGCTGGGAGGGTGTGCGTCGCACCCGTCTGATAGCGCCATAGGCGATACTGGAGCGACCAGTATAATTATCTAGGGTCGGGTCCAAGGTGAGGTTAAAACCACTGCATAACACCAGTCCCCCGTACAACCGGTATGGCAGTGTCTACGAGCTCGAGGCGGAAAGGGACCTGGCCAGTATTAGGGGCGTAGGCATTGATCACCGTGATCTCACATCCACCAATGTTCAAGACTAGGATGACATATCTAGCGTCCGTGTCGGTGACAATATTGAGGATATGATGGGAGAGGGATTTGTGCAGAGCTATGGCTACCCCACAGGATCTGGAATGTGGGTTGTTACTAAAGTGCCAGTGTGTATAAAATTTGTGTCTAATAGGCGGGGAGTGACCATCCTTAACCCCTTCCCGCAAATGGGCGTTACTGTACGTCTTTTAGCGGCTCGTTCCCGCAAATGGGCGCACAGTAACGCCCTGAGGATGAAGCAGGCACAGGAGCTGTGCGCGCTTCATCCTCAGCGGGTGTCGGCTGTAATATACAGCTGACATCCCGCTGCAACGGCGGCGATCACTGTTATGTCCGATCGCCGCCATTTAACCCCTCAAATGCCGCTGTCAATAGCGACTGCGGCATTTAAGTGATTGATACAGAAGGAGGGGGCTCCCTCTGTACCCCGTTTGCCCCCTGCGAAAAATCGCGGGGTTCTGATGGTTGCAATGGCAACCAGGAAGCCTAGCAATGGCTTCCTGGTTGCCAGGTACGGGAGCCTATTAGGTCCTGCCCGAGGCAGGACGTAATAGGCTCAACTGTCAGTTATAAAATGACAGTTATAATACACTGCACTACACAAGCAGTGCAGTGTATTGTACAGGGGATCAGAAGATCAGATCTTCCAGTCCCCTAGTATGTGTAAAATAAAAAGTTAAAAAAGTTTTAGATAAATAAATAAACGTTTTACGTAATAAAAACAATAATCGTCTTGTTTCCCTGATCGAGCCCTTTATAATTAGAAAAAAAAAAGACAAAAACTAGACATAATAGGTATCGCCGCGTTCGTATCGGCGTGACCTATAAAAATATAATATTATTTATCCCGCACGGTGAACACCGTAAAAAAAATACAATAAAAAACAATGCCAGAATTTCCTTTTTTGGTCACGTTGTTTCCAATAAAATGGAATAAAAAAAGTGATCAAAAAGTCGCGCGTAGCCAAACATGGTACCAATAAAAACTAGTGCGTCACGCAAAAAACAAGCCCTCACAAAGCTCCATCGACAAAAAAAATAAAAAAAAAGTTATGGCTCTCAGGACATGGTGACACTAAAACATTTTATTTATAAAAAGTTTTTTTATTTTGTAAAAGTAGTAAAACATATAAAAACTATATAAATTTGGTATTGCCATAATCGTATCAAACCGCAGAATAAAGCAAACATGCACAGAGAACGCCGTTAAAAATTGATAAAACAGCAAGAGAATTTCTGTTTTTTGGTCTCCTCACCCCCCAAAAAATTGAATAAAAACTGATCACATTATCACATTTACCCCAAAATGATACTAATAAAAACGACAGCTCATACCATGAAAATCAAGCACTCACACAGCTCGTCAACGGAAAAATAAAAAGTTATGACTCTTGGAACGCAATAATGCAAAATGACGGCCCAGACTAATTTATATGTGCAGCAGGTATTCACCTAAAACCCCACGTCATCATTTGCAGCCCCCACTGGTAGACCCTGTAAATGCAGCAGAAACTATGACATTTTGGAGTCTGTGCTACATATGGGGCTAGTGAAGAAGTCAAAGATTAGACAATGCTGGAGTGCGGATATTTTGTACAATACTTTAGAAGTGCGACTCCTACACCCAAAATCCAGCCTGTGCATGAAGGATTGGTTCAAAGCGTACGTCACTATCCATGGATAATTTATTTATTATTCATTTACCCCATTATTACATCATCCAATTATGACCTGTTGCACTCCGCCCAGCTTACATATACCCTGATGTACTCCACATAGCTTACATATACCCTGATGTACTCCGCCTAGCTTACATATACCCTGATGTACATCCACTGTGCACTAATTTCTACAAAACCTTTGGGGTTAAAATGCTCACTACACTTCTAGATGAATTCCTTGAGGGGTGTAGTTTCCCAAATGGGGTCACTTCTCGGGGGTTTTCACTGTACTGGTACCTCAGCGCAATGCAACATGGAGTCAAAAACAAATTTTGTAAAATCTCCACTCCAAAAACGAAATTGCGCTTTTTCCCCTTTAGACCCTTGCTGTGTGTCCAAATAGCAGTTTACAACCACATATGGGGTACTTCCCTATTCAGGAGAAATTGTCACACATTTTGGGGGTGTCTTTTCTCCTGTATTGCTTGTGTAAATGAAAAATTATGTGCTAAATCTATAGGTTATTGGGGAAAAAAAATATTTCATTTTCACAGCCCAATTATAATAAAATCTGTAAAACACCTGAGGGCTCAAAATGCTCACTACACCTCTAATTTAATTCTTTGAGGGGTATAGTCTCCAAAATGGGATCACACCTGGGGAATTTCTACTGTACTGGTACTTCAGGGGCTCTGCAAATGCGACATGGCCCCCAGAAACCAATTCAGTAAAATCTGAGCTGCAAAATCCAAATGGTGCTCCGTCCCCTCTGAGCCCTGCCGTGGGTCCAAACAGCAGTTTATTACCACATATGGGGTATTGCCGTAATCAGGAGAAATTGCTTTACAAATGTTGGTGTTTTTTCTCCTTTATTCCTTGTTAAATTAGAAAATTCTATGTTTTTTCCGAAAAAAAAAGTCTATTTTCATCTTCACAGACTAATTCTAATAAATTCAGCAAAAAACCTGTGGGGTCAAAATGCCAACTATACCACTAGAAAAATTCCTTGAGGGGCATAGTTTCCAAAATTGAGTCACTTTTGGGGGGGGGGGGGGGGGTTTCCCCTGTTTAGGTCCCTCCAGGGCGTTGCAAACACGACACGGCACAGAAAAATATTCCAGTAAAATCAGTGCTCCAAAATCCAAATGGCGCTCCTTCCCTTCTGAGCACTGCCGTGGGTCCAAGCTGCAGTTTATTACCACATGTGGGGTATTTCCGTAATCGTGAGAAATTGCTTTAAAATTGTTGGTGCTTTTTCTCCTTTATTCCTTGCAAAATTATACGTTTTTCCACAATAAAAGTAGATTTTCATTTTCACAGACTAATTCAAATAAATTTAGCAGAAAACCTGTGGGGTCAAAATGCTAACTATACCCCTAGATAAATTCCCTGAGGGGTGTAGTTTCAAAAATGGGGTCACTTTTGGGGGTTTCCACTGTTTTGGCACCACAAGACCTCTTCAAACCTGACATGGTGCCTAAAATATATTCTAAAAAAATGGAGGCCCCAAAATCCTTTAGGTGCTCCTTTGCTTCTGAGGCCTGTGTTTCAGTCCATTAGCACACTAGGGCCACATGTGGGATATTTCTAAAAACTGCAGAATCTGGGCAATAAGTATTGAGTTGCATTTCTCAGGTAAAACCTTCTGTGTTACAGAAAAAAATGTATTACAAATGAATTTTGTAAAAAAAAAAAATGAAATTTGTAAATTTCACCTCTACTTTCCTTCAATTCCTGTGAAACGCCTAAAGAGTTGAAACACTTTCTGAATGCTGTTTTCAATACTTTGAGGGGTGCAGTTTTCAAAATGGGGTGTTTTATGGGGGTTTCTAATATATAAGGCCCTCAAAACCACTTCAGAACTGAACTCGTCCCTGAAAAAAATAGCCTTTTGAAATGTTCTAAAAAATATGAGAAATTGCTGCTAAAGTTCTAAGCCTTGTAACGTCCTAGAAAAATAAAAGGATGTTCAAAAAACGATGCAAACATAAAGTAGACATATGGGAAATGTTAATTAGTAACTATTTTGTGTGATATTACTATCTGTTTTACAAGCAGATACATTTAAAATTAGAAAAATCATAATTTCTTCAAATTTTCTCAAAATTTTGGTGTTTTTCACAAATAAGCAATAAATTTATCGACCAAATTTTTTCACTAACCTAAAGTACAATATGTCACGAGAAAACAATCTCAGAATCGCTTGGATAGGTAAAAGCATTCTAGAGTTATTACCACATAAAGTGACACGTCAGATTTGAAAAAAATGGGTCTGGTCCTGAAGACCAAAAATAGCTTGGTCTTGAAGGGGTTAAAGAGACTGTCACCAGATTATAAGTGCCCTATCTCCTACATAGTCTGATCGGAATGTAGATAACAATGAGAAGTGTATGACACTGATTGGTCAGCCTCATACACTTCTTTACAACAACCACTTGGTCAAAAGTAAAAACACGCCCAGTTGGTCTTTAAGAAACTAAATCTAAAATTGCTCAAAAATGAGCACAGGAGCACAGAGAGACTGCCGCATAAGCTAAACACAAAAATATAAGGGACCAGTGAGAAACATCTGCACTCTGGATTGGTCCAGTACCTACAGGGGTAAAGTGACAGCTATTCATGAGAGAGACCCGCTCTCCCAGCATATAATAAAATAAGTATAAATATACACAGCTATTGTTATAAATACAATGAGAATAGAGGGGAAGGCATATGGCAGTAATAATGAACACAATTTCTTAACCCCTTCCCGACATCCGCCGTATATATACGGCACTGTCATGAGGTGCTTCCCGCAAAGCACCGTATATGTACGGCGCAGTGATGGTGCAGGCTCAGAAGCAGAGCTGGCACCATCACCGCGGGGTGACAGCTGTATTATACAGCTGGCACCCTCCTGTAACTGCCAGGACCGGAGCTATTCTCCGATCCGGCAGATTAACCCCTCAAATGCTGCGCTCAACCCAGTATTGCAATCGCTGGGTTGCTGTGGCAATCGGACGCCAGAAAATGGCGTCCGAGTCTGCCTTGTACGGGAGCCGATGAGGACCCGCCTGCGGCGAGTACTCATAGGCTTGCTGTCAGTGAATAACTGACAGCGCTTATACACTGCACTACGTATGTAGTGCAGTGTATTAGAGTAGCGATCGGGGCATCAGGCCCTCATGTCCCCTAGTGGGACAAGTCAAAAAAGTAAAAGAAAGTTAATAAAAATGTGGTAAAACAATAACACACACATTTCAAATAAAAATAAAGCTAAACTGACTTTTTTCCCATAGTAAGTTTTTTATTATGGGGAAAAACGTAAAAAAAAAAAAAAAAAACACTATACATAAAATTGGTATCGCCGCGTCCGTAACGACCCAAACTACAAAACTATTATGCAATTTATCCCGCACGGTGAACGCGGTAAAAAAAATAAAAAAAATAAAAATGAAAAAAAACGCCAGAATCTTTGTTTTTAGGTCACATCTCCTTCCAAAAAAATGCTATAAAAAGTGATCAAAAAGTCACATTTACTCCAAAATAGTACTAATAAAAATGACAATCCGTCCCGCAAAAAAATAGTCCGACAGATTCGTGCACGCAAAAATAAAAAAGTTATGGGTCTTAGAATATGGTGACACAGAAAACAAATGATTTTATAAAAAAAGTGATTTTATTGTGCAAAAGCTGCAATGCATAAAAAAAACTATATAAATTTGGTATCGCCGTAATCGTATGGACCCGCAGAATAAAGCTAACATGTAATTTAGGGCACACTGTGGATGCCGATAAAAAAATAAAAAAAATAAAATACTATTCCAGAATTGCTTGTTTTTGGTAATTTCCTTTCCCAAAAGATGAAATAAAAAGTGATCAAAAAGTCATGTGTTCTAAAATGGTACCAATAAAATCTACAGCCCATTTTGCAAAAAACAAGCGCGCACACTGCTCAATCAACTGAAAAACAAAAAAGTTACGGCACTAGTAATGCGGTAATGAAAAAACATCTCAATGCGCAGGCCGGAGGGGAATATTCCTTCAGTTTCAGGGCCCTAGTAGGAACTAGGAAAGGGAATGGATATCGCACAGCCGCTGGAAGCGAGGGCGCCCGTATTATACCAGCGCAAAACTTTCCCAGTAATATTTCCCAAACTACGAAGGGGAAAAAGTCCCCAAAAGGTGCAGAGCGTTACAAAAGGGGGATAAGAAAGAAAAGTTTATCAGTGACACCAGCCTGCGCATAACTGATTGCTTCACAGCGTAACACACATCTATGGATAATTGTATTATTTACCCCATTATTATACCCTCTTATTATGCCCTGATGTACTCCGCACAGATTACATGCCACCACATTATAAACGGAAATACCAGAAAAACCTCAAAACAGAACTATTACCAAGCAAAATCCATGCTCAAAATGGCGGTCTTTCCCTTCTTAGCCCTACAGAGTGCCCAAACAGCAATTTATGGCCACAAGTAAGGTATTACCATACCCTGGAGAACCCGCTTAACAATTTATGGGGTAAGATTCTCTAGGGGCACATCTTGTGCGGTGAATGGGCAGATCAGTGGAGAAATTGCAATTTTCACAAGCCACTGCGTATTCATTTCTGAAAAACACCTGTGGAGTCTAAATTCTCACTACACCCCTTGATAAATGCCTTTAGGGGTGTAGTTTCTAAAACAGGGTCACTTTTGTTTGGTACATCAGGTGTTTTGCAAATGCAACATGGCGTCCGCAAACCATTCCAGCAAAATCTACGCTCCCAAAAGATAAATACCGCTCCTTTTCTTCTGAAAGCTCCCATATACGTAAACAGCTGATTATAACCACATATGGGGTGTTACCGTACTCGGGAGAAATTACTTTACAAATGTTGGGGTGCTTTTTCTTCTCTATTCCATGTAAAAATGAAAAATGTGTATCTAAAACTACATCTTGTTGGAAAAAAAAAATTATTTTTCATTTTCATGGCTTAATTCAGCAAAAAACCTCTGGGATCAAAATTTTCACTATACCCCTAGATGATTCCTTCGGGGGTGCAGTTTCCCAAATGGAGTCACTTTTGGGGTGTTTCCACTGTACTAGTACTACAGGGGCTCAGCAAATGTGACATGGCGCCCAGAAACCATTCCAAATGGTGCTAGTTCCATTCTGAGCCCTACCGTGTGTCCAAACAGATGTTTGTGACCACATGTGGGGGTATTGTTTTATGCGGGAGAAGTTGCTTTACAAATGTTGCGGTGCTTTTTCTCCTTCAGTCCTTGTGGAAATTTAAAAAAAAATACCTCAACCTACATTAATCTGTAGATTTTCATTTTTACGGCCTACTTACAATAAGTTCTGTAAAACACCTGTGGCGTCAAACTGCTCACTGTACCCCAAGATAATTTCCTCATGGGGTGTAGTTTCCAAAATGGGGTCACTTGTTGGGGGTTTCCACTGTTTTGTCCCCTCAGGAGATTTGCAAATGCGACATGGCCTCCACAAACCATTCCTGCTAAATTTGAGTTCCAAAAGCCAAATAGCGCTCTTTCCCTTCTCAGCCTCGCCATGTGTCCAAACAGCCGTTTATTACCACATGTGGGGTATTGTTTTACTCGGGAGAAATTTCTTTACAAATTTTATTGTGCTTTTTCTCCTTTAGTCCTTGTGGAAATGAAAAAAAATTAGCTAAACCTACATTTTATTTGAAAAAAATGTAGCTTTTCATTTTCACAGCCTACTTACAATAAGTTCTGTAAAACACCTGTGGGGGTCAAACTGCTCACTGTACCCCTAGATAATTTCCTCAAGGGGTATAGTTTCCAAAATGGGGTCACTTGTTGGGTTTCCACTGTTTTGTCACCTCAGGGGCTTTGCAAATGTGACATTGCCTCCGCAAACCATTCCTGCTAAATTTGAGCTCCAAGAGCCAAATGGCGCTCTTTCCCTTCTACGCCCTACCGTGTCCAAACAACCGTTTATTACCACATGTGGGGTATTGTTTTACTCAGGAGAAATTGCTCTACAAATGTTGTGGTGCTTTTTCTACTTTAGTTCTTTTGGAAATGAAATTAGCTAAACCTACATTTTATTTGAAAAAAAAAAAAATTTAGATTTTCATGGCCTAGTTCCAAAATTTTTTGCAAAAACTGGCTGGTCAAAATGCTTGCTACACCCCTAGATAAATTCCTCGAGGGGTGTAGTTTCCAAAATGGGGTAACTTTTGGGGCGTTTCCACTGTTTTAGTTCCACTAGACCTGTTCAAAGCTGACATGGTGCCTAAAATATATTCTAATAACAAGGAGGCCCAAAATCCACGAGGTGCTCCTTTGCTTCTAAGGCCGGTGCTTCAGTCCAGTAGCACACTAAAGCAACATTTGGGATATTTCCTAAAACTGCAGAACCTGGGCAATAAATATTGAGTTGCATTTCACGAGTAAAACATTCTGTGGTACAAAAAAAATGGATTCAAAATGCATTTATGGGAAAAAAAATAATGAACTTTGTAAATTTCAGCTCTACTTTGCCTTAATTTCTGCGCAATGTCTAAAGGGTTAAGAAACTTTCTAAATGCTGTCGTGAATACTTTGAGGGGTGCAGTTTTTAAAATGGGGTGACTTATTGGGCGTTTAATATCTAAGGACCTCAAAGCCACTTCACAACTGAACTGGCCCCTGTAAAAATAGCATTTTGAAATTTTCTTGAAAATGTGAGAAATTGCTGCTAAAGTTCTAAGCCATGTAACGCCCTAGAAAAACAAAATGTTCAAAAAACGATGCCATTCTAAAGTAGACATATGGGGGATGTTAGTTAGCAACATTTGTGTGGTATAACTGCCTGTCTTACAAGCAGATACTTTTAAATTGAGCAAAATGCTAATTTTTCGCTAAATTTTGTGTTTTTTCACAATTAAATACTGAATGTATCGGGCAAATTTTGCCAGTAACATAAAGTCCAAAGTGTCACGAGAAAACAATCTGAGTCGCTTGGATAGGTAAAAGCATTCCGGAGTTATTACCACAAAGTGAAACATGTCCGATTTGAAAAATGAGGCTCTGTCAGGAAGGTCAAAAGTGGCCAGAGAGCGATGGGGTTAAGGCAGAAAACAAACTACCGTATATGTCGGCGTATAAGACGACTGGGCGTATAAGACGACCCCCAACTTTTACCCTTAAAATATAGAATTTAAGATATACTCACCATTTCGTGCAGGAGCGCTTCACTATGGCCATCGGCGGCAGGACCCAGGACTCTGTCTCTTTGAACTCGCACATGCGCAGATAGGCTGCTTCATCGCGCGAGATCTGAGAGGCAGGGATTGAGAGGAAAGGGCGGGCCAGAGCATCTTACAGAGATGTTCCCTGGCGGCTAATACCGGCTTCCCTCAGATCCGTGGCGGATTCCGTGCATCCCGGGAGCCTGTGTACCGGACTGCAGGCTCACAAGGTAACACACAACCTGTGTGTAGACAATATGTAGACTAGGGATGTCACGATACCAGAATTTGGACTTCGATACCGATACTTCGTTTAGTATTGCGATTTCGATACCAATTTCGATACTTTTGCCAACAGTAATAAAAAAAAAAATTCTTCCGTTTTCTGATGTGAGGCGCGACGTGTGATGAATTTTGAACGCGCCTCACATTAATAGTAATTAATCCCATCATGTTTCTCAGTCATATTGGGTTAATGTGCGAGGTACATGATGGGGTTAATTACTATTAATGTGAGGAACATGGAGGGTAAATTCATCGCACCTCATGCCTCACATTAATAAGTGAATGAAAGCCGTGTTTATTTCATTTTTTTATTTTAATGTTTATTGTAAAAAAGGTGAAGGTGTATTTTTTTTAAAATTTAACAATACTTTGTTTTTACTTTATTTTTAAACTTTAATGTACTGACATATATCAAATATGTGCCAGTACATTAACCTGTGGACGGATAATACACAGGCAGTTAGGACATACTTGGGTATGTCCTAACAACATGAAATATGGTAAGACAGCCCTGGGGTCCGTCAATAGACCCTGGGCTGTCTGCCCATATATGGTATGGCCCTCGATCGCGTCACAGGAATTCCCTGTGACGCGATCCAGGGGCATCCCCCCTTCTCACTTTCCCCTGAATGCTGCAGTCAGCTGTGATCGCAGCATTCAGGGGAATAACGGCGGAGATGAGAGGTTTCTCTGATCTCCGCCGTTATAGCGCGGGGCTGCGGCTGTGTAATACAGCCATTGCCCCGCTCCTGACAGGAAGTGCGCGCGCGGTCAGCATGAGGTGATGCGGCCGGCGCTGCACTAATGAGCGGCAGTTCAGGCACTGAAGACAGAACATGGGGGTGTTTTGTAGCGCGCCCGCCATGTTCTGTCTCCAGTGCCGCCGCTCATTAGTGCAGCGCTGGCCGCATTGCATCATCCTGACCCCGCGAACTTATCATGACTCAGGAGCGGGGCTGTGGCTGAATTACACAGCCGCAGCCGCGCTCCCATACATTCATGTGTCACTATACTGAGCTGTGCGGCTGCAACGTGCATCCCTAATGTAGACAATATCCGGCATATAAGACGACCCCACACTTTTGACATTTTTTTAAGGGTGTAAAAAGTCGTCTTGTACGCCGATATATACGGTAGGCATCTCACAGTAAACAAAAACATAAGAAGGCTTCCAGGAACTTAAGAAATCTCAGACAGCAAACTAAGTCCCAGAGTATACACATGAGGCTCCTAGCAACCTAGCTCCTGATGCTGAAGGGGCCGTCTCATCTGACCGAGCATGCTACCAGCTGTGTCCTCGGTCAGATCGCCTTCTGGGGCCCCTCGGAGGCCGGCCTCCCATCGAATCCTGGTGTATCGAAGGAGGGCGTCCTAGCTGGGGTCCCCTGCCCGAAGAGGACAACAACGAGAGCCGCTCTTGGATAGAGACTGATGGAAGGTCGAGCTCTCTAAGGAAATCAGGTAAGTCATTGGAGACCTCAAGGTACAGGTGTGCCCATCGCGTCGGACAATTAGGGCAAAGGGGAAGCCCCATCTATAGGTGATACCCCGATTCCGAAGAACCTCCAAGAGGGGCTTCAGCGCTGCTCTTTGAGCCAGGGTGTGTCTGGACAGGTCCGGCAATACACGAATCTGCATCCCATGGTGAGAGATGGATGATTGTCTGACTTTCTGCAGAATAGCCTCTTAAATGGCATAGAAATGTATCCGGCAAATAACGTCTCGGGGCCGTTGGTCATCAGGACTCAATGAACGGAGAGCTCTGAGCTCGGTCAAGTTCAATATGGATATTTGGCGGGTGACCCAAAAAGTTGAAGATAGTAGACAATGTGGAGAAAAGATCGGACGCTGGGATACATTCAGGTAGACCCCGGATACGTATATTGTTTCTCTGGTTACGATTCTCAATGTCATCCAGATGTTGTTGCAGGGTAAATAATTGAGCAGAATGATGCTGCAGGGTGGCTTGTACAGTGGCCAATGTTGCGTGGTCAGCAGCCCAGTCTTGGGCGAGAGTATCCACACTGGTGGAGAGTGAGGAAAGTTCCGCTCAGAAAACTCCAGTTTTCAAAAAAATTGTCAAAGGTGTGCATTGCCTTTAATAGAACACCAAATTGTACAAAACAGGTGGAAAATATTTTAAACAAAAAATTCATTTCATAAAGTAAAAATATAAAATTAGGAGGGGAAACGAAAATGCGGACCTAGTTATTTTAGATCTTTCAGGGTCTTTCTCCAATTCCACAGATCATCAATCACCTGCAACATAAAAAAACCTGAGTGAATGAAAATTGGAGCATACGTATGAAAAGTAAGGTGAAAAGCAACCATACATAATAGGGTCCATGCTTATTAAGTTGTTTCTTACCTTCTGGTCTTCCATTCTGAAACCATATTTCAAGTAGTTTGCAAACCTTGACTCAACTTTTGGAAGGGTAATACCCTAAAAGACAGTGTATACATCTTAATAAGTGACAAGATATTTATCCTTAACCTCAGGCTAACCATGCATGGAGTCAAGTTTCACTTTGCAATGACAAATAGTCAAGAGAACCCTCCCACTTAGCTCTTCTCAGCCACAAACTGATGAGGGTCTGCTGTGCACAGCACCCAGTGATCACATTATGAAATGTGATAGCCAGGTCAACAAAGGCAGCAGCATTGATGAGTACCATGTATAAAGAGGTGGAGCAGTAAAAGTGATCCTCATCAGCTAGGAACTAGACCTTGCTTGATTGCAGGGGCAGAAACTTGAAAACCATGCTACACAATTATAATGGCAGTTTGAAAGCCCAGGACCATTTATTGTACACACACTTCTCACCTACCCATTTACTACGTTAATTACAAGAACATTCAATTATTCATTTTTACCGATTTAGTTAGCGAATCTGTCAGCAATTTTGAGGCCACAAAAACTGCTGACAGAGCGATTATAGGGGAGGTCACTAAGCATATCTTTTGTCTCAGTTATGCTAATTATAGGATTGTCGCATCGGGGGTATCAAATGCTGACTCCTCAGTCGCAAAAACCACACTGCTTTCGCAGCCAATCAGGAGACAGCTGGAGCAGTCACGCAGAGGGATGGAGCTGGCAGCACGCAGTGCAGGAGCACTTGCATATCAAGTCCCTGCATTAGTGGCAATTGCAGCATTGGGGAAACAAAACATTAAATTCCCCTGGCAAGTTGCATGACCGCGACAAAAAGGTGTTTATAATACCATCCCCCTTTCCCTATAAGGCTATTAGCAGTTTTGAGAATAGAATCGCCCTCCGATTCTGGCAGTTTAACCCATTCGATGCAGCTGTCAATGGCGACAGCGGCATCTAATGTATTTAACAGAGGGAGGGTGCTCTCTCGGTCACCACATCAGCACCCTTGCAAAGAAGTTGCGGGGCGCTGTTGGGTTTCCATGGCATCCAGGGGCCTAACAAAAACCCCTAACCCCTAGCAACTGCCTATTAGGCCATGACAGATATGGCCTAATATATTGCCTGTCCGTATACCAAAGCATTATTGCCTGTCCGTGTAAAACTAAGTGTACCAAAGCATTCTAGAAGTGTCCACTGGTGGGATGAAAAAATAAAGTTTAGCAGTTAAAGTTTATGAAAATAAAAATTTCAAAATTAACAAAATACTTTCCCCATAAAGTGGATTTAGTAAAAGCGTCAAAACATACACATACGGTATCCGAGTGATCGTAACGAGTAATGAAAGTTAGGCCTCATGCACAAGACCGTAAAAACTCCAGTTTTTACGGGTCGTAATTATGACCCGTAATAATGGGCTCATAGACTTCTATTGGCCACGGGTACCTTCCCGTTTTCTTACGGGAAGGTGCTCGTGCCGTTGAAAAAGATAGAACATGTCCAATGGCACGGGCAGCCCATAGAAGTCTATGGAACTCCCGTAATGACGGGTGGCTACGTGTGCGCACCAGTCATTACGGCAGCATTGCTAGGCGACGTCAGTAAATAGTCACTGTCCAGGGTGCTGAAAGCGTTAACTTATCGGCAGTAACTTTCAGCACCCTGGACAGTGAAATCCGATCACAATATAGAGCAACCTGTAAAAAAAAAGTTCATACTTACCGAGAACTTCCTGCTTCTTCTTCCAGTCCGGCCGTTGCCTTGGTGACAAGTCCCTCTCGACATCCGGCCCGACATCCCTGGATGACGTTTCAGCCCATGTGACCGCTGCAGCCAATCACATGCTGCAGCGGTCATATGGACTGCCGCGTCATCCAGGGATGTCGGGCTGGATGTCGAGAGGGACGCGTCACCAAGGCAACGGCCGGGTAAGTATGAATTTTTTACTTTTACCTCGGAAAGGGCTGCCCCTTCTCTATACTGCACTGATAGAGAGAAGGGGCTGCCGATTAGTGCAGTGCAATTTTGCATCGAAAACGTGCCCGTAAATATGGGTGGAATACTGGCAACACCGGAAATACGGTCGTGTGCAATTCTCTAACTTTTTTATTAACTTTATTTTAGTAAACTATGTATTTCTCAATTACACCATTTTTGGATGCACATAATATAACTTGTTCCGCAAATAAAAAAAAAGCCCTTATACGGTTATGGCGATTAAATATATATTTAAAAAAAAAGCTAAGATTCTTGGAATCATTTTTGTTTTCACACCATACAGGTCTTCATTTTAGGTATATACTCTTAATAGTGGCCAACGTTCCCAATTTTACCACCTGCAAATGCAACCTTAAGACAAACGTATAACCTACCTTGTCAAATATAGTCTGCATTTTTGCCTTTAGCTCTACAGGATTAAGGGGTGTTTTGGGTGTGTTTGGAGTTTGCTGCTTGCCTTTTTTCCCTTTTTGTTTTGGTGTCTAAAAAGCAAAAAAAGAGTAAACAATTACATTCAATCAAATAACTAAATGTCCTTTAACCCCTTCCAGCTGCTGCCCGTTTTGACCTTCCTGACAAAGCCTCAATTTCAAATCTGACGTGTCACTATGTGGTAATAACTTTGGAATGCAATACCTATCCAAGTGAGTCGGGTATTGTTTTCTCGTAAGACATTGTACTTCAAATTTTACCACTAACTTAGTCGATACATTCAGTATGTAATTGTAATAAAAGAACAAAATTCAGTGAAAAAAAAATGCCAAAGTTGGGATTTTTCTAAATTTAAATGCATCTGCTTGTAAAACAGATCACAACACAAAATAGTTCTATTTCACATATGTCTAGTTTAGATTGGCATAATTTTTTTGGAGCAGCCTTTTATTTTTCTAGGATGTTACAAGGCTTAGAACTTTAGCAGCAATTTTCCACATTCAAGAAAATTTCAAAAGGATATTGTTACAGGGGCAGTTCAGTTGTGAAGTGGCTTTGAGGGGCCTATATAATACAAACCCCCCATAATTCACCCCATTTTAAAAACTGCACCCTCAGTATTCAAAACCACATTTAGAAAGTTTGCTTCTTGTGAAAGGGTTAAAGTAGAGGTGAAGCTTACAAATTAAATTTTTCTTGCAGACTGGATTCATATTTAATCCATTTTTTTTCTGTAACAGGGTTTTACCAGAGAACGCAACTCAATACCCCGATTCTGCAGTTTAGAAATACCCCACATGTGGCCCTAATGCGCTAATGGACTGAAACACCGAACTTAGTAGCAAAGGAGCACCTACAGGATTTTGGGGCTCTTTTTACTAGAATATATTTTAGGGACCAGGTCAGGTTTGAAGAGGTCTTGTGGGGCCAAAACGGAGGAAATTCCAAAAAAAAAAATCCCATTTTGGGAACTACACCCGTGAAGGTATTCACCTAGGGGTGTAGTGAGCATGTTAACCACGCAGGTGTTTGCAACATCGAGCGCACACTAATTCCTGGAAGAGTGAAAATAGGAATTTTTCCATAAATATGCCAATGTGGTGCCCGGCTTGTGCCACCATAAGACAGCTCTCTAATTCTGCTGTGTTTCCCGGTTTTAGAATCACCCTACATGGGGTCCTAATCTTTTGCCTGGACATTCAACAGGGCTTAGGAGTGAAAGAGTACCATGCGAAATTGACATCTAATTTGGCAAATTACACAGTATTGGTTCACAATTGCAGAGGCTCCGATGTAAAATAAAAAGAAACCCCTGAGAAGTGACCCCATTTTGGAAACCAAAATGCAAGGCATTTATTAAGGGGTGTAGTGAGCATTTTTACCCCACAGGTCATTTCCATAAATGAACGCGCTGCGGATGGTGCAAAGTATAAAATTACACATTTTTCCCTAGATGTGACATTTCAGTGGCAAATATGTTGTCTGGAGACAAACCCCAAAAATAGTTTTAAGGATCTCCTGGGTATCGTGGATGCAAACAGCTGTTTGGGCACACTGCAGCGCTCAGTAGGGAGGCAGCACCATTTGGAGGGTGGATTTTGCTTGGTAGTAGTTTTGTTTCATGTATTACTGCCATTTTAGTTTATAATGTGGGGGTACATGTAAGCTGGGCAATAGTCAGTTGGTATAATTGGGTAAAGAAAGCAAAATAATCCTTAGGTGTGTTACGCTGTGAAGCAATTCTTTCTGCACAGACCAGTTTTGGTCCACACTCCGCACCTTTGCAGTTTGGGGAATTATGCTGGGAAGTGTTGTCCTGGTATAATACAGGCACCCTTACTTCCAGCAGATATGATTGGGCCCTCCCCTTCCGGGTTCCCTAATTTTAGGGCCTCGATAAGTCGCCTCGTGAAACAGAAGAAATATTCCCCTTGGGCTGCACAACTCTTTTTTTTTTAATTTCCCGACTTATTGGAGCCATAAGTTTATTTTTCAAAGAGTATTTATTATTGGTACCATTTTGGGGTACATGCGACGATTTATCTGATTTTTTTGGGTGGCAAAGAGACCAAAAAAACGGCCAGAATTGCTGTCACCACGCGTCATAAATAACATGTAAACTTTATTTTTTGGGTCAGCCCGATTCTGGGGATACCAAACTTATGTTACAACTTTTGGCCAAAAAATAACTTGTAAAAAATAATTTTTTCTGCCGCCATTTTGGGAGAACCATAACATTAATTTTTTAGTCAGCACTGTATGAGGGCTTGTTTTTTTGTGAGACGAGCTATAGTTTTTATAGGTGCCATTTTTGGATACACATGACTTGATCATTTTTTATTTCAATTATCGTAGGGCAAAGTGACTAAAAAAACAAATTCTGGCATTGCTTTTTATGTTTTCTTTACACCTTAACATTCATAGGCTGTTATGTATGGTTCACAGCGATACCAAATATGTATGGTTTATTTCAATTTTTCTCAAAAGGATTTTATAAAGGGAAAAAGGGCAATTGTGTTTTATTTTATTACACTTTTTTTTAGTCCCACTAGGGGACTTGAAGGTCCAGAGATTTTTCTTCTAATACATCGCACCACTTATGTAGTACAGTGCATTAGATCTATCATTCATTGACAGCAAGCCAATTAGGCTTCACCTCCGGGTTACTGGCTTCCCTAACATTGCCATAAAAGCAGTCAGCAGCAATGCGATCGCATGGCAAGGCTGCCGACCACTAAGATGCAGCCATTGCTGCATCTAAGAGGTTAATGGGAGGAATCTGAGCTAGCTCCGGTTCCTGCTGTTATAGGTGGAGGTCAGCTGTAACATACCGTCGATATCCACCACTGACACCTGGCTCGGCTCCGGAGCCATCAGGTATGGAAACCTTATAGGCCCCACCTCCAGGCAAGGCCTGAAAGGCTTTCGTACTAGGCAGACCAGGGAGGTCAGCATTAGGCCTCCGGTTGCAATTGCAGCCACCGGCACCCTGGCAATTTCACTGCTGGGGTGCCGGAGAGCTGCAAACCCCTTAAATGCAGCGATCGCCTTTGACTGCTGCATTTAAGGGGTTAATGGCAGGGATCAGAGCTCTATCAGTCCCCACCGTTACAGAATTTAATATGAATAAAAGTACTCACTTTTGGAGATTTAGCAGGAGTGGACGGTTTAGAAGCCTTTCCATTGTGGCTTGACTTTTGAGCAGATTTTACTTTTGCTACTAGAGCCAACTGAGGGGGAAAAAAAAAAAAAAAAAAAAAAACTACCGTCATCATATAACTTCTACATATAATATTTATACACTAAATTATATAATATAATTTTTAGCGCAGTACACTTCTGCTTACAATCGTAGGGCACATACGGTCAGTCTGCCTTTTATTGTACAGCGAGATCATTCACAGCCCTTCATTCATACCTATATTAGTAAGCAATAAAAAACTGGCTTCTGTCAGGAAGTTAAGTATAGTTCCCACGTAGCGTAATTACTGCAGAGTTTCCGCTCTGGAATTCTGTGCGGAAACTCAGTATTTACAGTAGCTGCAAAGTGAATGAGATTTAGAAAATCTCATGCCCACAGTGCAGAACGCAGCGAAAAAGTTCATAAATTGACCAGCAGTGCAGATTTTAAATCCATAGCATGTCAATATATGCTGCGTTTGTTGCCAGTTGTGGGTTGTAGTCATTAAATTCAGTGGGGATGTAAAACCGGCAACAAATATCCAAGTGCTGCGATGAAATGTAAGAAATTACACCACAAAAATTGCAATTTAACCCGTTAGTGACCGACCCATCGTGTTTCTACGTCGGTCACTAACGGGCCTTATTCCGATGCCATAGACTTTTTACGTCGCGGCATCGGAATAAGTAAACAGAGCAGGGAACTGTCAGATCTCCCTGCTCTCAGCTGCTAGAGGCAGCTGAGGGCTGGGGGCGTCCCTGCTCTGCCGTGTGAGATCGATATTAGTATCGATCTCACACGTTTAACCCCTCAGATGCGGTGCTCAATAGCGAGCACCGCATCTGAGTGGTTTTGGAGAGAGGGAGGGAGCTCCCTCTCTCCCCTGACACCCGGCGATACGATCGCCGAGTGTCTGTGTCTAATGGCAGCCGGGGGTCTAATAAAGGCCCCCAGGCTGCCTGGAGTGAATGCCTGCTAGATCATGCCGCAGGCATGACCTAGCAGATGCCTGTCCGTGTTAAACGGACAGGCAGTAATACACTGCAATACAAAAGTATTGCAGTGTATTACAATAGCGATCGGAGAATCACATATTATATTCCCCTAGTGGGACAAGTAAAAAAGTAAAAAAAAAGTTTAATAAAGTTAATTTTAAAAAAAAGTGAAAAAAATGAAAAACCCAGCTTTTCCCCTTACAAAATTCTTTACTATTAAAAAAAACTAAATAAAGTTAAAAAGTTACACATATTTGGTATCGCCGCGTCCATAACGACCCCGACTATAAATCTATTACATTATTTTACCTGCACGGTGAACGGCGTAAAAAAAATAAAAAACTATGGAAAAATTGCTGTTTTCTGTGAATACTGACTTTAAAAAAAATGTAATAAAAAGTGATCAAGAAGTCGCATCTACTCCAAAATGGTACAAATAAAAACTACAAGTCGTCCCGCAAAAAAAAAGCCCTCATACAACCGCATCGGCGAAAAAATAAAAACGTTATGGATCTTCAAATATGGACACAAAAACAAATAACTAAAAAAAAAAAAGTGTTTACTGTGTAAAAGTAGTAAAACATACAACTATACAAATTTGGTATTGTTGCAATCGTAACAACCCGCTGAATAAAGTTAGTGTGTTATTTATACCACACGGTTAAAGGCATGGTGTCGCCCAAAAAACATGTTTTTTTTTTAAAATTTAAACATTTAGTGTGTGGGTGATAAAACATTGTTCAAATTTTTTTCGCGAGTCAGGAAATATTATAAATTTTTTCAAATTTATAATACTACCCATTTTTGGTCACTAGATGGAGCTGTTTGGAGCTAGTTCCCAAAATTGCAGCATTGCAACATTGGGTTAAAAGCTATCGCTCTAGTGAGCGCTCAGCATCCCCCCCTCCTTTATCCTGGCTAGTGCCGGGATAAACGAGGGGTTTGAAAGGTTTAACCTGCTACACTGTGCGTCGCCATTTTTTGAGGTAACCCACAGTGTAGTAGGTTTACATGCAGTAGTAAACACACACAAACACTAACATACATTGAAATCGCTTACCTGCTCCTGCCGCCGCGGCCCGTCCGCTCCCTTTGCTGCCGCTGTTCCATGTGCACTTGTCCGGAAGCCGCGACCGGAAGTAGTAATATTACTGTCCGGCCGCGACTTCCGGTCCACAGGAAAATGGCGCCGGACGGCGCCAATTTCGAATAGGACTGTGTGGGAGCGGCGCATGCGCAGTTCCCACACAGACGCCGTACACGGCAGTCAATGGGACGGGAGCCGTTCGCAGTCCCTATGGGACTGTGGCTGCCGTATTCCATGTCTGTGTGTGTCGTTAATCGACACACACAGAAATGGAACAAAAAATGGCAGCCCCCATAGGGAAAAAAAAGTGTGAAAAAAAGAAACAGTAAAACACAAACACACAAATGAAAATAAACGTTTATATTAAGGCACTAACATCTTTAACATATTAATAAAATATTTGTGATGACACTGTTCCTTTAACGGCGTAAATTTAGGACGCAAAAAAGTGGCGAAATTTCAGATTTTTTTCTATTCCCCCCCCCCCCAAAAAAAGTTAATCAATAAATAATATGTACCTAAAAATGGTGCTATTAAAAAATACAAACTTGTCCCACAAAAAACAAGACCTTATACAGCTATGTCGACGCAAAAATAAGGTTATAGCTCTTGGAATGAGACGATTGAAAAACGCTTGGTCATTAAGGTCCAAAATAGGCTGGTCTTTAAGGGGTTAAAAAACTTGTGTTTACAACCTGGGCCTTGCTAGAACGCTCTTGCTCTTCCAGGCTGGCCTCCTGGAAGGACATTTAACTGGTTGCCGACAGGACGAGTATGCTCGTCTTGAGCGGCGAGCACTTCGCGCATTAGGACGAGCATACTCGTCCTGTGTGACAGCCGTCCCTGCGCGCGATCGAGAGCGGGGCAACGGCTGTAATACACAGCCACGGCCCCGCTCTGACAGCGGAGAGAAGAGAAACAGCTTCTCTCCGCTGTTAACCCTTTGAACGCCGCGATGACAGCTGATCGCGGCGTTCAAGGAGAGGGGACTGCACATTGATCGCGTCACAGAAAATAACTGACGCGATCAAAGCCCATAACTCATATGGCCAGACAGCCCAGGGTCCAGTGAAGGACCCCAGGGATGTCTGAACATATTTCCTGTTAGGGCATACTGAGGTATGCCCTAACTGCCTGTGTACGATCAGTAACAGGCTAATGTACTGGCATATAGATATATGCCAGTACATTAGTTACAAAATAAAAATTATAAATCCCTTTATGGGATTAAAAAAAAAAGTTGAATGTAAAAATAATAATAATGGTAAATAAATAAAAAGTAAATAAAAAATACACAGAAACACATTTTTTATAATAAATCAACTTTTTAAAATATAAGTCCCAAAACATGAAATAGACATATTTGGTATCGCCACGACCGTAACAACCTGTACTACAAATGTATACCATTTATTATGATCGGTGTATGGTGTAAAAAAAAAATAAAAAAAAAAAATATTCAAACTGTTGCACAACTGCTTTTTTTCTGCATTTTAATCTAATAAAAAATGTATAGAAATGAAACGATAATGTATTTGTACCAAAAAATGGTACGTACATAAAGTACAACTCGTCCCGCAAAAAAAAAAGTCTCATACAACTACGTCGTACAAAAAATAAAAGCGTTATGAGCGTCGGAATGCAGAGGGAAATGTAAAAAAAAATTGCTGTCCTCAAGGCTAAAATTGGCCGTGTCCTTAAGGGGTTAATCCTATGTGACTGCTGCAGTGAATCGCAGGTTGCAGAATCACGGGAGACCCGACTACACGTCATTAGAGGGATGAGTCGCCATGACTAGGGTAAATATGAATGTTATTTTCCTAGTACTGCTTTCCACAGCTGAGACTGCCTAAAAATCTACACTACACTGTTTGACGGAATGTGCTGCAGGGTCTAGGTTGTATATGCATGCCTAAAACTAAACAGCATATCTGTGCCGTGGGATGTTAATTAATGAAACTCAAGTAGGACAAAGTGTTACAGCTACTTATTTTTAATATTTATTTTGGGGACATCCATATTGTAGGCACACATTATGGATTGTCTGTATATAGTGTGAAGCATGGTGTATGTGCTTCATGACAGGTGCAGTAAATGGAAGTTAGTCAAAGAAATATCAAATACAGGCAGTGGAATAAGAGTCTTAGGCCCCATTCACATTGCATTTAGGCCCTACATTTAACAGGTAAAGTTCATGGCATACACTAAATGTCAGCATAGAGCTCAATTAGCCTGACAAAGGCGCGGTCCATACGTCCCCTTGGCGACATTTCAGTAATAGTACATCGTATGTCGCCAAGGGGTTAAATGACATAGCAGCTTTGTGTATTGTTTAAAGCTCCAGATAAGGCAGGATAGCCACACTTTTAGCCTAAAATTTAGTCTTATATAATATTCTAATTATCTAAGCCCAATTTCAAAAATGATTTTTAATACCGAAATGTAGGCCTACTGAAAAGTATGTCCAGTATCTGCCCTCAATACTTGGTCGGGGCTCCTTTTGTATGAATTACTGTATCAATGTGGTGTGGCATAGAGACAATCATCCTGTGGCACTGCTGCGGTGTTATGGAAGCCCAGGTTTCTTTGATAGTGGCCTTCAGCTCATCTGCATTGTTGGGTCTGGTGTCGCATCTTCCTCTTGACAATACGCCATACATTCTCTATGGGGTTAGGTCAGGCGAGTTTGCTGGCCAATCAAGCACAGTGATACTGTGGTTATTAAACCAGTTATTGGTACTTTTGGCAGTGTGGGCAGGTGCTAAGTCCTGATGGAAAATGAAATCTGAATCTCCAAAAAGCTTGTCAGCAGAGGGAAGCATGAAGAGCTCTAAACTTTCCTGGTGGACGGCTGCGCTGACTCTGGACTTGCCACACAGTTGTATACTTTGCCCATAGGCCATCATATAAAAAAAAAAAAAAAAAAAAAAAAATGTATACAGCATGGTATATGTTTGGACTCCTCTTTACGGTAAAGTGTAGTTTATAGTGGAGAAAAAAAAAAAAAAAAATAGGTCCGTCAAGTCCAACCCATAATCACCATTTTGATGCACTTAGGCCCCATCACACGAATGTATTTTTGCAGCCGCAAATCTGCAGGTGAATTGCGGTCCAATACATTTCTATGGGCCCATGCACACTACCATGGTTTCCACGGTCTGTGCATTGCCCAGGAGCCTGTACCACAAAAAGATAGAACATGGCTTATTACGGCCGTGTTTTGCTGTCCAGGCGCATAGAAATTACTGCACGTGGCCATGAGCACAGCCCGCGATTTGCGGGTGGCCCGCGGGTGACACTTCATTGCCGTCCGAGCCGAAAATCACGCCGTGCACACCACTACGGTCGTGTTCATGAGGCCTAAGGCAAAACTCCCATGAGGTAGACTAGACACCAATTGCCTCAATAGGAGAAAAATTGCTACTTAAAGAGGCTCTGTCACCACATTATTAGTGCCCTAGCTCCTACATAAGGAGATCAGTGCTATAATGTAGGCGACAGCAGTGCTTTTAATTTAAAGGGAATGTGTTGCCAGAAAAACATGTTTTTTTTTAAAAAATTAAACATTTAGTGTGTGGGTGATTAAACATTGTTCAAATTTTTTTTATTTTTTTCGCGAGTCAGGAAATATTATAAATTTTTTCTAATTTATAATACTACCCATTTTTGGTCACTAGATGGAGCTAGTTCCCAAAATTGCAGCATTGCAACATTGGGTTAAAAGCCCTCGCTCTAGTGAGCTCTCAGCATCCCCCCCTCCTTTATCCTGGCTAGTGCCGGGATAAACGAGGGGTTTGAAAGGTTTAACCTCCTACACTGTGTGTCGCCATTTTTTGAGGTAACCCACAGTGTAGTAGGTTTACATACAGTAGTAAACACACACAAACACTAACATACATTGAAATCTCTTACCTGCTCCTGCCGCCGCGGCTCCCTCCGGCTCGTCCGCTCCCTTTGCTGCCGCTGTTCCATGTGCACAAGTCCGGAAGCCGCGACCGGAAGTAGTAATATTACTGTCCGGCCGCGACTTCCGGTCCACAGGAAAATGGCGCCGGACGGCGCCAATTTCGAATAGGACTGTGTGGGAGCGGCGCATGCGCAGTTCCCACACAGACGCCGTACACGGCAGTCAATGGGACGGGAGCCGTTCGCAGTCCCCATGGGACTGTGGCTGCCGTATTCCATGTCTGTGTGTGTCGTTAATCGACACACAGAAATGGAACAAAAAATGGCAGCCCCCATAGGGAAGAAAAGTGTAAAAATAAGAAACAGTAAAACACAAACACACAAATGAAAATAAACGTTTTTATTAAAGCACTAACATCTTTAACATATAAAAAAATTATTTGTGATGACACTGTTCCTTTAAATAAACAATCTATTTTTACCACTTTATTAGCGTTTTTAGATTTATGCTAATGAGTTGCTTAATGCTCAAGTGGGCGTATTTTTACTTTAGACCAAGTGGGCATTCTACAGGGGAGTGTATGATGCTGACCAATCAGCATCATGCACTCCTCCATTCATTTACTCAGCGCATAGGGAACCTGTTAGATCCCTGTCTTATACTGACATATTAACAATACTGAAGTGTTTAGACAGTGAATAGACATTCCACGGGAGGTCTATTCACAATCTCTGCGCCTCGTTACTGTTTCTATGGTAGTTACAGCAGAGGAAGGGTGATCTCGTTATAACCTGTCATTTACCGTGAAATATCGCGAGATTACACGTCCTCTGCTGTAACTACCACAGATAGAGTATCGAAGTGCAGAGATCGTGAATAAACATCCCGTGGAATGTCTATTCACTGTCTAAACACTTCAGTTTTGTTAATGTGTTAGTATAAGACAGCACATAAGGATCTAGCAGGATCCCTAGGCACTGTGTAAATGAATGGAGGAGTGCATGAGGCTGATTGGTCAGTCATACACTCCCCTGTACAACACCCACTTGGTCTAAAGTAAAAATACGCCCACTTGGGCATTAACCACTTAGTGACCACATACACCTTTTCACGTGATTCACTAATGGGCTTTAGGCTAGGCTGACGCCTTTTCACGTCAGCCTAGTCTAAGTCCTGCACGGGTCTCCTGTGCAGGCAGGAGCCGGGGCTCTGCTGTCTGATGACAGCTGAGCTCATGCTCCAACGCCAGCGATCAAAGTTTACTTCGATCGCGGCCGTTTAACCCGTTAAATGCCGCCAATAGCGACATTTAACTTTGTTTACAATGCAATGCAATGGCGGGTCTCCGATGGGGTGTCATGGCAGCCGGGGGCTTGATAAAAGCCCCCAGGTCTGCCCTGGACATATTCCTGTTAGGACGCGCCGGAGGCACGTCCTAACAGATTGCCTGTCAGATTTACACTGACAGGCAATAATGCTCTGGTATACGAAGTATACCAGAACATTATAGCAGCGATCGGAAGATCGCACAGTAAAGTCCCCTAGTGGGACTAATAAAATAAGTCAAAGTGAAATAAATATTAATAAAAAGTACAGTAAAAAAAATAAAACCATTTTTTTCCATAAGTGGTTTTATTTAGTAAAAGTGTAAAAAAAAAACAAAAAAACACATGTGGTATCGCCGCGACCGTAATGACTCCATTAATAAAGTTAATAGGTAATTTAAACCGCAAAGTGAACACCGTAAAAAAAAAACGCAAAAAACCATGGCAAAATTGCAATTTTTTTCCATTGCCCCCCAAAAAAAGTCATAATAAAAATGAATCAATAAGTCCCATGCACCCCAAAACAGTACCATTCAAAACTACGTCTTGTCCCACAGAAAACAAGCCCAAAAAATCACTACATTGATGGAAAAATAAAAAAATTATGGCTCTTGGAAAGAGACGATGCAAAAGCAAATAATTTTAGTTCAAAAGTGTTTTTATTGTGCAAAAGTCGTAAAACATAAAAAAACCTCTACATATGTGGTATCGCCGTAATCGTACCGACCCATAGAATAAAGGTAACATGTTATTTACGTCGCATAGTGAACGGCGTCAATTTAAAAACGCATAGAACAATGGCGGAATTTCAGGTTTTTTTTTATAATCCCCCCCCAAAAGGGTAAAAGTTAATATAAAAATTATATGTACCCAAAAATGGTGCCATTAAAAAGCACAACTAATCTCGCAAAAAACAAGTCCTCATACAGCTATGTAGACGAAAAAATAAAAAAGCTATAGCTCTTTGAATGAGACTATAGAAAAACGAATAAAATAGCTTGGTCATTAGGGCCTAAAATGGGCTGGTCACTAAGGGGTTAAGCAACTCCTTAGCATAAATTTAAAAACGCTAATAAAGTGGTAAAGATAGATTGTTTTTTTTAAATAAAAAGCATTACTGTCACCTACATTATAGCGCCAATCTCCTTATCTAGGAGATAGGGCACATGTGGTGACAGTCTCTAACTCCAAATATAGCAAACAGAATAAATCCTTTTCCAGAATCTAGTACTCAACTTGTAATGTTAGATTTTTTTTAAGGAATGCATTCAGGTCCTTCTTGAACTTGTTCAAAGAAGCAACCACCACAACATCCTGTGGCAGAGTTCCATAATCTCACTGCCCTTCGGCTGGGTTCTGACGTAGTGTAAACGCTGCCGAATTTCCGCAATGGAATTCTGCAGCATTTACAGTAGCAGCAAAGTGAAAGATTTAGAAAATCTCATTCCCGCACTGCAGAAAAAAAACGCACAAAAGTCATGTGGAAAGCGTTCTGCTGTGATTTTTTCTATTCAGCAGCATGTCAATTTATGCTGCCTGCCCTGTGCGGAGATGCTGCATGTTTGGTGCATAGACGTCAATGGGTAGCAGAAAATCGGCAACAGATTTATGTTGCTGTTTTTACTGTGTTTATGCAGTGGAAATCCAGTAAAAACCGCTGGAATTCCGCACGTGCACATATACTTTGCTATAACCAATGTTTAAAGAGGCTGTCACCATATTATAAATGCCCTATATTGTACATGTGATCGGTACATGTAGATTACAGCAGTGTTTTTTATTTAGAAAAACAATCATTTTTGACGGAGTTATGACCTATATTAGCTTTATGCTAAGGAGTTTCTCGATGGACAACTGGGTGTTTTACTATATGACCAAGTACAGAGGAGTGTATGACGCTGACCAATCAGCGTCATACATTTCTCTCCATTCATTTACACTGCAGATAGCGATAGCTATATCGCTAATTGCAGTCAGATAAACCTACTATAACACTACTCATGTGTCAACCAGAAACCTGAACAGAAAAAACAAAGACAATGCACTACTTTACCAGCGTTTTTGTAAAGACTCTGCTGCATAAACAGAGATTAACGTTAATCAAGAGTCCTGATGAATACACATGATCATCCAGCCTGGACGTCATGTGTATCCAGAATCCTGACACTTCTAACTCTTTTCTTTGAGATTTCTAGAAAGGGAAACGAAATCTCACGAGATTACAGGAGGTACACGAGATTTCGTTTCCCTTGCTGGAAATCTCACAGAAAAGATTCAGAAGTGTCAGGATTCTGAATACACATGACGTCCAGGCTGGATGATCATGTGTATTCATTATCAGGACCCTTGATCAACGTTAATCTGTTTGTGGCTGCACATCGGTGCTGTGTAAATCAATGGAGACGAGTGTATGATGCTGACTGGTCACTAATTGGTCAGCGTCATACACGTAAACACGCCCAGTTAAAAACACAATACACGCCCAGTTGGACATAACGAAAAAAAACGCCCGGTTGTCCATTTCAAACCTCATTTGTGTGTATATATATATATATAAAATAACTCATAACTTGGTCAAAAATGAACGTTTTTTAAAAACCAAAAAAAAAAAACCGTTCCTGTTATCTACATTGCAGCGCCGATCACATGCAATAGGAGATAGGGATTTGAGAATCTGGTGACAGAGCCTCTTTAACTGGGCGCAATGTAGTTGGAGTCAAGATTTTCCTACATTGTGAGCTTTGTACTCTAGGTTTAGTGGCCCTTTAAAGCAAAATATACGCCAGCTATACAGACAACTAAGGATGTATAACTAATGTACTAAACTTATTATGTACATTACGCATGCAGACTGAAATTAGTGTTCAAAAGCAGATATACACCAAAAGATGTTACTTGGAACAATTTATGATTCTCATCTAGCTTAACCTCAGTTTTAAATGAACAAATTACCTTTTTAACTGGTGTTTCTTCATCTTCCTCCTCATCGTCATCCCTAAAACAAACCCATTCTTAGAGCATAATGAAAATAGACATATACGAGTGAAGCTGTATGCTTAAGTATTAGGTGCCAAAATCTGCATCAAATACAATGACAATCAGCCCCATTCAATGACATCGGGGCGAATTGTGCTGCACAGCAAATCAGTGCCAAAAGCCAAGCGGCATTAAACAGAATCAAAGGCAAACAATGTGTGAACATGTATATTGCAGATACATCTAGTGCCAATAATTTTCTTCACAATCAATCTCAGACAATATCATCCCAGGCAAAGTAATTTATCAAATCAAGCTGCTTTCACATAGTACACGCATCGAAGACTACTAATATTGAAATTTAAGAAAGTTTTATTTGAATTGCTTTATCCTAGCAGACCACTAATCAAGTCACTACACTGTGGAGGGAATGAGTTTCCATCCTGTGTGAATCCATACTTCACCTGTTCGCCATTTAAAAAGGGAAGGTGTCAAATTTTTTTTAAAATATTTTATTGCTTTTAGTAAATACATTTTATTTGAGTTTCTTTTTTCTGTCTTTTACTTCTCTATGGGGGCTGCCATTTTTAATTTCCATCTGTATGTGTCGAATAACGACACAGAGATGGAATACTGCACATACATCCCCATAGAGAATGCGAACTGGAGCTGTTCCATTCCCTATATAGTGTACGCCGTCTGTGTGGGAACAGCGCATGCTCCCACAGTCCAAAAGGAAGGTCTTCGGCAGAGTGACATCCGGCGCCATTTTCATGTGGACTGGAAGCCGCGGCCGTACAGATGACTACTTCCGTCCATGTTCAGAAGCAAGGACAAGGAGTGAAGGGAGCAGGTGAGTTATGTTTGTGTATGTAGGTTAGTGTTAGGCCTCATGCACACGACCGTAAAAACACCCGTTATTGCAGGTCGTAATTACGACCCGCAATAACGGGCTCATAGACTTCTGTTAGCCACAGGTACCTTCCCGTTCTATTTTACGGGCCGTGCTGCTATACTTTATAATGGCAGCACGGCACGCAAAAGCGGGCGGCTGCCCGTAATTACGAGTCGTAATTAAGAGCACGGTCGTGTGCATGAGGCCTTATACTGTGCGATTACTACTGTATCTAATCCTCCTACACTGTGCATTCGCTCAAAAAATGGCGGCACACAGTGTAGGTTTGAACATTCGACCCCCTCCTTTCTCCTGGCACTAGCCAGGACAAAGGAGGGGGCATTGTTTGAGCACACTAGAGCGAGTGTGTCTTCTCCAATTTTGCAGCATAAAGCAATGAGGTTGCTTTACCACATGCCAATGATGCAATTTTGCAAATTGATCCCTCTAGTGACCAGCACATGGAAATTTTATAAATTAGAATCTAATTTAAAATATTTCCGGACTTGTGAAATAAAAAATAAAATAAAAAAATTAGAACAATGTAATCATGTATATACTAATTGCTTAACTAAAAAAAAAATAACACATTTCTAGCGACACATTCCCTTTAAAGAGAACCTTTCACCAGCCCATACATGTGCAGCTGAGTGCACCATGTAATAGCTGCACAAACTTTGTGTCACTTAACAAGGTTTCTATTCTTCTCCGTTAGATATCGGTGCGATTATATTTGGCGCCCGATAGGTAAATAAGCCCCTGAACGGTCAATGGGGCGCTTAATTTTGTGTAAATGGCAAGGGGGCGTGACCCTGTCCAATTGGCTACGGACATCAGAGCAGCTTGTGCTGTGTGATCTCTTGCGAGATCATACAGTCTTGTCGTCCTTGTCTGCTGAGAGCTGTAGAGAATGAGAGCGTGCGCCTGCACATTGCTTGTTAACTGCATCCGAATTCAGACCACCTTTGAACATGGTGTACCACCACTTAACTCGCCAAGATACTGGCTGCCATTATGAAACTTACTCATCATCTAAGTCGTCGTCATCCTCATCGTCGTCGTCATCCTCTTCTAATTTCGGCTTTTTCTATAGGAATCAGCAAAGGGAAATTAGGCTTTGCACAGAGTGCCAGTGTGAATAAAAATGTCATGTTACTATACCTGTGGAACCTTAGAAGAGGATGTAGCAGGTCTTTTGGCATTCTTTGTGGTTTCTTCCTCTTCATCTTCCTCCTCGTCCGATGAGCCCAAGTCTTCTAAAGCTACAAACAGAAGGATTAGAATTCTAAGACCGCTCAAAACAATTAAGCATTTCCAGCAGAAATTTGTATCTTAACCCCTTCCCGACATTTGACGTATCCATACGCCAATGTCAGGCAGAGGGAAGTATGGAACTCATTGTTTAACTCGTTAAATGCTGCAGTCAAAAGCTCATAACTTAAAATAAACTTTGGGACACAATTTTAACTAGCATTATCCATGTGACAGCACCTATTAGATTAGCTTGAAGATTGGGCATTACTAAACCAGTGACAGATCTTTAAATATTATAAGTGGCCTATCTCCTACATAATGTGATCAGCGCTGTAAAGTAGATAAGTGTGTTTTATTTTGAAAAACAAATATTTAAGCAAGTTATGAGCAATTTTAGATTTATGCTAGTTTCTTAATGACCAACTGGGTGTTGTACAGAGAAGTGAATGACGCTGACCAATGAGCGTCATACACTTCTCATTATTCCAGTGTGATTGTGCAGTGAAAGAAGCTGGAACAATGAGAAGTGTATGATGCTTTTTTTTTCCTTTGAGGGGGTGAAGTGAGAGAGAAACAAAACTAAGGTCTGTATGATTGTATTCTAATTGCAAGCTACTTACCAACAAGATGCTGCCCACTAATATGTACAGGACCAGATCCAGACTTTAGCCGCAAAGTAACAGGTGGTGTAATTTCAAATCCACCAAGTGACACCTAAAAACGTAAATGTAACAATTTAAAAAGGAATTTAACCAAACATTTACATGAAACAGCTGCAAGTTCAACCTCCATTTTTTGCAACAGAATATTGCATTGGCCAGGTAGTGTTAGAGGGTTTACGGACTGAATTTCCTCAAAGATGACAAAGTTACTAACATGATGTTTCTTTAAGTTTAGTGTTCCTTTAAAAAGGTAACCCGTCAATAGTTTTAGAGCAACTAAACCACCAGCATACAATTATGTAGCTGGGGCTTAGTGTTCTAAGAATGGCAACATCAAACATGGTTATTTCAGGAAGAGTTACTTCACCAACAATGGACAGATGAGCAGGAAGCTGCATCTGGGAACAAAAGCACTATGCGCACATGAAGCAGAGGCCTATACGTGCCGTGACATGAAGCAGAGGCCTATACGTGCCGTGACATGAAGCAGAGGCCTATACGTGCCGTGACATGAAGCAGAGGCCTATACATGCCGTGACATGAAGCAGAGGCCTATACGTGCCGTGACATGAAGCAGAGGCCTATACGTGCCGTGACATGAAGCAGAGGCCTATACGTGCCGTGACATGAAGCAGAGGCCTATACGTGCCGTGACATGAAGCAGAGGCCTATACGTGCCGTGACATGAAGCAGAGGCCTATACGTGCCGTGACATGAAGCAGAGGCCTATACGTGCCGTGACATGAAGCAGAGGCCTATACGTGCAGTCACATGAAGTAGAGGCCTATACGTGCCGTCACATGAAGCAGAGGCCTATACGTGCCGTCACATGAAGCAGAGGCCTATACGTGCCGTCACATGAAGCAGAGGCCTATACGTGCCGTCACATGAAGCAGAGGCCTATACGTGCCGTCACATGAAGCAGAGGCCTATACGTGCCGTGACATGAAGCAGAGGCCTATACGTGCCGTGACATGAAGCAGAGGCCTATACGTGCCGTGACATGAAGCAGAGGCCTATACGTGCCGTGACATGAAGCAGAGGCCTATACGTGCCGTGACATGAAGCAGAGGCCTATACGTGCCGTGACATGAAGCAGAGGCCTATACGTGCCGTGACATGAAGCAGAGGCCTATACGTGCCGTGACATGAAGCAGAGGCCTATACGTGCCGTCACATGAAGCAGAGGCCTATACGTGCCGTCACATGAAGCAGAGGCCTATACGTGCCGTCACATGAAGCAGAGGCCTATATGTGCCGTCACATGAAGCAGGATATACCGACCTCAATTTCAAGCACCAGACCCCACTCTAAATTAAAATTTACTTTCATTACTATTACCAAAATGTTTGTATGTGACATGTGCAGGCTTGGAACACTAAACCCCAGCTTCATTACCTCTAAAGGGGTTATGTGGGAACTGAGAAGTATTAGTGTACTCACTGCAGTATGAGTAAACTGCTAATGTACATACTGGCCCTCTGTACCGCTAATTATGAGATTAATAGTAGATTTTTACAGCGTTGGCAGGGAACCGGAAGTCGTGGCAGTCTTTCTTCATGACACGACTAGTCATGTGACCGGCCAAGCTGTAGCCTATTAACACTGTAGCAGTAGTACATCGATTACATAGAGTACAGCAGGGCTGTTCACATTATAGGGGACAAAAATATATATTGGTACTTGTACTGCAGTGAGTACACTGCTAATCAAACACCCTCTTGGTCAAAAGTAAAAACACGCCCAGTTGGTCATTTAGTAACTAACATAAATCTAAAATCGCTCAAAAATGATCGTTTTTCAAAATAAAAACCACTGCTGTCACCTACATTATAGCGCCGATCACATTATGTAGAAGATAGGGCACTTATAATCTGGTGACAGCCTCTTTAAGCACATGAAAATCCCTACAAAACTGCAGTAAAAAGCTGATGAGAAAATGTCAAGTGGAATTCCAGCATAAAAGTGTGTTTTTGCATCCGTTCATGTGGTTGGCCTCAGCATGTTACCTTCTCGCTGTATTGAACATTGTAGACTACGGTTTTCAATATAGGGGATCCTGCACAGTATTTTTTTTAAAAATGGGAGTAAATCTAGGGGGTACATATGTCCTTTAGTCTTCAGTTGTATACTTCAGGGTTTTTACAATTTGTGTATGTCTAGAGATTATCCCAGGATATATGCCTAAGTGTAAACAGAGCCCAACTTGAATGGATGCTTAACCCCTTAGTGACCAGCCCATTTTAGGCCCTAATGACCAAGCTATTTTATTCGTTTTTCTATAGTCTCATTCAGAGAGCTATAACTTTTTTTTTTTTCCGTCTACATAGCTGTATGAGGACTTGTTTTTTGCGGGATTAGTTGTACTTTTTAATAGCACCATTTTTGGGTACATATAATTTTTATATTAACTTTTATTAACCTTTGGGGGGGGGGGGGGGGGAGAGATTATAAAAAAAACTGAAAATCCGCCATTGTTCTATGCGTTTTTAAATTGACGCCGTTCACTATGAGACGTAAATAACATGTTACCTTTATTCTATGGGTCGGTACGATTACGGCGATACCGCATATGTAGATGTTTTTTTATGTTTTACGACTTTTGCACAATAAAAACACTTTTGAACTAAAATTGTTTTTGCATCGTCGCTTTCCAAGAGCTGTCATTTTTTTATTTTTCCATCAATGTAGTGATTTTTTGGGCTTGTTTTCTGCGGGACAAGACGTAGTTTTGAATGGTACTGTTTTGGGGTGCATGGGACTGATTGATTCATTTTTATTATGACTTTTTTGGGGGGCAACGGAAAATTGCAATTTCGCCATGGTTTTTTGAGGTTTTTTTTACGGTGTTCACTTTGCGGTTTAAATTACATATTAACTTTATTAATGGAGTCATTACTGTCGTGGCGATACCACATGTGTACTTTTTTTTACACTTACTAAATAAAACCACTTTTTATGGGGAAAAAATGGATTTTTTTACTGTACTTTTTATTTATTAATAATCTTTATTTCACTTTGATGACTTCGATTTATTAGTCCCACTAGGGGACTTTACTGTGCGATCTTCCGATCGCTGCTATAATGCTCTGGTATACTTCGTATACCAGAGCTTTATTGCCTGTCAGTGTAAATCTGACAGGCAATCTGTTAGGACGTGCCTCCGGTGCGTCCTAACAGGCATATGTCCAGGGCAGACCTGGGGGCTTTTATTAGGCCCCCGGCTGCCATGACACCCCATCGGAGACCCGCGATTGCATTCGCGGGCCGCCGATGGGTGACAGACGGAGCGCACTCCCTCTGTAAACAAAGTTAAATGCCGCGGTCGCTATTGACGGCGGCATTTAACGGGTTAAACGGCCGCGATCGAAGTAAACTTCGATCGCAGGCGTTGGAGCAGGAGCTCAGCTGTCATCAGACAGCAGAGCCCCGGCTCCTGCCTGCACAGGAGACCCGTGCAGGATTTAGACTAGTATATATCAAAGGGGAGAGAAAAGACATGGACCGCACATCCACTGTATACAATGATCAATTGCGGCTAGGCAAAATATATAAATATGAACGAGAGGTTCTTTGTAACATTTTTATCAAATTGTATGCAAGCCCACTTGCCACTTCACGGCGACCTCTCGTTCATATTTATATATTTTGCCTAGCCGCAATTGATCATTGTATACAGTGGATGTGCGGTCCATGTCTTTTCTCTCCCCTTTGATATGTTACAGAGTCTATCCCCTCTGTTTTGTTTTACTTGGTACCAGCACTCCACACTTTTGGCCCAGCTGATTTTAATTTAGGAATGACCTCATAAGTGTTCCTGCTTGTACTCAGTCGGCCACTGGGGGCGCATGGCAAGGTGAGCTCATTCCATCTGTTCACATGTTGTGGTGCTGTGTGGTGGTGTCTGTTGCTGTAGTGCTGCACTTGTGGGGGGACGTGGCCCAGAGCCAAGGAGGCTTGGCACGGTCTGAAGGCATGGGTGCTTTTGGGCCCCTGGGTTGCTCCCTCTGCAGGAGCGGCGCTGCGGTGGCGGTAGCCGCCATGCGGTGCTGCAACCGTTAGAGTAGGGACCCACTTTCAGAGGTCGCCGTGAAGTGGCAAGTGGGCTTGCATACAATTTGATCAAAATGTTACAAAGAACCTCTCGTTCATATTTATATATTTTGCCTAGCCGCCATTGATCATTGTATACAGTGGATGTGCGGTCCATGTCTTTTCTCTCCCCTTTGATAGGATTTAGACTAGGCTGACGTGAAAACGTGTCAGCCTAGCCTAAAGCCCATTAGTGACAGACGTAAAAAGGCGTATTGGTGGTCACTAAGGGGTTAAGGAGGCTATGTCACCAGATTTTGCAACCCCTATCTGCTATTGCAGCAGATAGGTGCTACAATGTAGATACGAGTAACGTTTTTATTTTTAAAAAACGAGCATTTTTGGCCTAGTTGACCATTTTTGTATTTATGCAAATGAGGGTTGCAAAAGTCCAAGTGGGCGTGTATTATGTGCGTACATCGGGGCGTTTTTACTACTTTTACTAGCTGGGCGTTCTGACTAGAAGTATCATCCACTTCTCTTCAGAACGCCCAGCTTCTGGCAGTGCAGGACCTGGGGCAGGAAGTGTGTCTGCACTGCCAGAAGCTGGGCGTTCTGAAGAGAAGTGGATGATACTTCTCATCAGAACGCCCAGCAAGTAGTAAAAACACCCCGATGTACGCACATAATACACGCCCAGTTGAACTTTTGCAAGCCTCATTTGAATAAATACAAAAATGGTCATAACTTGGCCAAAAATGCTTGTTTTTTAAAAATAAAACATTTACTGTAATCTACATTGCAGCGCCTATCTGCTGCAATAGCAGATAGGGGTTGCAAAATCTGGTGACAGAGCCTCTTTAAATGACACTAGAAAAACAACTGGTTGCCTCAAAACTGCAAGATTCATCCACACAAGGCAGGAGCACAATCTCTGAGGACAGAATTCGTCACTGTTCGTAAAAAAAAATAAATCCTGCACTCCAGTATACTATCAATTGCACCCAATTTAAGATTTCAGGGAGCGGCAGAACACTAAGTGTGTGCTCACATGGTAAAATAGAAAAAAAAAAAAAAAAATATTGACCACAACGTGTTTACACCGCCTTCAAAAAAACAACAAAGCGAGACGTTTAATTGAATATCCATAAGTGAATCGTCTATAAGCCTCAATTAACAGATGCTCTTTAAAAGTCCAGTACTTACTGTTGGCTGGACAGATGGCCTCAGGGATGCAAGAACAATCTTTAACGGTTTTCCTTCATAGTTCATTCCTTCAGCTTCAACAATGTGTAGCTCATCTTGAGCACCAGCACCTAAACTAACCTGAAAAGTCAACCAAGGTAGAAAGTATTAGGCAGTGAAGAACATATCAGGTGAAAATAGATGAAACTCAAAAGCATCCACATTTAACAGAGATGAAGACTAGAATTTTTCAACTATACATTTTTTAATAAACACATCTGTTAGAATGTTTAGACATGTTGAAGTTTATCTTAACATTCCAAATGGGATCACCTAATCTAAAGGAGAATAAAAAAAAAGGAAACTTTTTGTATGCCCCTAAAAAAACAATAGTGTCCAAAAAGATGCCAAGTGTTTTATAGCAGATCAGTAGAAGAAAAAACTGATGATCAGTGTTCACGGAGTCCATAATGTGCAGGAATAAGTGTCCCCTATACAGTAGGAAGCACCACAGAAGCTTACCAGCAAGGGTGACCACCACGAACGCCAGTCCATACCAAGAGGCATATACAAAAGTCAAACCAGCGCTCCATTTTTTCAGACTCCCGTAGATTAGAGTTAGACAATAACGGCCAACACTCCATTGTAGTTTATGGAATGCAGCAACCATGTTTTGGTGAACGGAGGGGGTCAGCAAATCTCCATTCTCCCAATAGGGGAGCGTCCCAGAGGTAAAACAAATACCTATTAGATATTCATGGCAAAAAGCACATTTTTGCTACCCTGTTCCTGGAAATCCAGTTCACTTCTATGAGTCCTGGATTCCACATAGCAAAATGCAGATGGCCGTTTCTGGAAAAAACGGCCATCTTGTAAGCGAGTGCAGTAACAAAGGGTAGGACAGGGGTCACGGGGCACCGTTCCAAAGATGTAGGTCCAATAACTGAAATCTGCACCCATCAGACCTTTATGGCATATCCTGTGGATATGCCATAAAAATCGGGAATGGGAATAACCCCTGGTACCCTTTTAAAGGGGTATGGTAAGAGTTAATCACAGTATAAAAAACAAATTTTAAATACACTTTCAATTCATCACAAAACCCCTTGATGACGGGCCTGAAAAGGCCCTAACCCCTTAATGACCAAGCAATTTTTTAAGTTTTTTCCATAGTCTAATTCTAAGAGCTATAACCTTTATATTTTTGCGTCGACATAGCTGTATAAGGTCTTGTTCTTTGCGGGACAAGTTGTAATTTTTAATAGCACCATTTTGGGGTACATAGAATTAATTTATTAACTTTTATTAACTTTTTTTGGGGGAGAATAGAAAAAAACAGCAATTTCACCACACTTTTTTGCATCCTAAATTCACGCCGTTTACTGTGTGGTATAAATAACTTTATTCAGTGGGTTGTTGCAATTGCAGCGATACCAAACTTGTATAGTTTTTGTATGTTTTACTACTTTTACACAGTGAAAACACTTTTCAAAATTATTTATTTTTGTGTCTCCATATTTGAAGAGCCGTAACGTGTTAATTTTTTCGCCGATGCAGTTGTAGGAGGGCTTTTTTTTGCGGGACGACTTGTAGTTAGTAATTGGTGCCATTGGAGTAGATGCAACTTTTTTTTTTTTTTTAAGGCTGAATTCAAAGAAAACAGCAATTTTTCATGTTTTTTTTACAACTTTCACCATGCGGGTTAAATGATGTAATAAGTTTATAGTCTGGGTCATTACGGATGCGGCGATATAAAATATGTGTAACTGGTTTACATTTTGTAAGGGGGAAAAGTGTTTTTTTTTCACTTTTTGACTAGTCCCACTAGGGGACCTCACTATGCGATGGTCATCACATTTATAATACACTGCAATACTTCTGTATTGCAGTGTATTATGCCTGTCCGTGTAAAACAGACAGGCATCTGCTAGGTCATGCCAGAGGCATGCTCTAGCAGGCATTCACTACAGGCAGACCTGGGGGCCTGTATTTATCGGAGACAGACACTCTGCGATCTTATTGCCGGGTGTCGGCGGGATGAGAAGGAGCTCCCTCCCTCTCTCAAAGACCACTCAGATGCAGGGAACGCTATTAAGCACCGCATCTGAAGGGTTAAACGGATGATCGATACCAATATCGATCTCACCCAGTCACATCACGTCCTGGCTGGAGGTAATGTACATTTATGACACATGAGTAGTGTTATAGTGTTTGTGGCTGCACATAGCGATATCGCTATCTGCAGTGTACATGAATGGAGAGAAGTGTATGACGCCGATTGGTCAGCGTCATACACTCCTCTGTACAAAACCCACTTGGTCATATAGTAAAACACCCCCAGTTGTCCATTGAGAACCTCATTAGCATAAAGCGAATATAGGTCATAACTTCGTCAAAAATGATAGTTTTTCTAAATAAAAAAAAACACTGCTGTAATCTACATTACAGCGCCGATCACATGTACAATATAGGGCATTTATAATGTGGTGACAGAGCCTCTTGAATGCCTTGTTTTTGTTTTAAGCATTCTTCTAGCTCAACATGGGCAAAACAAAATTCTTTCGTTTACCCATATCCCTGTATCCCATCACTTGGTTAAAGAGGCTCTGACACTTATAAGTGCCCCATCTCCTACATAATGTGATTGGCGCTGCAATGTAGATAAGTGTTTTTTATTTAGAAAACCGATAAATTTTGAACAAGTTATCGTGATCTCAAAGTGCTGTGAGTAAGTCATACACAAACGTTTCTGAAGTGTCGGGATTGTGAATAGACATCGCGTCCCGGCTGGAGGGGATGTCTATTCACTCTCAAGACACTTCAATAAAGTCGGTGTGGGTAAGTGACAGCACATCGTGATCTCGCAAGATCACGATGTGCTGAGTACATGAATGGAGAGAAGTGTATGACGCCGATTGGTCAGCGTCATACACTTCTCTCCACAACACCCACTTGGTCAAAATGTAAAAACACTCCCAGTTGTCTATTAATAAAGTCATTAGCATAAATCTCAAATAGGTCATTACTTGGTCAAAATTAATTGTTTTTCTAAATAAAAAACACTGCTGTCATCTACATTACAGCGCCAATCACATTATGTAGGAGATAGGGCAATTATAATCTGGTGACAGAGCCTCTAAACTTGATGGACATACCAATTTTTAAACTATACTATGTAACAGTTTTTTTAGGTATACTGTAACTATGTAAGGCTGAAAAATGGTTGATACCTAGTCCTGCTTTGAAGGGATACAGTTGATTCCAGTCTAGACAAGACCCTGAGGGAAAGCCTGGATTCAAGGTTAAAAAATTGTAGCAAACTACCAGAGATTTGTTAAGCTGCTGATTTTTCTTAGCACAGAGCATTGCCTAGACATGATAGAATTGCATCCATTTGTCAGGTGAGCAGCTTTAGCCTATGAAGTTAAAGAACTCTCATTGCAAATGATCAGAAAAATGGAACAGTGTATTTGGTTGTATAACTTCATTAAGGGTATGTTAACACAGCGTAAACACTGGTATTCCCGCAGAGTAATTTGTTGCAGAAAATCTGCAGTGTATTACAGTAGCAGCAGAGTGGATGAGATTTGAACAAACCTTTTCCAGACACTACCTTAATAAATAGCAATGTTTCAATTTCTCAGAAAACTGAAAAGTTAACTAACCCCTTCTCGTTGTCATGGCGACGCTTTTTGCTGTTGGGTCCAGACTGGCCTCCTGGGATGACTATCCCTTATGACTGCTGCAGCCAATCACAGGATGCAGCATCACTCCAGGAGGCCGGCCTGGACGATAACAGAACAAAGTGTTGCTATCACATTAGAGATCAGGGTAAGTATTAACTTATTTTTCCAACCACTGTTTTCCACAACAAAACTTCGGCCCGAAAAACTGTACCACAGTTGGGTGTCTCTATGACGGATACTCAGAAAAAGAAAGGTTCAACCTGCAGAGGCGACAAGCCTTCTTTACTGTGAATTTATGGAATAGTCTACCGCAGGAGCTAGTCAAAGAAGGGACAGTAGATGGCTTTAAAAAAGGCTTAGATAATTTCCTAGAACAAAAAAATATTCGCTCCTATGTGTAGAAATGTTTGCCTTTCCCGTCCGTTGGTTGAACTTGATGGACATGTGTCTTTTCAACCGTACACACTATGTAACTATATATCCACCCTGTGTGAATATTGCCAAACAGTGATTTATATAAAACCTGGGAAAAGAAAAAAGCAGCAACATTATACAGCTGCATGTCTGATGGATACATGAGCATGTGACTTATTCGGTAAAACATGTGAAATTTAAACATAAATGTAGACAAGTTTGAAGTTTGAAGGCAAATGTCCAGTACGTACCGTTCTCAGTGACAACTGATGCTCACTTTCATCATCATCCACTTTAAACGTATACTCCTTTTTGTCGGTCTTGAGTTCACACCCTACAAACAAAACACCTTAGTGAAATGGCATTTCTACCAAGTAACCCAACCTGAAAACATAGCTGTAAAATACCAAGGATAGTAAATTTGTCTCGTCTGTGGCGATTTTCAATCTCCCTACCCAAACTGTTACCAAAGAGCAATATCAGTTTATAGGGGAGGATATGGGTCTTGTACCACCTACATCATTACTTTTCAACCAATCTGCTCACTTACAGATCAGCCATTTCCAACTTCCCTAACCCAGTGTCCGGCTGTAGCAAGAGCCTTCCATCTTTCCTGTCCACAGTGTGACACAAGGAAATAACAGGTGTCCTATGCTGGATTTTTTGTATTGGTCCATTGCATCTAAAGAGCAAAATGAACTTTGCAACTAACTTTCCTAGATGGATTGGAGCAGCTATGCTGGAACATCTGCTCGGTAAGCAATGCTTTTGTTTTGTTGCCCCCCCCCCCTTGGGCACTTAAATGAATATGGGAGTCATAAGACAATTCCCACTCTAACCCCTACATGAGCAAGAACCTCAGAAGATAAATCCACCGTCATCAGTGGCGGACCACAACGCCAACTAGTGTCCCTCGCGCCTGAGCATGGCTACAAACACGTGGTAGGCGCATGGCGCCCCAACGCGGGATCACGTGACCGAACATCGCAACGTAGCTACAGCTGCGTATACCGCTTACACCCGCGACCGCTATGGCATTAAATTAACCCCTCTGACGTCCACATGCTCAATGGGGCAGACGGACAGGCGTCGTGAAAGGTTCGACTTGCGTGTAAAGACAAAGCAGCACAACGCTCGTGAACCCGACCACTCGTATCCGACTAAGTTTTTGTTTTTTTCCCCCCGACATACAGAGTGAATGATGGGAGTACAAATACACACACCAGCCCCAACATAGTCCGCCTATAAGTGAACTCATGAGAAAAAAAACCAGAAGGTAAACAACCCAAATCACTCGGTGGCGGACCACAGCGCCAACTAGTGTCCCGCACGCCTGAACCGGCGCATGGCTACAAACACGTGACAGGCGCATGGCGCCCCAACGCGGGATCACGTGACCGAACACCGCAACGGAGCCAATTTGCGTATACCACTTACACCCGCCGCGTACTAGATTTAACCGTTTAACACTATAGACTTAAAGGAAGGCCCAGCAAACCCCCCCCCCCCAAATCTCAGCAGACACGACATCAATAGGCGGCCATGATACTCCTAGAGCTGAACAAAAGGCAAACCGGTTAGTGGCTAAATACCGAAAAGGAAGTTCTGTGGGCGCAGAGGAGCCATGTTGTCCATATCCATGCTGTCTTCCATTCCTCACTGCTGCAGAAGCACGGCGCGCTGATATACGATAATGGACGGCGTAATGAGAGAAGGTATGGGGGAGGCAGCGCTTTATAAAGACTTCTGAGAACTCGCGATAACTACCAAGCTAGCGGGGCGGGATTTCTGGACTGCTCAGTAAGCTGGACTTTGATTGGCTGGGTATTTTCAACGCTTCTTGAGGTTTTTTTTTTTATCGGAAACAAAATCAAATTTAAAAAAAACAAAGTAAAAAATGAAAGCAGCGTCGTTATGGTGGTAATACAGTGCACGCACGCCGTGTGTATCACGGGCAGAATGCGATATGGTGCTATGTCCCCTTCCCGCTGATACAATAAATGAGCCGTGGGGGGAGGGGTTGCAGAGGAAGTTACATCCCCCCTTTTTCTTTTCTTTTGTATTTCATTTTTACCATTTCTAGTTCAGCTGATTTGCTCTTTTCACCGCAAATTTTCCAAGCTATTAAATCTCTGTGATCATGTATTGGGCCTCCAACAATGTGAACAGGGCCGCCTCCAGGTTCATGTGGGCCCTTGGGCGACACAGACTTAGTGGGCCCCTTTGCAGGGAAATTCACGGCGGCAGTAAAATGCCCAAAACCGTCACTTTGTGCCACCATATAAAAGTTAGGCCACCAGTTTGTACCCCAATAAATGTAGTACCCTCTGTAGATAGTGCCACACAGCCCCCCTCCCAGGTAGTGGCACACAGCTCCTGACGTCACTGTCTATATATGGACATTGTTGTCCCCAGATCCATAGTCGCGGGCAGAGCACTACTAGCACACTGCCTGGGAGTGGCGTAGCTAAAGGCTCATGGGCCCTGGTGCAAGAATTCAGCTTAGGCCCCCCTACCCAAAACCACCAGCACGCCTATGCCCTGCTGCCTTGCCCGACAGACCCCATGAATGCCCCCACAGTATAATGACCCCCCATAGCTGCCCCCACACAGTATAATGCCCTCCATAGCTGACCACCACAGTATAATGCTTCCCGTAGCTGCCCCCTACAAAGTATAATGCTGCCCCCCACACAGTATAATGCCCCAGTAGCTGACCACCACAGTATAATGCCCCCCACACAGTATAATGCCACATAGCTGCCTCCACACAGTATAATGCCACATAGCTGCCTCCACACAGTATAATGCCACATAGCTGCCTCCACAAAGTATAATGCCACATAGCTGCCTCCACACAGTATAATGCCACATAGCTGCCTCCACACAGTATAATGCCCCCATAGCTGTCCCATACAGTATAATGCCCCCATAGCTGACCACCACAGTATAATGCTCCCCATAGCAGCCCCCCACACAGTATAATGCCCCCATAGCTGCCCCCACACAATATAATGCCCCCACTGCCTCCACACAGTATAATGCCCCATAGCTGCCTCCTCACAGTATAATGCCCCCATAGCTGCCTCCCTATACAGTATAATGCCCCCATAGCTGCCCCCCACACACAGTATAATGCCACATAGCTGCCTCCACAAAGTATAATGCCACATAGCTGCCTCCACACAGTATAATGCCACATAGCTGCCTCCACACAGTATAATGCCACATAGCTGCCTCCACAAAGTATAATGCCACATAGCTGCCTCCACACAGTATAATGCCACATAGCTGCCTCCACACAGTATAATGCCCCCATAGCTGACCACCACAGTATAATGCCCCCCACACAGTATAATGCCACATAGCTGCCTCCACAAAGTACAGTATAATGCCACATAGCTGCCTCCACACAGTATAATGCCACATAGCTGCCTCCACACAGTATAATGCCACATAGCTGCCTCCACACAGTATAATGCCACATAGCTGCCTCCACACAGTATAATGCCACATAGCTGCCTCCACACAGTATAATGCCCCCATAGCTGACCACCACAGTATAATGCTCACCATAGCTGCCCCCCACACAGTATAATGCCCCACGTAGCTGCCCCCACATAGTATAATGCCACATAGCTGCCTCCACACAGTATAATGCCCCCATAGCTGTCCCATACAGTATAATGCCCCCATAGCTGACCACCACAGTATAATGCTCCCCATAGCTGCCCTCACACAGTATAATGCCCCACGTAGCTGCCACCACACAGTATAATGCCCCCTTAGCTGCCTCCACACAATATAATGCCCCATAGCTGCCTCCTCACAGTATAATGCCCCCATAGCTGCCCCCCTATACAGTATAATGCCCCCATAGCTGCCCCCTACACAGTATAATGCCCCTATAGCTTACCACCACAGTATAATGCTCCCCGTAGCTGCCCCACGCAGTATAATGCCTCCCATAGCTGACCACCAGAGTATAATGCTCCCCGTAGCTGCCCCCCACACAGTATAATGCCCCAGTAGCTGACCACCACAGTATAATGCCCCCCACACAGTATAATGCCACATAGCTGCCTCCACAATTTATAATGCCACATAGCTGCCTCCACAAAGTATAATGCCACATAGCTGCCTCCACACAGTATAATGCCACATAGCTGCCTCCACAAAGTATAATGCCACATAGCTGCCTCCACACAGTATAATGGCCACATAGCTGCCTCCACACAGTATAATGCCCCCATAGTTGTCCCATACAGTATAATGCCCCCATAGCTGACCACCACAGTATAATGCTCCCCATAGCTGCCCCCACACAGTATAATGCCCCCCATAGCTGCCCCCACACAGTATAATGCCCCCACTGCCTCCACACAGTATAATGCCCCATTGCTGCCTCCTCACAGCATAATACCCCCATAGCTGCCCCCTACACAGTATAATGCCCCCATAGCTGCCCCCACACAGTATAATGCCACATAGCTGCCTCCCCAAAGTTTAATGCCACATAGCTGCCTCCACACAGTATAATGCCACATAGCTGCCTCCACACAGTATAATGCCCCCATAGCTGACCACCACAGTATAATGCTCCCCATAGCTGCCCCCCACACAGTATAATGCCCCACGTAGCTGCCCCCACACAGTATAATGCCCCCATAGCTGCCTCCACACAATATAATGGCCATAGCTGCCTCCTCACAGTATAATGCCCCCATAGCTGCCCCCTATACAGTATAATGCCCCCATAGCTGCCCCCTACACAGTATAATGCCCCAGTAGCTGACCACCACAGTATAATGCCCCCCACACAGTATAATTCCACATAGCTGCCTCAACAAAGTATAATGCCACATAGCTGCCTCCACAAAGTATAATGCCACATAGCTGCCTCCACACAGTATAATGCCACATAGCTGCCTCCACACAGTATAATGCCCCTATAGCTGACCACCACAGTATAATGCCCCCATAGCTGCCTCCACACAATATAATTTCCCATAGCTGCCTCCTCACAGTATAATGCCCCCATAGCTGCCCCCTATACAGTATAATACCCCCATAGCTGCCCCCTACACAGTATAATGCCCCCATAGCTGCCCCCACACAGTATAATGCCACATAGCTACCTCCACAAAGTATAATGCCACATAGCTGCCTCCACACAGTATAATGCCACATAGCTGCCTCCACACAGTATAATGCCCCCATAGCTGACCACCACAGTATAATGCTCCCCATAGCTGCCCCCCACACAGTATAATGCCCCACGTAGCTGCCCCCACACATTATAATGCCCCCATAGCTGCCTCCACACAATATAATGCCCATAGCTGCCTCCTCACAGTATAATGCCCCCATAGCTGCCCCCCTATACAGTATAATGCCCCCATAGCTGCCCCCCTACACAGTATAATGCCCCAGTAGCTGACCACCACAGTATAATGCCCCCCACAAAGTATAATTCCACATAGCTGCCTCCACACAGTATAATGCCACATAGCTGCCGTCACACAGTATAATGCCCCCATAGCTGACCACCACAGTATAATGCCCCCCACACAGTATAATGCCACATAGCTGCCTCCACAAAGTGCAGTATAATGCCACATAGCTGCCTCCACACAGTATAATGCCACATAGCTGCCTCCACACAGTATAATGCCACATAGCTGACTCCACAAAGTATAATGCCACATAGCTACCTCCACACAGTATAATGCCACATAGCTGCCTCCACACAGTATAATGCCCCCATAGCTGTCCCATACAGTATAATGCCCCCATAGCTGACCACCACAGTATAATGCTCCCCATAGCTGCCCCCCACATAGTATAATGCCCCACGTAGCTGCCCCCACACAGTATAATGCCCCCATAGCTGCCTCCATACAATATAATGCCCCATAGCTGCCTCCTCACAGTATAATGCCCCCATAGCTGCCCCCCTATACAGTATAATGCCCCCATAGCTGCCCCCTACACAGTATAATGCTCCTATAGCTGACCACCACAGTATAATGCTCCCCGTAGCTGCCCCACGCAGTATAATGCCCCCCATAGCTGGCCACCAGAGTATAATGTTCCCCGTAGCTGCCCCCCCCCACACAGTATAATGCCCCATTAGCTGACCACCACAGTATAATGCCCCCCACACAGTATAATGCCACATAGCTGCCTCCACAATGTATAATGCCACATAACTGCCTCCACAAAGTATAATGCCACATAGCTGCCTCCACACAGTATAATTCCACATAGCTGCCTCCACACAGTATAATGCCACATAGCTGCCCCCTATACAGTATAATACCCCCATAGCTGCCCCCTACACAGTATAATGCCCCCATAGTTGCCCCCACACAGTATAATGCCACATAGCTGCCTCCACACAGTATAATGCCACATAGCTGCCTCCACACAGTATAATGCCACATAGCTGCCTCCACACAGTATAATGCCCCCATAGCTGACCACCACAGTATAATGCTCCCCATAGCTGCCCCCCACACAGTATAATGCCCCACGTAGCTGCCCCCACACAGTATAATGCCCCCATAGCTGCCTCCACACAATATAATGCCCATAGCTGCCTCCTCACAGTACAATGCCCCCATAGCTGCCCCCCTATACAGTATAATGCCCCCATAGCTGCCCCCCTACACAGTATAATGCCCCAGTAGCTGACCACCACAGTATAATGCCCCCCACAAAGTATAATGCCACATAGCTGCCTCCACACAGTATAATGCCACATAGCTGCCGCCACACAGTATAATGCCCCCATAGCTGACCACCACAGTATAATGCCCCCCACACAGTATAATGCCACATAGCTGCCTCCACAAAGTACATTATAATGCCACATAGCTGCCTCCACACAGTATAATGCCACATAGCTGCCTCCACACAGTATAATGCCACATAGCTGCCTCCACAAAGTATAATGCCACATAGCTACCTCCACACAGTATAATGCCACATAGCTGCCTCCACACAGTATAATGCCCCCATAGCTGTCCCATACAGTATAATACCCCCATAGCTGCCCCCTACACAGTATAATGCCCCCATAGTTGCCCCCACACAGTATAATGCCACATAGCTGCCTCCACACAGTATAATGCCACATAGCTGCCTCCACACAGTATAATGCCACATAGCTGCCTCCACACAGTATAATGCCCCCATAGCTGACCACCACAGTATAATGCTCCCCATAGCTGCCCCCCCACACAGTATAATGCCCCACGTAGCTGCCCCCACACAGTATAATGCCCCCATAGCTGCCTCCACACAATATAATGCCCATAGCTTCCTCCTCACAGTATAATGCCCCCATAGCTGCCCCCCTATACAGTATAATGCCCCCATAGCTGCCCCCCTACACAGTATAATGCCCCAGTAGCTGACCACCACAGTATAATGCCCCCCACAAAGTATAATGCCACATAGCTGCCTCCACACAGTATAATGCCACATAGCTGCCGCCACACAGTATAATGCCCCCATAGCTGACCACCACAGTATAATGCCCCCCACACAGTATAATGCCACATAGCTGCCTCCACAAAGTACAGTATAATGCCACATAGCTGCCTCCACACAGTATAATTCCACATAGCTGCCTCCACACAGTATAATGCCACATAGCTTCCTCCACAAAGTATAATGCCACATAGCTACCTCCACACAGTATAATGCCACATAGCTGCCTCCACACAGTATAATGCCCCCATAGCTGTCCCATACAGTATAATGCCCCCATAGCTGACCACCACAGTATAATGCTCCCCATAGCTGCCCCCACATAGTATAATGCCCCACGTAGCTGCCCCCACACAGTATAATGCCCCCATAGCTGCCTCCTCACAGTATAATGCCCCCATAGCTGCCCCCCTATACAGTATAATGCCCCCATAGCTGCCCCCTACACAGTATAATGCTCCTATAGCTGACCACCACAGTATAATGCTCCCCGTAGCTGCCCCACGCAGTATAATGCCCCCCATAGCTGGCCACCAGAGTATAATGTTCCCCGTAGCTGCCCCCCACACAGTATAATGCCCCATTAGCTGACCACCACAGTATAATGCCCCCCACACAGTATAATGCCACATAGCTGCCTCCACAATGTATAATGCCACATAACTGCCTCCACAAAGTATAATGCCACATAGCTGCCTCCACACAGTATAATGCCACATAGCTGCCTCCACAAAGTATAATTCCACATAGCTGCCTCCACACAGTATAATGCCACATAGCTGCCTCCACACAGTATAATGCCACATAGCTGTCCCATACAGTATAATGCCCCCATAGCTGACCACCACAGTATAATGCTCCCCATAGCTGCCCCCCACACAGTATAATGCCCCCCATGGCTGCCCCCACACAGTATAATGCCCCCACTGCCTCCACACAGTATAATGCCCCATAGCTGCCTCCTCACAGTATAATGCCCCCATATCTGCCCCCCTACACAGTATAATGCCCCCATTGCTGCCCCCCACACAGTATAATGCCACATAGCTGCCTCCACAAAGTATAATGCCACATAGCTGCCTCCACACAGTATAATGCCACATAGCTGCCTCCACACAGTATAATGCCACATAGCTGCCTCCACACAGTATAATTCCCCCATAGCTGACCACCACAGTATAATGCTTCCCATAGCTGCCCCCCACACAGTATAATGCCCCACGTCCCTGCCCCCACACAGTATAATGCCCCATAGCTGCCTCCACACAATATAATGCCCCATAGCTGCCTCCTCACAGTATAATGCCCCCATAGCTGCCCCTATACAGTATAATGCCCCCATAGCTGCCTCCACAATGTATAATGCCACATAGCTGCCTCCACAAAGTATAATGCCACATAGCTGCCTCCACACAGTATAATGCCACATAGCTGCCTCCACAAAGTATAATGCCACATAGCTGCCTCCACACAGTATAATGCCACATAGCTGTCCCATACAGTATAATGCTCCCCATAGCTGCCCCCCCACAGTATAATGCCCCCCATAGCTGCCCCCACACAGTATAATGCCCCCACTGCCTCCACACAGTATAATGCCCCATAGCTGCCTCCTCACAGTATAATTCCCCCATAGCTGCCCCCCTACTCAGTATAATGCCCCCATAGCTGCCCCCCACACAGTATAATGCCACATAGCTGCCTCCACAAAGTATAATGCCACAAAGCTGCCTCCACACAGTATAATGCCACATGGCTGCCTCCACACAGTATAATGCCACATAGCTGCCTCCACACAGTATAATGCCCCCATAGCTGACCACCACAGTGTAATGCTCCCCATAGCTGCCCCCCACACAGTATAATGCCCCACGTAGCTGCCCCCACACAGTATAATACTCCCATAGCTGCCTCCACACAATATAATTCCCCATATCTGCCTCCTCACAGTATAATGCCCCCATAGCTGCCCCCTATACCGTATAATGCCCCCATAGCTGCCCCTATACAGTATAATGCCCCTATAGCTGACCACCACAGTATAATGCTCCCCGTAGCTGCCCCACGCAGTATAATGACCCCCACAGCTGACCACCAGAGTATAATACTCCCCGTAGCTGCCCCCACACAGTATAATGCCCCAGTAGCTGACCACCACAGTATAATGCCTCCCACACAGTATAATGCCACATAGCTGCCTCCACAATGTATAATGCCACATAGCTGCCTCCACAGAGTATAATGCCACATAGCTGCCTCCACACAATATAATGCCACATAGCTGCCTCCACAAAGTATAATGCCACATAGCTGCCTCCACACAGTATAATGCCACATAGCTGCCTCCACACAGTATAATGCCACATAGCTGCCTCCACACAGTATAATGCCACATAGCTGCCTCCACACAGTATAATGCCCCCATAGCTTTCCCATACAGTATAATTCCCCCATAGCTGACCACCACCAGTATAATGCTCCTGATAGCTGCCCCCCACACAGTATAATGCCCCCACTGCCTCCACACAGTATAATGCCCCATAGCTGCCTCCTCACAGTATAATGCCCCCATAGGTGCCCCCCTACACAGTATAATGCTCCCCGTAGCTGCCCCACGCAGTATAATGCTCCATATAGGTGGCCACCACAGTATAATGCTCCCCGTAGCTGCCCCACACAGTGTAATGCCCGCGATAGCTGCACCATACAGTATAATGCGCCAATAGTTGCACCATACAGTATAATGCCCCCATAGCTGCACCATACAGTATAATGCCCCCATAGCTGTCCCATACAGTATAATGCCCCCATACAGTATAACGCCCTCCATAGCTTTCACATACAGTATAATGCCCCCCACAGCTGTCCCATACAGTATAATGCCCCCTCAGCAGCTACAATAGGACCCCCCTCCCATACCCAGTATAATGCCCCCATATGTACCTAATAGAAAAAAAAAAAAACATAATTACTTACCTACCGACGTGTGGAGGATCTTTATCCTCCTCTGCACTGTCCTGTGAGTGACTCGTCGCTGACAAGCGATAAACGCCTCGAAATATGCCTGAAAAACCGGTAGCTAAATGCCTACAAACATCTGCCCATTGAAATAAATGGGAAAAACTGTGTTTCGTTCAGACGGGGTGCTTTTTTTTACACCACGGTTTTAAAAGACGGCACGTAAACAAACGCCCCGTAAAAAGGAGCATGTCACTTCTTGAGCAGTTTTTGGAGCTGTTTTTCATTGGGCCAATGGAAAAACAGCTCCAAAAACGTCTAGAAAAAAAAGCCTAAAAAAAGCGTTTTCAGCTTCAAAAACCAATAGCATATAATGACATTATGTTTTGTCCTGAACCAATCATAGGCTCAGGAGGCGTTTTGAATGTATACCATAAGTTCCCAAAATATACCACGTCATAGATGCTAGGAGTCAGACTACCCCGTCCCTTATAGTATGCAGACCTATTTTCCAAGGCTACGGCCTCATGCACACGACCGTAGCCATGTGCACGGCCGTGACTTTTGGGTCGGCCGGCCGCAGAGTGTCACCCGCAAGTCGCCTGCAAATCCGTGCACATGGCCGCCTCCATTATTTTCTATGAGCCTGGACCGCAGAACACGGCCGTAATAACACATGTCCGTTCTTTCTGCGGTCCAGGCCCCTGGGCCATGCAGGGACAGTGGAAACCACGGTCGTGTGCATGGGTCCATAGAAATGAATAGGGCCGCAATTCTCCCGCTAGGAGTCCCTGCCTCGCTGCGGGACAACTGTCCCATACTGTAATCATGTTTTCAGTATGGGACAGTAGTTCCACGGGGAGGCAGGGACTCCTAGCGTCGTACATAACTATGATGCTAGGAGCCCCGCTCCCTGCAGTGTGTTCGGTCCAGGACTTGCGGCCGAAATACGTTCCGTCCTTTACGGACCGAACATGCTCGTGTGAATCCAGCCTGCCTGTGACGTCACACTGACAGTTGTAATACATTAAACTACCTAGGTGTAATGTATTCTAGCAGCGCTGCAGTTAAAAAAGGAAAGTGTAAAAAGTAAAGAAAAAAGTAAAAAAAAAAGTTAATAAAAATGTTTTACAAAAGTGTAAAAATAAAAGATTTTTTTTTTCCTATAATAAGTCTCTTATTATAGGAAAAAAATGAAACTATTAAAAAAACAGTACACATATACATATATATACTTTTTTGGTCACCACCCCTCCGAAAATATAGAAAACTGATCAAAAAGTCGCATTTACCCCAAAATAGTACCAATAAAAATTACAACCCGTCCCGCAAAAAACAAGTCTCGACACAGCTTTTTTTACTGAAAACTAAAAAAGTTATGGCTCTCAGAATATGGGGACACAGAAAATAAATTATTTTTATAAAGAATTGATTTTATTGTGCAAGCGCTGCAAAACATAAAAAACCTATATACATATGGTATCGCCGTAATCGTATCGACTCGCAGAATAAAGTAAAACTGTAATTTTTAGCGCATAATGAACGCCGTAAGAAATTTAGAATTTAAAACGCCAAGAACACTGATTTTTGGTCACCAAAGCTCTAAATAAAATGTAATAAAAAGTGATCAAAAAGTTGTATTTACTAAAAAATGGTACCAATAAAAATTACAGCTCGTCCCGCCAAAAATAAGCCCTCACACCACTCAATCAACCAAAAAATAAAAAAGTTATGGCTCTCAGAATGTGTTGATACAAAACAATTTATTTTTTTTAACAAATAGTTTTTTGTTTGTAAAAGTAGTAAAATATAAAAAAAAATATACATTTGGTATAACTGTAATCGTATTGACCCGCAGAATAAAGTTAAGTTGTCGTTTTTACTGCACGGTGAAAGCGGTAAAAACGAAACCCAAAAAGCAATGGAGGAATCACAGTTTTTTCCAATTTCACCCCGCAAAAAATTTTATTTTCGGTTTCCCAGTGTATTATATGGTACTTTAAATGGTGTCAATAGAAACTACAACTCTTCCCGAAAAACAATAAGCCCTTACACCGCTCTATTGATGGAAAAATAAAAAAGTTATGGCGTTTGGAAGGCGGGGAGTGAAAAACTAAAATGGAAAAGCAAAAAAGGATCAGTCCTGCAAAGGTTAATTAATTTATATTAAAAAAAAAAAATTATTACCACATGTGGGGTATTGTCATACTCGGGAGATATTGCGTTACAAACTCAGGAAAACTTTTTCTTCTTTATCCCTTGTGAAAATGAAAAAATTAAACGTTTTAATGGACAAAAATGTTGATATTCATTTTCACGGCCTAATTCTACTAAATTCTGCAAAAAACCTGTGTGGTATAAATGCTCACTATACTCCTAGAAAATTCCTTGAGGGGTGTAGTTTCCCAAATGGGGTCACTATTGGGTGTTTCCGCTGTTTTGGTCCCTCCAGGGCGTTGCAAACACGACATGGCACTGAAAACCAATCCAGCAAAATATGCGCTCCAAAATCCAAATGGCCCTCCTTCCCTTCTGAGCCCTGCTGTGGGTCCAAACAGTAGTTTATTACCACATATGGGGTATTTCCGTAATCGGGAGAAGATGCTTTACATATGTTGAGGTGCATTTTCTTCTTTATTTCTTGTAAATATTTCAAATTTCTATGTTCAGAAAAAAAGTAGATTTTAATTTTCACAGACTAAGGCCTCATGCACACGACCGTATTTTTTCCCACCCGTAAATACTGGCGTAAATACGGGTCCGGTGTCACACGTATTCCACCCGTTTTGCACCAGTATTTACGAACCCGTGCCCGTAAATATGGGTCCGGTGTCACCCGTATTCCACCCGTATTTACAGGCACGTTTTTGGCGGCAAAATAGCACTGCATTAATCGGCAGCCCCTTCTCTCTATCAGTGCAGGATAGAGAGAAGGGACAGCCTTTTCTGTAATAAAAGTTAAAGAAATTCATACTTACCCGGCCGTTGTCTTGGTGACGCGTCCCTCTCTTCACATCCAGCCCGACATCCCTGGATGACGCGGCAGTCCATGTGACCGCTGCAGCCTGTGATTGACCTGTGATTGGCTGCAGCGGTCACATGGCCTGAAACGTCATCCAGGACGTCGGGCCGGATGTCGAGAGGGACGCGTCACCAAGGCAACGGGCGGGAGACCGGACTGGAGGAAGCAGGAAGTTCTCGGTAAGTATGAACGTCTTTTATTTTTATTTTTTACAGGTTTATACTGATCGGTAGTCACTGTCCAGGGTGCTGAAAGAGTTACTGCCGATCAGTTAACTCTTTCAGCTCCCTGGACAATGACTATTTACTGACGTCGCTTAGCAACGCTGCCGTAATGACGGGTGCACACATGTAGCCACCCGTCATTACGAGAGCTCCATAGACTTCTATGGACTGTCCGTGCCGTTATTACGGCCTGAAATAGGACATGTTCTATCTTTTTCAACGGCACGGGCACCTTCCCGTGAGAAAACGGGAAGGCACCCGTCGCCAATAGAAGTCTATGAGCCCGTTATTACGGGTCGTAATTACGACCCGAAATAACGGGAGTTTTTACGGTCGTGTGCATGAGGCCTAACTCCAATAAATATAGCAAAATACCTGTGGGGTCAAAGTGCTAACTATACCCCTAGATAAATTTCTTGAGGGGTGTAGTTTCCAAAATGGGGTCTTTATTTGGGGGAGTTTCCACTGTTTTGGCACCACAAGACTTCTTCAAACCTGACATGGTACTTAAAATATAATCTAAAAAAAAAAGCAGACCCCAAAATCCTGTAGGTGCTCTTTTGCTTCTGAAGCCGGTGTTTCGGTCCATTAGGGCACTAGGGCCACATGTGGGATATTCCTAAAAACTGCAGAACTTGGGCAATAAATATTGAGTTGCATTTCTCTGGTAAAACCTTCTGTGTTACAGATCATTTTTTATTACAAATTAATTTCGGCAAAAAATAATAATACATTTGTAAATTTCCCCTCTACTTTGCTTTATTTCCTGTGAAATGCCTAAAGGGTTAAGAAACTTTCTGAATGCTGTTTTGAATACTTTGAGGGGTGCAGTTTTTAAAATGGGGTGATTTATGTGGGATTCTAATATATAAGGCCCTCAAAACCACTTCAGAACTAAACTTGTCCTTGTAAAAATATCCTTTTGAAATTTTCTTGAAAATGTGAGAAATTGCTGCTAAAGTTCTAAGCCTTGTAACGTCCTAGAAAAATAAAAGGACGTTCAAAAAATGATGCCAACATAAAGTAGACATATGTGAAATGGTAACTAGTGACTATTTTGTGTGGTATTACTATCTGTTTTACAAGTAGATACATTTAAATTTAGAAAAAATGCAAATTTTTTCAAATTTTCTCTAAATAAATATTGAATTTATCGACCAAATTTTTCCACTGTGATAAAGTACAATATGTCACCAAGACAACGGCCGGGTAAGTATGAATTTCTTTAACTTTTATTACAGAAAAGGCTGTCCCTTCTCTCTATCCTGCACTGATAGAGAGAAGGGGCTGCCGATTAATGCAGTGCTATTTTGCCGCCAAAAACGTGCCTGTAAATACGGGTGGAATACGGGTGACACCGGACCCATATTTACGGGCACGGGTTCGTAAATACTGGTGCAAAACGGGTGGAATACGTGTGACACCGGACCCGTATTTACGCCAGTATTTACGGGTGGGAAAAAATACGGTCGTGTGCATGAGGCCTTAGTCTGTGAAAATTAAAATCTACTTTTTTTCTGAACATAGAAATTTGTAATATTTACAAGGAATAAAGAAGAAAATGCACCTCAACATATGTAAAGCATCTTCTCCCGATTACGGAAATACCCCATATGTGGTAATAAACTACTGTTTGGACCCACAGCAGGGCTCAGAAGGGAAGGAGGGCCATTTGGATTTTGGAGCGCATATTTTGCTGGATTGGTTTTCAGTGCCATGTCGTGTTTGCAACGCCCTGGAGGGACCAAAACAGCGGAAACACCCAATAGTGACCCCATTTGGGAAACTACACCCCTCAAGAAATTTTCTAGGAGTATAGTGAGCATTTATACCACACAGGTTTTTTGCAGAATTTAGTAGAATTAGGCCGTGAAAATGAATATCAACATTTTTGTCCATTAAAACGTTTAATTTTTTCATTTTCACACGGGATAAAGAAGAAAAAGTTTTCCTGAGGTGGATGATACTTCTCTTCAGAACGCCCAGCTAGTAAAAGAAGTAAAAACGCCCCGATGTACGCACATAATACACGCCCACTTGGACTTTTGCAAGCCTCATTTGCATAACTACAAAAATGGTCATAACTTGGCCAAAAATGCTCGTTTTAAAAAAATAAAAACGTTACTGTAATCTACATTGCAGCGCCTATCTGCTGCAATAGCAGATAGGGGTTGCAAAATCTGGTGACAGAGCCTCTTTAAGGTCTAAAATAGGCTGGTCATTAAGGGGTTAAGCAACCAGGGAGCATGTACAGCAGAGAGTGTTTTATCTGCTGGTGCTTGGGCTGTCTGATTAGCCTAGTTATTCTCCACCTGAGACGGCTCTTTATATCAGGTGTGTGCTGTCCACACAGGGCTCTCAGTCTGGGGAAGACAGGCATGCTAGCCTGTGAGAGTCACCACCGTGTGAGGTAAAACTGAAGGTTTTGAGGTGCTGGGCACAAGGCTCAGTGTCACATAGTGAGGGACACTGAATGTGTTAGTTAGAGGCTGGATGGGCTAGGGTTTATTTTGTATGTTTATTGTTGTACCACTGACTGCTGTTGTGAAGACAATAAAGCTAGCTGCGGCTGGTTTAAACCTTTTTGGAGTGAACTTTCTATGTGTGCCAACCATCTCACCCAGGAGATGGCGATCCCATGAGCTAAGTGGTCCCCAAGTTGTCACACAGGGTTAGTGCGGATCAATTCTGCTAGCGGTTCCATAACCATAGCAAATATAATTGGGGACAAAGGGCATCCCTGTCTTGTCCCATTGCTAATGGTAAAGGAATCATAGAGGAATCCCGAGGTTAGGACCCTAGCCGGCGGATTTGAGTATAATGCTAATATTGCTGACTTAATAAACCCTTTGAAGCCAAATTTATCCAAAATTCAAGACATATTCCCAGTGAACTCTATCAAATGCCTTCTCTGCATCCAAGGCGAGTGGCAAAGAAGGCACCAGAGAAATCTCCGCCCACCTGATGAGATTCATGAACCTACGTGTTCCATCTGGGGCCTGTCGACCAGCCACAAACCCCACTTGATCCGGGTCAATTAAATGGGGAATAATATGAAAAAGTCTATCAGACAGGATCTTTGCATATATTTTAACGTCTGAATTCAAGAGGGAAATTGGCCGAAAATTGGCCGGGTCGGTATGTTCCTTCCCAGGTTTTGGGATAGTAACTATAGTAGCAGCCAACATTTCCTGAGGGAAGCTGCCACTATCAGCTGCTTTATTATATACTTCAAGGAGGTGTGGGGCTAAAATAGATCCATAGTATTTATAATAATTATTTGTGAAACCATCAGTGCCTGGTGCCTTAAATAGCTTTAACGTAGAGATAGCTTTGGTAATTTCAGGGACAGTAAAGGGTGCTGTCAGAGTTTGTATGTGAGTTGAGGTTATCTGCGGCAATGACACTAAATCCAGGAATTCATTGATATCAGTCTCAGAGGGTTGCATTGTGGAGGGGTCCTGACCTATATTATATAAGGAACTGTAATAGGATTGAAATTGATTAGCAATCTGCCTAGGATTAATTATTTTAGTACCTTGGACATCTAAGAGATATTCTATCCGAGAACGTAAGGAGGCCTGTTTAATTTTCTTAGCTAAGAGAGCCCCTGCTTTATTGTTATGCACATAGGTTTGCATTTGTAGACGTTTAAGGAAAATCTCATGTTGGGAAGCCAATATAGTTTGTCATTTCAAATGTAAAGATCGGAGTTCAGAGGCTAAAATGGGAGAGGGGGCAATCCTATTTTTGGAGTCTGTTTCCCGTATGAGTTTTGTTAAGTCAAAAACATCTTTTTCCCTTTTACGTTTAACTAAAGAGCACGCCTTAATCAACAGTCCTCTCATGAACGCCTTATGAGCGTTCCAGAGTATGTGGGGGCAGGAGACTGAGTCCAAATTAGTGGAGAAAAATTGAGATATCTCGTTACGTAAAAATTCTTTGTGGTCAGGGTGATGTAGAATATAATCATTTAGCCTCCATTCAGAAGGAGAAGGCGGGGAGAATTTTTCAGATATACATAACGATATAGGGGCATGGTCAGACCAAGTGATATTACTGATACTCGATGATTGGGATTGTACTAGTGTTGTATTATCCACTAAGAATATGTCAATCTTGAAATATGAAAGGTGAGGTTGAGAGAAAAAAGTATAATCCCTCTCTCCCCCATGCTGGCATCTCCACACATCAAACAAGCCTTCCTCCAGTAAGGTTGAGGAAAAATTAGAAGTTTGTCTGCCACTAGAAGCGGAGTCCACAGCCGCATCAGGAATCATATTAAAGTCCCCTCCAATAACCAGGAGACCCTGTGCAAATTCCCGAATCTTAGGTAACAGGGAGCGGAAATATCGAGTCTGTCTCCTATTAGGGAAGTATACATTAACCCCTTAAGGACGCAGCCTAGTTTTGGCCTTAAGGCTCAGAGCCCATTTTTCAAATCTGACATATTTCACTTTATGTGGTAATAACGTCGGAATGCTTAAACCTATCCAAGCGATTCTGAGATTGTTTTCTCGTGACACATTGGGCTTCATGTTAGTGGTAAAATTTGGACGATATATTCAGTGTTTATTGGTGAAAATTTGCAAAATTTAGGGAAAATTTATAAAAAATAGCATTTTTCAGCATTTAAATGCATCTGCTGGTAAAACAGACGGTTATACCACCCAAAATAGTTACTAGTTCACATTTCCCATATGTCTACTTTAGATTGGCATCGTTTTTTGAACATTCTTTTATTTTTCTTGGACGTTACAAGGCTTAGAACATAAACAGCAATTTCTCATATTTTTAAGAAAATTTCAAAAGCCTTTTTTTTAAGGTACCTCTTCAGTTCTGAAGTGGCTTTGAGGGGCCTATGTATTAGAAACCCCCATAAAACACCCCATTTTAAAAACTAGACCCCTCAAAGTATTCAAAACAGCATTTAGAAAGTTTTTTAACCCTTCAGGCGTTTCACAGGAATTAAAGCAAAGTGGAGGTGAAATTTGCAAAATTTCATTTTTCTTGCTGAATTTCAATTTTATTCAATTTTTTTTGTGTAACACGGAAGGTTTTACCAGAGAAATACTACTAAATATGTATTGTCCAGATTCTGCAGTTTTTAAAAATGTCCCACATGTGGCTCTACTGGAATAAAACACAAGCCCCAGAAGCAAAGAAGCACCTAGTGCATTTTGAGGCCCCTTTTTTATTAGAATATATTTTAGGCAGCATGCCAGGTTTGAAGAGGTGTTGAGGTGCCAAAACAGTAGGAATCCCCCAATAGTGACCCCATTTTGGAAACTACACCCCTCAAGGAATTAATTTATGGCTGTTGTTATCATTTTGACCACACAGTTTTTTCACAGCACCTATTTTAATTGGGCTGTGAAATAAAAAAAATGAAATTTTTTCCAATAAGATGGAATTTATGATCAAAATTTCCTATTTTCACAGGGAACAAAATACCCAATTTTGTTGCCCAATTTGTCCTGAGTGCGGCAATACCCCATTTGTGGCGATAAACTGCCGTTTGGGCTCATGGGAGGCCTCAGAAAGAAAGGAGCGCTATTTGTTCTTTGGAGTCCAGATTTTGCTGGATTGGCTTTCGGGTGCCATGTCGCATTTGCAGAGCCCCAGAGGTATCAAAGCAATGGAAACCCACCAGAAGTGACCCCATTTTGGAAACTACACCCCTCAAGGAATTCATTTATGGTTGTGGTTATCATTTTGACCACACAGTTTTCTCACAGCACCTATTTGAATTGGTCTGTGAAATAAAAAAAATGTCATTTTTTTCCAATAAGATGGAATTTTTTATCAAAATGTCTTATTTTCACAGGGAACAAAATACCCCATTTTGTTGCCCAATTTGTCCTTAGTGCGGCAATACCACATTTGTGGTGATAAACTGCCATTTGGGCCCATGGGAGGGCTCAGAATCAAAGGAGTGCTATGTGTTTGTTGGAGTCCAGATTTTGCTGGATTGGTTTTCGGGTGCCATGTCGCATTTGCAGAGCCCCAGAGGTATCAAAGCAATGGAAACCCACCAGAAGTGACCCCATTTTGGAAACTACACCCCTCAAGGAATTCATTTATGGTTGTGGTTATCATTTTGACCACACAGTTTTCTCACAGCACCTATTTGAATTGGTCTGTGAAATAAAAAAAATGTCATTTTTTTCCAATAAGATGGAATTTTTTATCAAAATGTCTTATTTTCACAGGGAACAAAATACCCCATTTTGTTGCCCAATTTGTCCTTAGTGCGGCAATACCACATTTGTGGTGATAAACTGCCATTTGGGCCCATGGGAGGGCTCAGAATCAAAGGAGTGCTATGTGTTTGTTGGAGTCCAGATTTTGCTGGATTGGTTTTCGGGTGCCATGTCGCATTTGCAGAGCCCCAGAGGTATCAAAGCAATGGAAACCCACCAGAAGTGACCCCATTTTGGAAACTACACCCCTCCAGGAATTCATTTATGGGTGTTGTGACCATTTTGACCCCACAGTTTTTTCACAGAACTTATTTGAATTGGGCTTTCCAATAATATGTAGTTTTGGCTGAAAATTTCTAATTTTCACAAGAAATAAAATACCCCATTCTGTTGCCCAATTTGTTCTGAGTGCCGCAATACCCCATCTTGTAGCCTCGCCTCCAGAAGTACTGGGTGCCCCCCCTTCTTGGTCCATAAAAATTAGTTTCTTGATAACCACCTCTTGAAATTCCAGGAAAGTTCCCATCTGGCCTGTACATCGATGTAGCACGTACACATTGTACAATTCCATCTGTATGAGGTGCCCGGCCAGCTTCTTATACCTCACCGCATGGCGCTGTAGGGCTTCAGGACTTGATCTGACAAGTCCACCCCTCCCATGTACCTATTGTAGCCCAGGATGCAGTCTGGTTTGGGGGTCTCTGTACTGGTACCTCGTACAGGTACATGGGTACTTGTGTGACATCTCTCTTGTCCTTGTACTTGACACACAATATGTTGCTGCTAGATTGTGCCCAGCTCTCACCCCTTCTGAGCGATTGCCCTGCAGAGTCTTAGGGAGGCCTTTCAGATTTCTTCTAGCAGTGCCGCATGCCGCAGGACTTCTGGGAGCGAGGCAGTTGAAGAGTGGGACGCTGGTATAACAATTATCCAGGTAGAGGTGGTAACCCTGGTCCAGCAGTGGGTGCACCAAATGCCACACAATTTTTGCATTAACTCCCAGTAAGGGGGGGGGGGCATTCTGGGGGCTGAATACTGCTGTCCTTCCCTTCATATATCCTAAACCTGTAGGTATACTCTGATGCCCTCTCGCACAGCTTATACATCTTTACGCCATACCTTGCCCTCTTACCCGGCAGGTACTGGCGGAATTGAACCCTCCCTTTAAAATGTACCAGGGACTCATCAATAGAAATACACTTCTCGGGGGTGTATGCTGGGGAAAACCGGGCACTGAAACGGTCTAATAGGGGTCTTCGTTTATACAAACGGTCAAAACTGGGGTAATCTCGGGGTGGGCACGGCTCATTATCAGTATAATGTAAGAAGCGAAGTATTGCCTCATTTATTTATTTTTTTAGGTTCCAGTTCATTTCTGAAGTTGCTTTGAGGGGCCCATATATTAGAAACCCCTATCAAACACCCCATTTTAGAAACTAGACCCCTCAAAGTATTCACAACAGCATTTAGAAAGTTTATGAACCCTTTAGGTGTTTCACAGAAATTTAGAGCAAAGTAGAGGTGAAATTTACTCTTTTTATACCATTTTTTTTATAACACAAAAGGATTTATCAGAGAAACGCAACTTAATACGTATTGCCCAGATTCTGCAGTTTAGAGAAATATCCCACATGTTGCCCTCGGGCGGTAATGGACTGAAGCACCGGCCTCCGAAGCAAAGGAGCACCTAGCGGATTTTGAGCCCTCTTTTTTATTAGGCACCATGTCCGGTTTGAAGAGGTCTTGTGGTGCCAAAACATTGGAAACCCCCCAAAAGTGACCCCAATTTGGAAACTAGACCCCTTGAGGAATCCATTGTAGTTTTCTTGGGGTGCATGCGGCTTTTTGATCAGTTTTTATTCAATTTTTAGGTGGCGTGGTGACTAATAAACAGCAATTCTACTATTGTTTTTGTATACTTTTTTTTTTACAGCGTTCACCGTGCGCTATAAATGATATATTCACTTTATTCTGCGTGGCGATACGATCACGTCGATACCAGATGTTTATAGTTTTTTTTTATGTCTTATGGCGTTTGCACAATAAAATACGTTTTGTAAACAATCATTCAATTTTTGTGTTACCTTATTCTAAGCGCCATAACGTTTTTATTTTTCAATCAATAAAGCCGTGCGAGGACTTATTTTTTGCGTAACGAACTGTAGTTTCGATCAGTACCATTTTTCGGTACATGCGACTTTTTGATCTCTTTTTATTCCATTTTTTGGGAGGTGAAGTGACCAAACAATTGTGATTGTGGTACGGTTTATTAATATTTTTTTTTACGGCGTTCACCGTGCGGGATAAATAACAAAATAATTTTGTAGTTCAGGATGTTACGGACGCGGCGATACCAATTATGTATAGTTTATTTGTTTGTTTATATATTTTTATTAATAATAAATGACTGATAAGGGAAAAAGTGGGACTTTTACTTTTATAACTTTTAAACTTTTATTTTCTTATTTTGACACACTTTTTTTTTACTTTATTACTTTGTCCCACTAGGGGACTTGAGGGCAGGAGGCCCTGATCGCTATTCTAATACACTGCACTACATGCGTAGTGCAGTGTATTAGAGCTGTCAGCTACTCACTGACAGCAAGCATAGTGGGTCCTGACGTTGTCAGGACCCACTAGGCTTCCGTCTATGGCATAGCCGGATGCCATTGTTTGGTGTCCGGTTGCCATAGTCACCATCGCCGGCCGCTATCGTGTAGCAGGCCGGCGATGGCGGATTAACCCCTAAGAAGCCGCGATCGCTATTGAACGCGGCTTCTGAGGGGTTAATCGGCGGGGGAGCTCCGCGATCGGTCTCGGCACATTGAGCAGTGATAGTCTGCTGTCGGAAACAGCAGCTATCACAGCTCATGAATGCGCCCCGCGCGAACGGCGCCGTGTTTACTCCATGACCTACTATTAGGTCACTGAGCGCGAACGCTACAGTTAGCATGACCTAATAGTAGGTCATGGAGCGTTAAGGGGTTAAAGAGGCTCTGTCACCAGATTATAAGTGCCCTATCTCCTACATAGTCTGATCGGAATGTAGATAACAGCAGTGGTTTTTATTTTGAAAAACGATAATTTTTTAGCAAGTTATGAGCAATTTTAGATTTCGTTTTTACTTTTGACCAAATGGGTGTTGTAAAGAAGTGTATGAGGCTGACCAATCAGTGACCAATCAGCCTCATACACTTCTCATTGTTCCAGCCCAGCTTCTTTCACTGCACAATCACACTGTGCTGTGGATCATGCTGGGCTGGAACAATGAGAAGTGTATGACACTGATTGATTGGTCAGCCTAATACACTTCTTTACAACACCAAATAAAAAGTGTAGGTATGGGTAAAGAGGGAAAAGTAGAGCACGGTGGGTTAAATGTCGCCTTCAATGGTTTTATTGATACCGACTAATGTAGTAGGAAAAGGATTTGTCCTGTGCAATGTCCCCTTTAATTGCCACAGTTTATAATGTTTTTGTTATAAATAAGGTCTGTCAACCCTATTTTATTACATTATATATTTCTTGGTTATAATATTTTCACATTCCACTGATAAGGAAGCTATTGATGGCTTTTCTCCTTCAGTGGAAATAGAAGGGGTGGTGCTGCAAGGGTCTATATTGGATTTATAATAAACCCTGCATGTGCACACCGCAAAGAATCGTACTCTGTCTCAGTGAACAGCTGACTGGTCACTGAGTATATTGTTATATATATTCTCCTAGCGTTGCCACTCTAGTCTTTAATTGATTAGCAGCCCAGGATTACCAGCTGCGTCTGTAATTGAGTAGCTGGGAGAAATCATACTCGGTGAGCAGTTAGCTGCTCACTGAGACTTTACGTCTGTATAAACACAGTGATAGCCGTCATCCCTGCGCTGCTGCTCAATATTAGATCAGAGTGGCAAAGCTGGGAGAAAATTATACAATAAAAACGCATTGGTGATCAGTCAGCTGCTCACTCAGACTGTCTGCCTGCCCAAACGCAGCGATAGCTGTCATCCCAGCACCTCTGCTTAACACAGAATGGAGCAGTAACAGCTGCTCACTGAGAATTTACGTCTGTATAAACACAGTGATAGCCGTCATCCCTGCGCTGCTGCTCAACATTAGATCGGAGTGGCAGCACTGGGAGATAACTATACAATAAAAACGCATTGGTGATCAGTCAGCTGCTCACTCAGACTGTCTGCCTGTTTAAACGCAGTGCTAGCTGTTAACCCTGCGCTGCTACTCAATTACAGACGCAGCTGGTAATCCTGGGCTGCTAATCAATTAAAGACTAGAGTGGCAACGCTAGGAGAATATATATAACAATATACTCAGTGACCAGTCAGCTGTTCACTGAGACAGAGTACGATTCTTTGCGGTGTGCACATGCAGGGTTTATTATAAATCCAATATAGACCCTTGCAGCACCACCCCTTCTATTTCCACTGAAGGAGAAAAGCCATCAATAGCTTCCTTATCAGTGGAATTTGAAAATATTATAACCAAGAAATATATAATGTAATAAAATAGGGTTGACAGACCTTATTTATAACAAAAACATTATAAACTGTGGCAATTAAAGGGGACATTGCACAGGACAAATCCTTTTCCTACTACATTAGTCGGTATCAATAAAACCATTGAAGGCGACATTTAACCCACCGTGCTCTACTTTTCCCTCTTTACCCATACCTACACTTTTTATTATTCAATAGGTGGTGTACACCAGAGCATGGAGGGACATTAAAATTTAAATAAAAATATTAACAGAATTGGAGGCTCTACTTCAACAAGTCCTTCTTTACAACACCCACTTGGTCAAAAGTAAAAACACGCCCAGTTGGTCCTTAAGAAACTAAATCTAAAATTGCTCATAACTTGCTCAAAAATGAGCATTTTTCAAAATAGAAACCACTGCTGTTATCTACATTCCAGCGTCCATCAGATTATGTAGGAGATAGGGCATTTATAATCTGGTGACAGAGCCTCTTTAAAGTGTGTTTCTTGGAAACAAGCAATATGTACCTTACACTTATGGAGGTGATGCAGGATTTGCGCTCTCTTCTATTCAACCCCTTCACATTGAAGGAGGCCACAGTGAGGTCAGCCATGGGCGCATGCAGAACCGCAGTCTGAAATGTTCCGGAGAGGAAGGAGTCCAGGATCACCACAAAGAAGAGGACGAGAAGAGGGGGGAACAATTTTTGGCAAAGAAAACATTGCGTGAGAGAAAAACAACAACAACAAAAAAGGCAGCAACAGAGAGACTGCCGCATAAGCTAAACACAAAAATATAAGGGACCAGTGAGCAACATCTGCACTCGGGATTGGTCCAGTACCTACAGGGGGAAAGTGACAGCTATTCATGAGAGAGACCCGCTCTCCCAGCATATAATAAAATAAGTATAAATATACACAGCTATTGTTATAGATACAATGAGAATAGAGGGGAAGGCATATGGCAGTAATAATGAACACAATTTCTTAAGGCAGAAAACAAACTAGGCATCTCACAGTAAACAAAAACATAAGAAGGCTTCCAGGAACATAAGAAATCTCAGACAGCAAACTAAGTCCCAGAGTATACACATGAGGCTCCTAGTAACCTAGGTCCTCATGCTGAAGGGGCCGTCTCATCTGACCGAGCATGCTCCCAGCCGCGTCTGCGGCCAGATCGCCTTCTGGGGCCCCTCGGAGGCCGGCCTCCCATCGAATCCTGGTGTAACAAAGGAGGGCATTCTAGCTGGGGTTCCCTGCCCGCAGAGGACAACAACGAGGGCCGCTCTTGGATAGAGACTGATGGAAGGTCGAGCTCTCTAAGGAAATCAGATAAGTCATTGGAGACCTCAAGGTATAGGTGTGACCATCGCGTCTGACAATTAGGGCAAAGGGGAAGCCCCATCTATAGATGATACCCTGATTCCGAAGAACCTCCAAGAGGGGCTTCAGCGCTGCTCTTTGAGCCAGGGTGTGTCTGGACAGGTCCGGCAATACACGAATCTGCGTCCCAGAGAGATGGAGGATTCTTGTCTGACTTTTTTCAGAATAGCCTCTTAAATGGCATAGAAATGTATCCGGCAAATACGTCTCGGGGCCGTTGGTCATCAGGACTTAATGAACGGAGAGCTCTATGAGCTCGGTCAAGTTCAATATTGGTATTTGGCGGGCGACCCAAAAAGTTGTTGAAGATATTAGACAATGTGGAGAAAAGATCGGACGCTGGGATAGATTCAGGTAGACCCCGGATACGTATATTCTTTCTCTGGTTACGATTCTCAATGTCGTCCAGATGTTGTTGCAGGGTAAATAATTGAGCAGAATGATGCTGCAGGGTGGCTTGTACAGTGGCCAATGTTGCGTGGTCAGCAGCCCGGTCTTGGGCGAGAGTATCCACCCTGGTGGAGAGTGAGGAAAGTTCTGCTCGGAATGCTCCAGTTTGCATTCGTCCACTATCTGTCTAGCAAAGGAAGTCATATCCGCCCTAGTGGGTAGCAGTTGGGCCATCTGACGTATGTCCATGAGAGTTGCCGGTCTATTTTCATAGACAGGTATAGGTGAGAAGTCTGTTTGACTTAATCCAGAAACACCCGGAATAACCTCCGGGGTGCGAGCAGATTCCGGAACATGGTGGCTAGAGGAGAGGCTGGGGAAGCCCTGACTGTGAGCGCGGGAGGGAGGTAAGGGTTGATGGGGCAGAGTAGGCCCCTGGGTCATTGAAGTTGAGGGGATCAGGGGGGCACGAGGGTGGCTACCCCAAGAGGAGCCAGAGGACCAAACAGGGGAAGTTCCCAATGGGCTAGGGCCCAGGTGAGGTCGGGAGGCTACGGGGCCCTGATCAGCATAGACAGGGACACGGGGTCCATGACCCCCGTACTCACTATTTAGTCCCCACAGCGGTGCTGGCGCAGCCTGGAGATGGAAGGCTGGAAGGTGGAGCAGCTCTCGGGACTCAGGGCCATCACCACAGGAGTCCTCCAGCACGGCCGCACCTCGAGTGCCTGGAGGCGTTCTGCTCCCATCAGGGGCTGTCAAAGGAGCCTCCGGTCCAAGAGAGGAAGTCGGGAGGACAGCCACATCCAAAGGACCCACTTCTGGTCCTGTCGCTCCCTGTAGCACATGGCGGTGGCCATCTTGGAAGGCCATGTGCGTGTCACTGAGCAGCAGGCCGCCCTCAGCGGCAGCATCGGAGGCAGCAGCGCATTGCGGAGGGGCCCCCACAGTCACGACACATCCATCAGGTGAGGCCGGCCGGGAGTGCAGAATGGTGCCATAGCTGGCCACGCGCCCCAGGTGTCATTTTTTTTTACGACGTTCACTGTGCGAGTTAAATAATGGTATATTGTAAGACCTTGGACTTTTATGGACGCAGCAATACGAATTTTGTTTATTTTTATTATTTTTTACATTGTGCTTGGGGAAAAATGGGAAAAGGTTTTTTTTCTGAACTTATAATATTTTTTTATTTTTTTTACACTCTTGAAAAATGTATTTAACTTATTTTTACACTTTTTATTAATCCCCCTAAGGGACTTGAACCAGCGATCGTTAACCGGTTAAGGACTAGGCTGTTTTACAGCTAAATGACCAGAGCAAATTTCACAATTTTGCTATGCGCTTCTTTACATGACTATAACTCAGCAGGTGAATAAAGTTCATCTTTGAATTTTACACTCTTTTTAAAGGACAGATAGGGCTTTGTTTTAGTGGCATTTGTCAGTATATATCATTTTTTTTTTTTTCACTAAAGTGGGCAAAATTGGAAAAAAATGCAAGAATTTAACAATTGCGTCGGTTTATGCTAGCATTTTTCACACACGGTATGAACCACGGCCAAAATTAATCTCCTTTCACATTCTTCCACTTCTCCCGTGCATGGGGATACCAAATATGTGAGCCTTATTCACTGTGCGGGCATGTGCCAGGGCTTGGCATAAAAGGAGGCTTTTTGGCCTTTTCGGTCCAGGAATTTTGCATTTGATTTTAGAGCCGTATACTGTTTTCTGGGGGGCCTAATGCTGCTGAAACATTAGAAACACCCCATAAATGACTTCATTCACACAAGTAGACCCCACAAGGTTTCCTTCAAGGGGTTTATCATATTTTTAGCAAGTCCAGTTTTCTTCTGAAAGTTTCTTGAATAAGATGGAACAAAATAAAATCAGCACTTTTTTAGCAAATGCGTCAGTTTAGGCTAGTATTTTTCACACACGGTATAGACCACGGACAAAATTCATCTCCTTTCACGTTCTTCCACTTCTCCCGTGCATGGGGATACCAAATATGTGTGCCTTATTCACTGTGCGGGCATGTGCCAGGGCTTGGCATAAAAGGAGGCTTTTTGGCCTTTTCGGTCCAGGAATTTTGCATTTGATTTTAGAGCCGCATACTGTTTTCTGGGGGTCCTAATGCTGCTGAAACATTAGAAACACCCCATAAATGACTTCATTCACACAAGTAGACCCCACAAGGTTTCCTTCAAGGGGTTTATCATATTTTTAGCAAGTCCAGTTTTCTTCTGAAAGTTTCTTGAATAAGATGGAACAAAATAAAATCAGCACTTTTTTAGCAAATGCGTCAGTTTAGGCTAGTATTTTTCACACACGGTATAGACCACGGACAAAATTCATCTCCTTTCACGTTCTTCCACTTCTCCCGTGCATGGGGATACCAAATATGTGTGCCTTATTCACTGTGCGGGCATGTGCCAGGGCTTGGCATAAAAGGAGGCTTTTTGGCCTTTTCGGTCCAGGAATTTTGCATTTGATTTTAGAGCCGCATACTGTTTTCTGGGGGGCCTAATGCTGCTGAAACATTAGAAACACCCCATAAATGACTTCATTCACACAAGTAGACCCCACAAGGTTTCCTTCAAGGGGTTTATCATATTTTTAGCAAGTCCAGTTTTCTTCTGAAAGTTTCTTGAATAAGATGGAACAAAATAAAATCAGCACTTTTTTAGCAAATGCGTCAGTTTAGGCTAGTATTTTTCACACACGGTATAGACCACGGACAAAATTCATCTCCTTTCACGTTCTTCCACTTCTCCCGTGCATGGGGATACCAAATATGTGTGCCTTATTCACTGTGCGGGCATGTGCCAGGGCTTGGCATAAAAGGAGGCTTTTTGGCCTTTTCGGTCCAGGAATTTTGCATTTGATTTTAGAGCCGCATACTGTTTTCTGGGGGGCCTAATGCTGCTGAAACATTAGAAACACCCCATAAATGACTTCATTCACACAAGTAGACCCCACAAGGTTTCCTTCAAGGGGTTTATCATATTTTTAGACAGTCCAGTTTTCTTCTGAAAGTTTCTTGAATAAGATGGAACAAAATAAAATCAGCACTTTTTTAGCAAATGCGTCAGTTTAGGCTAGTATTTTTCACACACGGTATAGACCACGGACAAAATTCATCTCCTTTCACGTTCTTCCACTTCTCCCGTGCATGGGGATACCAAATATGTGTGCCTTATTCACTGTGTGGGCATGTGCCAGGGCTTGGCATAAAAGGAGGCTTTTTGTCCTTTTCGGTCCAGGAATTTTGCATTTGATTTTAGAGCCGCATACTGTTTTCTGGGGGGCCTAATGCTGCTGAAACATTAGAAACACCCTATAAATGACTTCATTCACACAAGTAGACCCCACAAGGTTTCCTTCAAGGGGTTTATCATATTTTTAGCAAGTCCAGTTTTCTTCTGAAAGTTTCTTGAATAAGATGGAACAAAATAAAATCTGCACTTTTTTAGCAAATGCGTCAGTTTAGGCTAGTATTTTTCACACACGGTATAGACCACGGACAAAATTCATCTCCTTTCACGTTCTTCCACTTCTCCCGTGCATGGGGATACCAAATATGTGTGCCTTATTCAATGTGCGGGCATGTGCCAGGGCTTGGCATAAAAGGAGGCTTTTTGGCCTTTTCGGTCCAGGAATTTTGCATTTGATTTTAGAGCCGCATACTGTTTTCTGGGGGGCCTAATGCTGCTGAAACATTAGAAACACCCCATAAATGACTTCATTCACACAAGTAGACCCCACAAGGTTTCCTTCAAGGGGTTTATCATATTTTTAGACAGTCCAGTTTTCTTCTGAAAGTTTCTTGAATAAGATGGAACAAAATAAAATTACCTTTTTTTTTTAACAAATGCGTCAGTTTATGCTAGCTTTTTCACACACAAAATGGACCACGGACAAAATTCATCGCATTTCACATTCTTCCACTTCTCCCGTGCATGGGGATACCAAATATGTGTGCTTTATTCACGGGCATGTGCCAGGGCTTGGCATAAAGGGAGGCTTTTTGGCCTTTTCGGTCCAGGAATTCTGCACTTGATTTTATAGCCGCATACTGTTTTCTGGGGGCCGTAATGCTGCTGAAACATTAGAAACACCCCATAAATGACTTCATTCACACAAGTAGACCCCACAAGGTTTCCTTCAAGGGGTTTATCATATTTTTAGACAGTCCAGTTTTCTTCTGAAAGTTTCTTGAATAAGATGGATCAAAATAAAATTAGCAATTTTTTAGCAAATGCGTCAGTTTATACCAGCATTTTTCACACACGGCATAGACCACGGTCAAAATTAATCTCCGTTCACATTCTGCCACTTCTCCCGTGCACGGGGATACCAAATATGTGGCCTTATTTATCACATAGAGATGTAGGAGGGCGGAGGATAGAAGAAGATTATTTCACAAATCGCTTTTTTTCAAAGCTGGTTTTACAAAACTCAACAGAGTTTCTATAACACTTCCAAAATATCTGCTCTTGAAGCAGAAATCTCAAAATATTCATCTAGGGGTATAATGGGAATTTATTTTTTGGGGTTTTCTAAAATAAGAAATTTCAGGTTAATGCAAATGGAGCTCTCCAGCAGATGAACTTTAGAAAACATCAAACATGACATCCACCCCCCACCCATTCCCTCCCTCACCCTTGGAGTAAAATCAGGGGAAAAATAAAAACGTAATGTAGGGCAAATATATTTTCAACAAATTAACTAAAATCTAATAATTCAGAACAGTGTGGTATTTTTTAAAACATGGCTCAATGCACAGGCCTGGTTGTGAGGGACATGAGGGACAGAAATATCGGGAATCTTTGCGGTGCCCGTCTTTTCTGCAGACGCGGCACTTTTTCTGGGGGTTGCTTCTGGTTGCTGTTGGGGGAATCCGACTGATGAAGTGTCTTTCAGTCAGTCGCGTGACATCCTCAGACTGGGGGCATTCTCGGGTGTCCTGAACATCAAAAATGAGGCCTTCAATAATTTTTTCCTGGAAATCCAGGTATGTGTCTCTGCCTCTGTTTTTTTTATAGAGCACAAATGAGTTGTGGATGGCCACCTGTAACAAATAAATGGCCACTTTTTTGTACCAGGTTTTAGTTTTGCGTTTTACTAAATAGGGCTGTAAAACCTGGTCGCTTAAATCCACCCCCCCCATGTACTTGTTATATTCGGACACGCTCACTGGTTTGTGCTTGTCCGATGTTGCCCCTCTTTCCCTCACTGCCACTGTTCCTGCGGTATGAATCGTGCTTAGTACATACACATCTTTGCGATCCCTGAACTTGACCGCCAGCAATTCTTCAGATGCATAAGCACAGGAGTCCCCCTTTACCATGCGCTTCCCCACTAATTGCTGTGGAAAACCAATTCGGTTTTTGCGCATGGTACCACATGCCCCAGTCCTTGCAGCATGCAAATGCCTAAACAGGGGCACACTCGAATAAAAATTATCACAGTACAGGTGGTACCCCTTGTGAAGCAGAGGCTGCATTATCTCCCACACAATCTTACTGCTGGTGGAAAGATCAGGGGGGCATCCAGGAACATTTATTGTGCGGTCCCGCCCTTCATAAATCCTGAAGGCGGTGGTATATCCTGACCCGCTTTCACACAATTTGTAGAGCTTAACGCCATATCTTGCCCTTTTGGAAGGTAGATATTGGCGAAAGCTAAGTCTGCCATGAAAGTTGAGGAGGGATTCGTCCACACTTACATTCTGCTCAGGGGTGTAGAGTTGCAGAAATAAATTATTCAGGGAATTTATTAGCGGTCTTATTTTGAACAACCGATCCCGGTTTGCATCGGTACTTGGGGGGGCCTGTGCGTTGTCATTGAAGTGGAGGAACCTCATTATTGTCTCATAACGAGACCTGGGCATTACTGCAGAATATACTGGGGTGGCTTGGGCGGGTCTTGTTGACCAGTAAGACCTAATGGAGGGCTTTTTGACAATACCCATATTTAGGGTGAGCCCCAAAAAAATTTTTAATTCCTGCAAATTGGTGGGCGTCCAATCTCTGGCATGGGTGGATGAAGGTTTCTGCCTTATATATTGCGTGGCATATAAATTTGTTTCGTGGACAATCTGATTTAGGATGTCGTCCGTTATAAATAAATGTAAGTAATCCATTTGGACAAAATTTGTATTGTCCACGGTTATGCCAGGAGTGGCCGTAAATCCGTGGATTCTAGGCCCAAAAGATGGGGCAGGTGCCCATACAAGAGCCTGGACTGGAGGGACCAGGCTGTCCCGTGCTACAGCGCTACTTGGCCCTGCGCTTTCATGTTCTGCAGTTTCGACTGCATCAGGGACAACGTCCCCTGAAGATGAACCTGAAGTGACGCTGTCATCGTCACTACCTAAAACAGGTTCCATCTCGGACGCCATCTCTGATGCGGTCTCCGACTCAGACCACAGCATGGCGTATGCCTCCTCGGCGCTAAACAACTTCCTCGCCATAACGTAACTAACACTAACACTAACTAAACAAATTTTTTTTTTTTTTTTTTTATAAAACACACAAACTAACTGCTATATATATCTACACTACCGCTAACAAAAAAATAAACCGCTATTGCTATATATATTATATATATGTGGATATATATATATAATTATATACTCCCTACCTGCCTATTCTAATAGAATAAAAGATAGAAAGGTAGATAGATAGAAAAAAAGATAGATGGATAGATAGATTGTATAGATAGATAGAAATCTATCTATACAGAGAATGTTTTAGTGTAACTGTATTTTTTTTCACTGTATTCTTCTGGCAGCAATTCTCTCGAGTCTCTTCTTCTCCTCAAACTGAAACAATGTTTGAGGAGAAGAAAAGAGGCAGGAGATTTACTGCCAGAAAAGTCAAAATAAAACAAATGTGGTCGCTGTGATAGGTTTTCACAGCGACCACATGATCAGGGACCATCAGATTGGTCCCTGATACTCTGCCCAGTGCCCAGAGCTGTTGGTAACAGCGAGGGCACAGGGCTGTGTGCACGCGATCGCGTGCACACTGTTTTCTATGCAGAAATGCATGTGATCGCTGTGATTGGTTGTCACAGCGATCACATGTTCAGGGGCCAAAAGATTGACCCCTGACATTCTGCCCAGTGCCCATGGCTGTTAGTAACAGCCAGGGCACAGAGCTGTGTGCACGCGATCGCGCGTGCACAGTCTCTGAAGTGCGGCCGTATATATACTATACGCCGGACTTTAGAGACCCTGACTGCTGGCCGTATATTTACGGCCAGCGGTCGGGAACCTGTTAAATCGCTGGTACAATACACTGCAATACTAATGTATTGCTTTCTATTGTGAATTTTACAGGCTTCTGCTAAGCTCTGCCAGAGGAGTCGCGATGGGCCGTTGGAGGGGGCCACCCCCTCCTACAAACGGTTTAAATGCTGCGATCGGTATTGACTATGGCATTTAACTAGTTAAATGCCCAGGAACAGAGCGATCTCTGTTCCTGGCCGTTAGAGCAGCGGGTCAACTGTGATACACAGCTGACACCTGCAACGTATGGAATGGGCTTAGTGCATGAACGTGAGCCCGCTCCAAACTTCACCCCTCACTCCAAGACATACAGTTTTGTCATGGGGCGTGAAAGGGTTAAATACTAGTGTGAAACTGATACACCAAGGTAGATTCCTTTCAAACATTGTTAAAAGTCAAAATCCCCTTTCTAATATTAACGCTATCAGAAACTCTAATGGACTAATTGTAACTGAAATACATCAGATCCTCTCTGCTATACAAATGTGTATACATTTATTGCTACTTGCTCACCTATTGAGTTAGAAACATACCTGGACCATATTGAAATGCCCTCCCTTTCGCCTCAGAATAGAGAATTCCTAGATACCCCCATTACTCTAGTTGAACTAACATAGTCTGTCTCCCAGGTGACTAACAATAAGTCCCCTGGGTTAGATTCAATACCATTTGAGTTCTATAAAAAATACTGTGATGTTAATTTGCCGGTGCTCCTGCAGATCTACTCTGAGGTTTTGAACACTGGCTCTCCTCCAAAGTCATGAAATGAGGCTGCAATCACTTTGATCCTTAAGCCAGGGAAAGTCCCACTCCTTCCTGAATCTTACTGTAATGTCAGGAAAGGGAGACAGACAGGTGAGCCCTAATCTACCCGCCACTCAGTCCCTGCCTACTTGCACAGCCCGTCCTAGGCGACGGTGTACAACTGGGCGATGGTCCCTACGCTCAATATGTGCACGACAGACAAAACAAGACAAGGGTACACAGAAGCAAAGGGAAGAAGGGCAGTTGCCCATGGTAACACCGTGAGCAACAGAGTAGTGGACGAGCCGAGTCAAACCAGGAGTGTACGAGGTAACAAATGCAGAGCAGGAGAATAGTCAGTCAAGCCAGGGTCAATATGAAGCAGAGGTCAATGGTAACAGCAGAAACAGCAGAGCCAGGAAGCAAGAGAATCACAGGCAAAGGACAAGCAGCAAATGAAGGTATAAGTAGACCAAGGGCGGGAGCTAGAACCGTCTGGCCAGCCTGCGATAGGCTCTCCCACTCCTCAGCCTACCAGCCTGAGTGGTAGCAGATCGAGTCACTCTAGCAGACCTAGGATCAGATGCAGGCTGATTAACCACGGGCGTCGACACAGAAGCTGTGTCAGGCAAATCCTTTACAATACCCCCCCCTTTCATAAGGGGCCACTGGACCCTTCCTAGTTGGACCTGGCTTGTTGGGGAACCGAAGATGGAACTTCCTGAGCAATAACCTGACGTGCACATCCCGGGCAGGTACCCAAGTCCTCTCCTCAGGCCCGTACGCCAGACGAAGACAGTCTCAGGCGAAACGCGCGTCAGGGCGCTCTTTTTTCTGTGCCACATCTAGGGTGATGTATCCATCTCCTCTCACCATGTCTATAGGTATGTTTTACTGTCCTTTGGTGATATACTTTTTCCCCTATTGATACTATTATATTTAGGGCTGTACACTCATATGTATTTACCATTTATGTCCACTTACCTATAGCTACATTTTGTTTTGGCTGTGTATTTATGCAGTCTTTTACAGCTGCATATGCCCTCTATATTACATGGTGTTTATGTGGACTTGGTATAATTGTCTCTAGATGGGTTGTTCTGTTTACCCTTGGGTATAATTGCATCTATACCTCTCTGATGCTGCTCTTGGAATCTGACTTATTTTATTATTGAGATTATTTCTGATATTACTTATTGTTATTTATTATGTACCAATAAAGATTTATATATTTTATGAAGATACGTGTCAGTTATATATTTATATGTACAATATTGGGTGCTATGTCCCCTATGTTTTTTGGTTGTACTGTATATAGTGGGGACTCCCAGTCTCTTTTGCTTTGAGGTTGTTTTTTTAGGTTTACTAAGAGTTCGCGGTTGCCAACGTCATAGTTACTCTCGGTGGGGGAGAACTTCCTGGAGAAGAAGGCACAGGGACGGAGATGGGTGAGAGACCTAGTACCCTGGGACAAGACAGCAACCACTCCCACCTCGGAGGCGTCAACCTCCACGATAAATGGCTCCATCTGGTTAGGCTGAACCAGCACTGGGGAAAAGATAAAGCATCTTTTAAGGACCTCAAAAGCCAGGACCGCCTCCGGAGGCCAGTGGAGGAGATCGGCACCTTTGCGAGTAAGGTCCGTAAGAGGCTTAGCGATGACCGAGAAGTTAGCAATAAATCTCCTATAATAATTAGCAAACCCCAGGAAGCACTGTAAAGCCTTCAGGGAGGCAGGTTGGACCCATTCAGCCACAGCCTGAACTTTGGCAGGAGTGAGGATTTGACCCAAAAATGGTATCTCCTGCACCCCAAACACACATTTTTCGGTTTTAGCAAAGAGTTTGTTTTCCCAAAGGGCCTGGAGCACCTTCCTGACTTGCTCAATGTGGGAGGACCAGTCCTTGGAAAACACAAGTATATCATCAGGTACACTACAAGAAATACCCCCAGGTAGTCTCTTAAAATCTTATTTATGAAATTCTGGAAGATCGCGGAAGCATTACACAACCCAAAGGGCATGACGAGGTATTCGAAATGACCTTCGGGCGTATTAAACGCAGTCTTCCACTCATCCCCTTCTCTGATTCGGATAAGGTTATAAGCCCCCCAAAGATCAAAATTAGAGAACCATTGGGCCCCCTGAACCTGATTGAAGAGATCAGGAATCAGAGGAAGGGGATATTGTTTCCTTACAGTGACCTTATTCAAGTTTCTGTAATCGATGCACGGCCTAAGACCCCCACCCCTCTTCCCTACGAAGAAGAAGCCAGCACCTACCGGAGAAGTAGAGGGGCGAATGTAACCCTTGGCCAGGCTTTCCTGGATATATTCTCTCATGGCTTCACGTTCGGGACAAGAGAGATTAAACATCCTACCTTTAGGGAGCTTAGCTCCTGGTACCAAATCGATAGCGCAATCGTACTCTCTATGAGGAGGTAACTCTTCGGAAGCCTTTTTAGAAAATACATCAGCGAAATACTGAATAAACTCAGGTAGAGTGTTCACCTCCTCAGCGAGATAAACCAAATTAATGGAAAAACAGGACGTCATGCATTCATTACCCCATTTAGTAAGATCCCCAGTATTCCAGTTAAACGTGGGATTATGCATCTGCAACCAAGGAAGGCCTAAAACTAAATCGGACGATAATCCCTGCATCACCAACACAGAACACTGCTCCAAATGAACGGAGCCCACAATGAGTTCAAAAACAGGGGTATGCTGCGTAAAATAACCATTAGCAAGTGGAGTGGAGTCGATACCCACTACCGGGACAGGTTTAGGCAAATCAATCAATGGCCTAGCTAGAGACATAGCAAATTGCACAGACATAATATTTACAGAGGACCCTGAATCCACGAAGACACTGTCGGTGGCAGACCTACCATAAAAAGAGACCTGAAAGGGAAGCAAGATCTTATTAGGTTTCATGTATAAGGGAAATACCTGTGCGCCCAAGCGACCTCCCCGATGGTCACTTAGGCACGGAAGTTTTCCGGCTGCTTATTCTTACGCCTGGGATAGTCTTTCACTTGATGCTTGCCATCCCGACAGTAGAAGCAGAGACCATTCTTCCTGCGGAACTCTCTACGTTGTTGGGGAGACACGGATGCCCCGAGTTGCATAGGTTCATCCGAGTTTTCCGTGGAAGAACGAAGCAACGGAACCTCGTGAGCCATCATAGGGGAGCCAGAGGAGAAGGCACCAAAACGTTCAAGTCGTCGTTCCCTGAGACGTCGGTCAAGACGTACCGCTAAAGCCATAACCTGATCTAGAGAGTCAAAAGAGGGATAACTAACAGGTCTTTCAAAGCGTTCGACAGACCCAATCTAAACTGGCACCTCAAGGCAGGGTCATTCCACCGAGAAGCTACACACCACTTCCTAAAGTCAGAACAGTATTCCTCAACGGGTCTCTTACCCTGACGTAAGGTCACCAGCTGACTCTCGGCAAAGGCAGTCTTGTCAGTCTTGTCATAGATGAGTCCGAGAGCCGAAAAGAAAAGGTCAACAGAAGAGAGTTCAGGGGCCAACGAGAAGGCCCATTCCTGGGAGTCGTCCTAGAGCCGGTGTCAGGTCCGTATTTCACACCGAATAACCACCTCTGTAAATTGAAAGCTGAAGGCATGCCTGGAAGAAGTAAACCAGCCAAATATGTTTGGTACACAGCTTCCCTCTCTCAGCCAGGAGGAAGACTGAAAACTTTTTATTCAGAACAAAGAAACACAAAAAGAGACACATGCCTCCTCCCCAGAGATGTGGGAGTGCCCAAGCCCCCACCAGTTTCTCAGGCTCACTTTTCTTGCATTCCAGGGGGCGGTGTCTTCCATAGGTGTGTCCGACATGAACAAAGAACTTGTTATATATGTCAGTATATTACACAAAGAACTGAAATGTATATACATATGTGTGAGGATAATATTTTTCAAACAATATAAATAGTAATGATCCCTGACAGTCCCCCCTAAAAATATTATAACTCTATCCCTGAGTCTTGCCTAGCAACCTATCACTGACCACTCAAACCAGGCGGGTAGGGGTTTTGGATTTCTTCACCAGCTTGAGACGAGCTACTCCTGATGAGTAACCCCCCTTTGTACCTGGACTTCCAAGGTGTCGGAGTGGTCCTAACTTTCCCTATTCTCCTCTGGATACAGGATGGTTGTCTTGATATAATCTACAAACCGCTGCTGGTTGTAATATATATATATAATTAATCCGGTCTACATTTTTATTAACAGTAATAATTGTCGCACTGTCACTTACTGTCCTAATGGGACTTTACCCCTGCAGATATGACAGGTCATGGGCAGCACAGTGATCTTCACCTCACACCTCCACATAAAACTCCTCAGATTGTAATTTGCAGCACCGTGGCATATTTACACACATTATAATTATAAACCTCAGACATTATAAACAATAGGGCCTCAACTAATAATCATAATGCTATCACCCTCAGGTTTCGGGTCCCATCAGTTCATTGCCAGTCCTGTACACCATCGTCTTCTTCTCCTGTCTTCTACTCTTCACTGACTGTCACCCTCAGAGTAACCCACACAATTGTGGAGTCAGACTACGTTGGTGTCCAGTGGGGGAGTTATTATTACCCCCTCCTAGTCACTTACTTATCAAAACACTTGATCCTGCTGACGGATTCACTCAGATCTTTGGTCTTTACTTTGATCTTTGCTGATGTCATCAGGACTTGGTTTGGTCCTTCTCATCTGTCCGACACCGTCTCCTTTAGTTTACGTCATCAGACTGTACATAGCACCTCACTGCTGTGAGCCTGGGGTGAGATCCCACTTAGGCGGATTAGTGGAGTTGTATTGTGACTATCACGAACCCTCCGCATCTGTACTCTTCCTCTGGCAAGTTACTTGTCTGGGCGGCCGCTTAGAATTGTGACACTGCCGTCAGTTCATGATAAACGCCTTGTAGTGGCTCAGGCTGCGCCTGCCGCATCTCAGTGATGGAGTGCATCATATTAAAAGTCTCTTAGTTCATATTTACTGGCACTTGCTGGGGACCCCCAACTCTTGTCAATTGTTAAAATAAATACTAATCTGGTGATAACATCATCCGCATACACTATAAACGTTGTTCTAAGTACATACAATAATGTCAGGCCCTTAAACGACATCAAACACCTTTATATAAGGAAAAAAACAAAACAAAAAAAACTTCTCTGTTACAATGGACATGGCACCTAGAAGATGTGTAATTATTGGGTACTTCATTTGCACTTGGTGATACTCTTTCAGCAGGATTTGTACCTTGATCTCAGCTGATTGCCTAGAACATCTCCACCTCACAGAAACATACACAGATTCCACATGTTTATTTGACAAGTGTCTCAAACCAATTTTTTCTTACTCTAATCTAGTTCGTTCTACCTGGGAAAGCCTCTCAAGGTCGGTTCTCTTTGTTGGAGGCGGGTATGATAAGGTTGGCACCGGTCTGCCAGGACTGTTCTGTAGGCAAATCAAAAAGCTCTAACAGAATTTAGCAGCAACAGCTGTAAAACCTGGGACATACCAATTAGATCTTACCAAATCGATCCTTGCAGTCTTGGGGCATATGTGAGGTCATACACTATCAATGCAAGTGCCATCAAGAGTGCCTTGGGTGTTACCGGTTTACCTTCCTTTATCCGTCCACATTCTGTCAGAATCTGGTTCTCATGCCTTCCGCTCCCAGTTGGACTCTTCCTGTGGAGAACAAGCTTTTCATAGCCTAATCAGTAATTGATCTTAATCAGATAATTAACTTGAAGAAAAACATAAACAATGACAGATTTATGTTAAACGTTCACACTGGTCAGTAACTAAAACTGATACCTACAAACTGATTCCTCTTTCCTTTATATATATATATATATATATATATATATATATATATATATCTATACATACACATATATACACTGCACAGAATTCTCTGCTCTAAAATTTCCCTTTCACAATAAAAATAAACAAATAAAAATGTTTTCGAATGGGAATATTCCATTTCTTTACCTTTTATCTGACGCATGACTCTAATAGTCCAATGCTAAGGCTGGTCTAGAACTTTACATAAAACTTAACCTCAGTATTTAATATTCCCACAACACTTCTTAAATACAGTTATTAAACAAACTAACTTTGGGACAACATCTGGAGAACTGCTGACATCTTATCATTGTAGAAACATCAGGTCAATACTTGGGATAACATTGTTCCCCCGTCACTTACACACAACATCTGCAGTGGGGAAGATACAGGCCGGGCTTCAGGCCCCCCTGAGAACATATCTACACACATGAGCACATTGTCATACACTTCTACCTCGGGTAGTTGTATGTTCTGCAGTCGCTGGGACTGGTAATCTGGCCGGGCTGCACTTTTCACAGGTACCTTTGCTGTTTTACCTATGTCATGCCGTACACACATCATGCCGGCTGCTACAAACCTAGTGGTGGCATTATTGTATCCAGGGAAAAGCCAATTTACTGACACCTGGCTGCACATACCCTTGTTGTCTGGTCTGTTTTCTCTCGCTCTCTCAATTGGCTTACCCGATGATCCAATAAAGTTCCTACTACCAATGGGCCCATAATTGTGGGCGATGCCAAAAGCGTACCTAGAGTCAGTGTAAATGTCGGCCGTCTTACCTTTCGCCAGGTTACAGCCTCAGCAAGCACCTCCAGCTCCGTTCCTTGAGATGAACAAGAAGGTGAGAGTGGTTTCTGGATGATTTACCTGGTGCCTCGTATCCTATCTTGTACATACTGTATAATAAAATCTCTTTATTACAAATTTACATTAAAAACCCATGTCACATATAGATAGAACATCTCAAAGGGCTGGCGTCTTCATCCTCTAAAATAAAACAAATATTATACACTTCTCCACACTCATCTGATAATCCAGAATACTTTGAGAATCTCACTTTTATCCGGTTCTGCAAATACTTGATTAATACAAAAACAAATAAAAATAAAACATTCCTAAAAACTTTACATCAAATTAACAATGTCCAGACAATTTTATTTATTTATTTTTTTTTGTTTTTTTTGGTTTTTTTTTTTTGTTTTGCCTTCTCCCCCATCTAAATCTGTAAAGACCCATCTGTGAGTGACGTCACCTCTGCCTCCTGTGTAACTTTGCTGGAGGGGGATGGTCTCTTACACAATACCTCATATTGGGTGGAGACTACAGCACAGCTTACCCAGTGCCATATTTACTGTTCTGGATAGATCTGGAACCATCTACACAGAAAAACCTCAAAATGTAGGTTACTGTCATACACATTTAATCTGGATTACTCATTGGGGTCTCATACACATTTTAGATCTCCTGAAACCAAATTAATTAACTCAAAACAAACAAAAATTGTACCTGATCAGTCCCTTCACCATTGCCCCCTTTGTGGACTCTGCGAAAGTAATGTAGCAGAGTTCAAAACTACATTTCAACATAACAAAGTCGGGCACTAGTTTAACCCCCTGTAATGTACAACAGCCTGAAACAAAAATGACTTTTTCCTGACGAAAATACATTTTATCTTTACAATGACATAACTCATTTGTGAAATCTAAAACAAAACAATTGTAGTTAGTTATTCAATAAAACAGAAAATATTATATCTGATAACATTAATTACTGCAAACCAATAAACTGTATATAAAAATAGGGAACGGTGGGGGCACATACATTTTCAAAACCCCCCCGTGTCTCACAGTATCTATAGTTTAATACATCTGAATTAACATCAAAACACATGAAATCTGATCACATCATAACACATAAATATCGTAACTTTTATAAACAACAGCGCATGCGCAAAGAGAAGAAATTTATTTAGGTTTGTAGACATCACTGATATATATATATCTCTCAGCAGTGCATATTGAAATCCTTTGTCTTATCAGCCCTGCAGACTGCACCCAGTCAGCCCCCCTCCTCCTCCCAAACACAGCATACTACAGGGGGGAGGGAGGGGGGTCACGCACTCACAGCTTCTAACAGCGTCTAGTCTCACAATCTTAACACTTTCAATGCCGGCAAAACAACATACGTATCGACAATCATTCATCACACCATTGTATAGGAATTATCTACATTCAAAACATCAACCACATAATCTGTAACAGTATCCAATCTGTCGGCCACCATCTCTATATTATGATGACGTGTTGCTTCGTCAGTGAACAGCGTCTAGCATGGAACCTAAAAATAGGAAAGACACTAAAAATGACAAAATTAACAAGGCGATTATTTCATACTGATTTGGTTGGGCCGGGCGTGGCCACATCAGAGGTGGGTGGTGGGGGGCAGCCTCTCCCATTGGAAACACAGTGTGCAGCTGTGAGGGGGGGGGGTTTCCCACCCACAATGAGGACACACTCAACATGAGGTACGGACACCATTACCGGGCGTCGGCTGGTCCTGTGTTTTCTAATACATATAACATACAATACCTTTCTTATTCCTAACTTCCATTCACTTCACCAAATCATGAATAGGATCGGGTGATCCTGATGATTTGAATATGGACCATAAACCATCCATTCTAACAGTCTATATTATACACGTAATTTATATAACAATCTTCGGTCTATAACTCTCTGACCTGGTTAATATATATATATATATATTACCCACGACTTATCACACAACTTAACAGGTTGTTTTTTTTCAGTTCATACACCCCGCGTATGCCTTATCACACGACATCAGTGTTTTTTTCTTCAGTTTATACACCCCGCGTATGCCTTATCACACGACTTATCAGTGGGTTTTTTTCAGTTTATACACCCCGCGTATGCCTTATCACACGACTTATCAGTGTTTTGCATTGCACCCCGCGTGCACCTGTCTCACGTCTTATCACACGTCTTATCAGTGCATCATTGCACCCCGCGTGCCCGCGTATAGGACAGGTTATAATACTATCCACGACTTATCACACATCTATATTGTGTCCGCGTATTTTCTATCTAGTCCCTAATTACCCAGAGGATGGTTAGTCGGGCGCGACTAAGGTCTCACAGGTTTTTTTTTACCTCACAGCGGAAAATATCACCTCTGTCGCCTGAGATAATCCAGGAAATCAACAAAAGGGTTCTACAGATCGCCACAAGACTGTCCACTAACACAGAGAAGTCGAAGATTCATAAAATCAACTCGCTTACCGTGTTGCGGAGGTGATCAAATTCCTTCAGTGGGCAACTTTGAGTCCTCTGTTTCACCCTGTGATTGTCGATTGTCCGGATTTTGATATTTCCTCGAGTGAGGTCCCTGTTCGGGCGCCAAATGTCAGGTCCGTATTTCACACCGAATAACCACCTCTGTAAATTGAAAGCTGAAGGCATGCCTGGAAGAAGTAAACCAGGCAAATATGTTTGGTACACAGCTTCCCTCTCTCAGCCAGGAGGAAGACTGAAAACTTTTTATTCAGAGCAAAGAAACACAGAAAGAGACACATGCCTCCTCCCCAGAGATGTGGGAGTGCCCAAGCCCCCACCAGTTTCTCAGACTCACTCTTCTTGCATTCCAGGGGGCGGTGTCTTCCATAGGTGTGTCCGACATGAACAAAGAACTTGTTATATATATCAGTATATTACACAAAGAACTGAAATGTATATACATATGTGTGAGGATAATATTTTTCAAACAATATACATAGTAATGAGTGGGGCCTTAAACGGAAATAGAGCCTACAACTTTCCCGAAAGGAGAAAAAAGTCTTCCGGTCCCCTGAGAACCGGTCAGGCAACTTGAGGTGGGGTTCAAGAGGTGGTGTGGAGGGCACTACCTGGGTAGCATCATGCTGGTTGCACCTCTGACCCAGGTCTTGGACCTGTAGGGAGAGACCCTGCATTTGCTGAGCCAGGGCCTCAAGGGGGTCCATAGTGTGTCAGGGACCAGGTTAGAAAAGGTATATGGGCCTGTGATTATGTAATGTCAGGATAGGAAGACAGACAGGTGAGCCCTAATCTACCCGTCACTCAGTCCCTGCCTACTTGCACAGCCCGTCCTAGGCAGCGGCGTACAAAACTGGGCGACGGTCCCTACGCTCAATATGGGCACGACAGACAAAACAAGGCAAGGGTACACAGAAGCAAAGGGAAGAAGGGCAGTTGCCCACGGCAACACCGTAAGCAACAGAGTAGTGGACGAGCCGAGTCAAACCAGGAGTGTACGAGGTAACAAATGCAGAGCAGGAGAATAGTCAGTCAAGCCAGGGTCAATATGAAGCTGAGGTCAATGGTAACAGCAGAGCCAGGAAGCAAGAGAATCACAGGCAAAAGACAAGCAGCAAATTAAGGTATATGTTGACCAAGGGCGGGAGCTAGAACCGTCTGTCCAGGCTGCAATAGGCTCTCCCACTCCTCAGCCTACCAGCCTGAGTGGTAGCAGATCGAGTCACTCTAGCAGACCTAGGAACAGATGCAGGCTGATTAACCACGGGCGTCGACACAGAAGCTGTGTCAGGCAAATCCTTTACACTTACAGACTCATCTCACTAATAAACTACCATGGGAAATTGCTTGCAAAAGTATAAGCTACACGTTTGGCAAAATGCATGGAAATCATTATTTAAGAAGATCAAACAGGCTTTATTTATGCCTCAAAAATCAACTGCCAATAACATAGTTAGATTATACGCTAATTTGCAAGCCCAGACAATGGGTGGCTATGCAGAAATGTCAATTATATCTTTGGATGCTGTAAAAGCATTTGACTCAGTGGAGTGGGGGTTCCTCTGGATATTGCTGACTAAATTTAGTTTTGGCACTAACCTTATTAAATGGATTCAAATTCTATATAACGCCCCAGCCACTGGGATTAAAAATAATGGTCTTCTATAAGATCTGTTCGCAGTCTCTAGGGGAAATAAACAGGTTTGTCCCCTCTCCCCTCTTTTATTCTCGATAATTTTGGAACCCTTAGCAGTAAAGCTGAGACCTACACAAGAACTTAAGGGTTTGAATATGGGAGATGTGTAGAAAAGATATCCCTCCATGTCCATCTCTATCTCTCACATTCCCCTTGTACAGTCCCCAAGGCTTTACATTTAATTGATAGATCTGATAGATCTACTGATAGATCCTCTGGCTTGAGGATCAACTGGGAAAAATCTTTTTTAATGTCGTTAGATGGTGGACATTCTTTTTTGGGTGACCAGGTCAAAATTGTGAGTGGTTTTAAATATCTGGGCATTTATATAACTAGAGACCTCAGAAATGCAAAATGAACCACAAATGGATATGTTTAAGGTAAAAAAATATATAAAGTCACTCTATATTCAACAAAAATATATTTTATTTGAAGTAAATGCACTATATAAACGCCCCACACGTATCGCCACAATGTGTCTTTCTCAGGGGTATTTTTTTGTAATGAGGTGGACCTTATTTGATAATATCAACATATTAATTGTAATTATTATAGGATGTGTGCATAATCAAGCACACTTACATCTCTCTCCCCACCAAACAGTTTACGAAGAATGTGATTTCATAAAGAAAAAAGTCTATAGATTAAGATTTTGAGAATAAATATTATGAAACTACAAAAGGTCTTTAAAATTATACTAGCTCTTCATAGCGATAAGAAAAAGTGCAAGATGTTTAGTCAAAAATAGACATTTTGACATGAAACAATTTAAACTAATTTAAGCCTGTGCTAAACACTATCACCTGTTGGTACCAACCTTTTGTTCTTTTATATTTTTTTAAGATTTCCTTAAACAGAAATCTATCCTATACTATACGTATGCATAGATATAGTACCTGATTATATTACAGTCACAGTTCATAGAATCTTACAAGTGCTGGGTTGTGATCATCATAAAACATAGAAGATAAATATTCCAATGTCTACCTTAAACACAATATTGGTCTGTCATGTATAATATAATAAAATATCACCCAACATTATCAAAATACCATAATATATAAACATCAATTAAAGGCAAACAAATGGATCTATGGGTATGAGACGCCCACCCACCGTGTCTAAAAACAGGAGTACACCGGGTAAGAGAGAGAGAGAGGGGGCAAAGAACATATTTTGGACCAAGGGGGCACGATATAAGGAAAGAGTGTACGTATACATATACATTGTCAACATAAGACAAAGTAGTTTTCATGAGCAATTTCTTCTTGCTTGTCTGAGTCAAAAATAGATGTTACCTAAGAATGAGATATAAAGTAAATTTTAGTCACTTTTCCATACATATGTATATATGGAGGCATGATCGTAGGATTTTAAATATATAGGTGAAAGAAGACCATAGTTAATCAGGGGATAGCATAAGAAAATATCTACGATAAAAAAAGGGAAAGTGAAGCCTAAGCCATAATGTGAGACCATAAAAAGTGGTGAAATTAATCCTAAAAGTGAAAAAAGCATACAACAGGCATAAAATAAATGATAATGTGAATTTTTAACTCTTAACCCCTTCCCGACATATGACATACAGTTACGTCATAGTCGGGAAGCGTAAGTATGGAGCAGGCTCCCGCAGTGAGCTCGCTCCATACGATGCCGGTGTCGGCTGTATGTTACAGCCGACACTTCAGAGTAACTTGCGGCATCGCGATCCCGAGCGCGATCCCGCTAGTTTTACTAGTTAAATGCCGTGGTGAATACTGACCGCAGCATTTAAATTGTGAGAAAGAGGGGGGTGACCCCCTCTAACAGCTCATCGCACCACCCGCAACGCAATCGCGGGGGGGGGGGGGGGCGATGCTTGCTACGGCTGCTTGGGGGCCTAATGAAGACCCCCAGGTCAGCCTTCTTTGTACACCTATTAAGCCCTGCCTCTGGCAGGGCTTAATAGATGCCTGTCAGAATCACGATATACTGCAATACATTAGTATTGCAGTATATCGTGCAAGCGATCTAACGATCGCTGGTTGAAGTCCCCTAGGGGGACTAATAAAAAAAGTAAAAATGAGTTAAATAAAGTTTTTTTTTGTCTAAAACAAAATAAATATATTAAAAGTTAAAAAAACCCCGCTTTTCCCATTTTCCCCCTAGAGCATAGTAAATAAATAAATAAATCAACATAATTGGTATCGTCGCATCCGTAAAAGTCTGAACTATTACAATATATCATTATTTAACACGCACGGTGAACGCCGTAAAAATTGTAAACGCCAGAATTTCTATTTTTCTGGTCACCTAATCTGATCAAACCTAAAGTGATCAAACCGTCGCATGTACACCAAAATGGTATTATTAAAAACTATAGCTTATCCCGCAAAAAATAAGCCCTCATACTACTTAATCGACGAAAAAATAAAAAAGTTATGGCTCTCGGAATTTGGCGACGCAAAATAAATGTTCTTTTTTACACTTAGGTTTTTACTTGTAAAAGTAGTCAAATATAGAAAAAACAATACAAATTTGGTATCGCCATAATCGTATTGACCCGCAGAATAAATTTAACATGTTGTTTTAATTGCACAGTAAATTGCGTAAAAACGGCGCGCAAAAAACCATGGAGGAATCGCTGTTTTTTTCATTTTCTACCCCACAATTATTTTTTTTCCCCGTTTCCTAGTACATTATACAGCAAAATAAATGGTGCTACGAAAAACTACAACTCATCCCGCAAAATTCAAGCCCTCATAGTACTATATCGACGGAAATATAAAGACGCTATGGCTTCTGGAATGTGGGGAGGAAAAAACAAAAATGAAAATCTGAAAGTTGTTTACGACGGGAAGGGGTTAATATATAGAATATGTGTATTAAATAATGAAGTGCTGATATGCAATAAGGCATAAAGGTGGAGATATGATACAAGTGACAAGTGCGCAAAAATAGTGGACAAACTTAAGAAATAATCTAAAGTACATAAATATTATTTAGACAGACTAAATGAATGAATAATAAAAAAAATATCATTTTTTTATGTTTTATAAGATCCTGTATACAGTAATTGCTCATTCATGGCCCTAGGAGCCATGCATTTTAAATGAGAAATCCATTTTGATTCATGTTGTAATAGATTGGGAATGATATTGGACTGTATCTGTTCTAATCCAATAACTTGTAAACTTGCTGTCTTACCTCTATGTTTTTGCAAAAAGTGTGAAGCCACCGAAGTCAGGATCTTGTCTTGCTTGAAATTTCTGTCTGCCAAAGTAATAGTTCATTTGTGTTGTTGTATTCTATTCCGTAATTCTTGACTTGTTTAAACTATATACATTTTTGTGCAAGAACAAGTAAGCGGATAAATGACGTTTTTGCCACGGCAGTTAATGTATGACTTTAATTGGTATGGTCAATAGGATCTATGAATACATCAGTGGGATTTACAAATTGTTAAATTTGGCAATCACCATAGGCGTATGAGATTTTGAACTTGACCCCCCTCCCCAGCTGCATCTTAGGTCTGGAGAAATGATTCCTTGTGACATGATCTTTTACGTTGCGAGCCCTTCTAGCTGTCAGAAGAGGTCTTTCGGTGATATTTGGATATAGTTTGGATTCACACAATAGAATATTCCAGTTTTTATCTAGAATTTTTTCCACATCTTTCCATTGGTTGTTATATGTCATAATAACCCTGAATTTACTTTTCTGAGTGCGATGCTTGGGTTAGAATATCTCAGCCCTATCACTGTTGGAAGCTTTTCTGATACAATTTGGTAATAATCTTGTGAGGATATCCCCTTACCTTGAATCTATTACTTAGGTCCTTCGCATGATTCCTTAAAGCGTAACTAAAGTTCGATCAACTTTTTATTTTCTTGCAGCATGTGTAATATAAATATATTTTGTAATATACTTTATTAATGAATTTGGGCTCCTTTTTGTGTTATATGTGTTTTAAATGGCCACTCTGACACTTTTTTTACTACGTTTTATCTCTTGGATTTCTCCTGTTGCTAGCAGAAATCCATACACCATTTGAATGTATCTGTGTACGGATTCTGCTGCCTGTGAGTACGGGTGGACAGCCCCATCCTGACGTCAGATGTGCACGCCCCCATCGTGATGTCAGGAAGCGCAGGTCTGGTGCCCCCTCCCTGTCCCTTCTTCCCCCTGTCCACTGTACTATAACCGGCAACAGCAGAGCGCAAGGAGGAGAATGACAGTTCTGCTGCTGTCCAGACTATAGTGTGTGTGAGAGGCGCTCCAGTAGCAGAAGCACAGGTCTGGCCCCCCATCCCTGTCCCTTCTTCCCCCTGTGCACTGTACTTTAACTGGCAGTAGCAGAGCGCAGGGAGGAGAATGATAGTTCTGCTACTGTCCGGACTATAGTGTGTGGCGCTTCTGTAGCAGAAGCGCAGGTCTGGTGCCCCCTCCCTGTCCCTTCTTCCCCCTGCCCACTGTGCTATAACCGGCAGTAGCAGAGCGCAGGGAGGGGAATGACAGCTCTGCTACTGTCCGGACTATAGTGTGTGTGGGAGGCGCTCCAGTAACAGAAGACATTTTCACTGTTAAATGTATATTCCATGGATTTTCATTTTATTCTTCTATATACAGCTTACATTTCTCCTCTGTACCTGTCCAGAAAATAAGAATGTCACACTGTGCACCCATTGCCATGCCAGATGTCTGCCTGTAGAATGTTCTGTCAAACACAAAATAATTGTGTCCCAGAACAAATTCTAAGAGAACAAAGAGGAAGGAATCAGGTTGTCTATTAAATGCCGTTTGTTGATTTAAGTAATTAGTCAATGCCCGTAACCCCAAATGATGTTTAATATTGGTATATAATGATTCCACGTCTAGAAAGATGAGTAAAGTCCCCACAGGTACTTCCAGGCTATGTAGTTGTTCATTAAAATGCATGGAGTCCCTCACATAGGATGTTAGTTTGAGTACCATTGGTTGCAAGAAAAAGTCTATGTATGTACAGGCCTTTTCACAGAGACAACCTTTGCCGGCCACAATCGGCCTGTCTGGGGGATTCTCCATTGATTTATGAACCTTATGAACCAAATGAAATGTAAGTATGATTGGCTTCTCAGTTTTGAGACACTTTCATTTGCATTGACAATCGCATATCGTTGGGCTGCATTGATGAGTAAATCCAATTTTCTCTTGAAGGTGTCCGTGGGATCGGATGGTAAGACCTGATAAAAGGATGTGTTAGTTAGTTGTCGTTAGTGTATTATTCGATACCCCATAATACAATATTTCCCCCTTTATCTGCCTCCTTAACCCCTTCAGGACTGAACCTGTTTTGGCCTTTAGGACAAAGACGATTTTTCAAATCTGACATGTGTCACTTTATGTGGTAATAACTCTGGAATGCTTTTACCTATCCAAGTGATTCTGAGATTGTTTTCTCGTGACATATTGTACTTTATGTTAGGGGAAAAATGTGGTCGATAAATTCAATACTTATTTGTAAAAAACACCAAGATTTAGAGAAAATTAGCAAAAATTAGCATTTTTCTAAATTTAAATGTATCTACTTGTAAAACAGATAGTAATACCAAACAAAACACTTACTAGTTTATATTTCCCATATGTCTACTTTATGTTTGCATCATTTTTTTAACATTCTTTTATTTTTCTAGGACGTTACAAGGCTTAGAACTTTAGCAGCAATTTCTCATATTTTCAAGAAAATTTCAAGAGCCTATTTTTTCAGGGACCAGTTGAGTTCTGAAGTGGCTTTGAGGGCCTTATATATTAGAAAGTCCCCATAAATCACCCCATTTTGAAAACTGCACCCCTCAAAGTATTCAAACAGCATTCAGAAAGTGTTTTAACCATTTAGGCGTTTCACAGGAATTAAAGCAAAGTAGAGGTGAAATTTACAAAGTTCATTTTTTTTTGCCAAAATTCATTTGTAATACATTTTTTTCTTTACCACAGAAGGTTTTACCCAAGAAATGCAACTCAATATTTGTTGCCCATTTGGTCCTAGTGCGATAATGGACTGAAACACAGGCCTCAGAAGCAAAGGAGCACCTAGTGGATTTTGGGGCCTCCTTTTTTTAGAATATATTTTAGGCACCATGTCAGGTTTGAATAGGTCTTGTGGTACCAAAACAGTAAATACCAACCAAAAGTTACCCCATTTTGGAAACTACACCCCTCAAGGAATTTATCTAGGGGTATAGTTAGCGTTTTGAACCCACAGTTTTTTTGCTAAATTTATTTGAATTAGTATGTGAAGATGAAAAGCTACTTTTTTTGTGAAAAACTTGTAAATTTTTATAAGGAATAAAGTAGAAAAAACACCCCAACATATGTAAAGCAATTTCTTCTGATTATAGCAATACCCCATATGTGGTAATAAACTGCTATTTGGACCCACAGCAGGGCTCAGAAGAGAAGGAGCACCATTTGGATTTCTGATTTTGCTGGAATAGTTTTCAGTGCCCTGTCGTATTTGAAATGCACTGGAGGGATGAAAACAGTGTATACCTCCCAAAAGTGACCCCATTTTGGAAACTACACCCCTTTAAGCAATTTTTCTAGGGGTAAAGTTAGCATTTTGACCCTGTAGTTGTTTTGCTGAATTCATTGGAATTAGTCTGTAAAGGTAAAAATCTACTTTTTTTCTGTAAAAACGAAGACATTTTTAATTTTTACAAGGAATAAAGGAGACAAAGCACCCCAACATTTGTCAAACAATTTCTCCCGATTACGTAAATACCCCATATGATGTAATAAAGTGCTGTTTGGACCCACACCGGGGCTTAGAAGGGAAGGAGCGCTATTTGGCTTTTGGAGCTCAAATTTAGCTGGAATAGTTTTTGGGTGTCATGTCGAATTTGCAAAGCCACTGAGAGACCGAAACAGTGGAAGCCCCCCAAAAGTTATCCCATTTGGGAAACTACACCACGTAAGGAATCTATCTAGGGGTATAGTGAGCATTTAGACCCCACATGTCTTTTGCAGAATTTATTAGAATTAGGCCGTGAAAATTAATATCAACATTATTTCCACTATAAAGTTGAATTTTTTCAATTTGACAAAGGATAAAGGAGGAAAAATCACCCCAACATTTGTAAAGCAATTTCTCCCGAGTACGGCTATACCTCACATGTGATCATAAATGTTTTTTCATTAGAAAGTAATTAACCCTTTCCGAACTAATCCATGTTTTGCTTTTTCTTTTTCGTTTTTCCTCCCCGCTTTCCGAGAGCCACAACTTTTTTATTTTTCCATCATTAGAGTGGTGTGCGGGCTAATTTTTTGCGGGACGAGCTGTAGTTTTTATTGGTACCATTTTTTGGTACATACGACTTTTTTAGCACTTTTTATTAAATTTTTTGGTAGAGCCAAGGTGACCAAAAAACAGCGATTTTGCAGTTTAAAATTCTTTATTTTTCACGGCGTTCACCGTGCGAGTTCAATAATGGTATATTGTAATAGTTCAGACTTTTACGGACGCAGCGATACCAATTTTGTGTATTTTTTATTTTTTTTTAAATTACTTTAGAGAAAAAATGTGAAAAGTGTTTCTTTTTGGACTTTACATATTTATTTCATTTTTTCCACTAATAATAACTATTTACTTTTGTTTTTACACATATTATTAGTCCCCCTAGGGGACTTGAACCAGCAATCAGTAGATAGCTGGTACAATACACTGCAATACTAATGTATTGCACTATATTGTGATTTTTACAGGCTCCTGTAACAGCGCGATCGCTGTTTCTGTCATTGTGTCCCGGGTATCAGCTGTAATACACAGCTGACACCCGCAGCGTATCGCACGGACTCAGCGCGTGAGACGCTCCATATATCACACCCCCCCCACACCACGACATCCTATTAAGTCATGGTGCGCGAAGGGTTTAATGCGCAGCGGATGGTGCAGTGTGAAAATTAAAATTTTCCACTGATGTACCATTTTAGTGCACTATATGTTGTGCCCAGTTTGTGCCACAAATGCCTCATAAAATATTAACCGGGTTCTCCTGGGTATGGTGATGCCATATCTGTGGACGTAAACGGCTGTTTGGGCACGCTGTAGGGCTTAGAAGAGAGGGAGCGGCATTTGCCTTTGGAGCGCAGATTTTGCTTGGTAGTAGCTCTGGCATTTTGCTGGTATTTCAGTTTATAATGTGGGGCATATGTAGGCTGGGCAGAGTACATCTGGGGCATAATAAGAGGGTATAATAATGGGGTAAATAAATAATAATCCGCAGATATGTGGCCAGTGTCGCACTTATAAATGGCGCCCGATCCTATCCGCTTTTGGAACACTGCACATTTTGCATCGCTATATACTGGGAGCTGGAACTTTTTTTTATTTTTTCACCACTGCAGCTGTGTGAGGGCTTATTTGTACCGGGACAATCTGTAATTTTCATTGGTACCATTTTGGGGTACATGTGATTTTTTTTTTAATCACTTTTTATTCCATTTTTCGGCAAGCAAGTTGACCAAAAACCATCAATTCTGACAATGATTTTTATTTATTTTTTATGGCGTTTACCCTGGGCTATAAATGACAATTATATTTTATTCTGCGGGTCAGTACGATTACGGCGATACCATATGTATATATTTTTTTTTTAATGTTTTGCAGTGTTTGCGCAATAAAATAACTTATTTAGAAAATAAATTATTTTTTGTGTCACCATATTCTGAGAGCCATAACATTTTTATTTTTCACTCAAAAAAGCTGTGTAAGGGCTTGTTTTTTGCGGGACGGGTTGTAGTTTGTATTGTTACTATTTTGGCGTACATGCGACTTTTTGATCACTTTTTATTGTATGTTTTGGGAGGAGTGGTGACCAAAAAATAGTGACTTTTGCATTGTTTTTGGTTTATTTTATTTGCGGTGTTCACCGTGCGGGAAAAATAATATTATAGTTTTATAGTTGGGGTCGTTACGAACTCGGTCATACCAAATATGTGTACTTTTTTTTTACGTGTTCATTTTTTTCCTATAATAAAAGACTTACTATAGGAAAAAAAGCAGTTCTTGTTTATGTAACTTATAACTTTTATTTTTACACTTTTTTAAAAAATTTTTATTCTTTTTTTTACTTTTTTTACTTGTCCCACTAGGGGACATTTAGACTTGCAGCTCTGATGGCTGCTGGAACACATTATACTACCTACATAGTGTAATGCATTCCAACTGTAATTGTGACGTGACCGTCACACTGACAGGAAGCCTACGAGGACCAGCCTCCGGCTGGTCCTCATAGGCTTCTGTGCATGGCGGCCTGGAAGCCGTTGTCTGGCATCCGGTTGCCATGGGTACCATCACCAGCCCCCGTGATTTCACGTGGGGGCTGCCGATCTGCGCTAAACAACTTAAATGTGGCGATCAAAATCTAACGCCGCAATTAAGGGGTTAACTGCCGAAATCAGCAGCGATGGGCCACTGATCGGCAACGGGGAATGCAGGGCAGACACCCTGCACAGTTAACCGCCGCTGCGGTGTAGCGCCGCGCGGCGGTTATCTGTCAAAACACTGACGTGACTGTACGTCGAGGTGTACGAAGTTACTGCACACATCGACGTGCAGTTACGTCAAGGTGCGGGAAGTGGTTAATGATAAGGGTATCATTCTGACTCAAAGAGGAAAGAGCCTGTATCTCAGCTTTTTTTTAATCAAATCTGTTTTTATTGATTAATAACAGGTACAAGGTACAGCAACTCCAAAATCAACTCCAAAATACAAAAGTACACAAATAGATAGAAACACATGTCATTTCCGTACTGCAGTACTAGGTAGGGTAGCCTTAAACATGAGAGCCATTTTTGCATTCAATGATTGTACTAAGTTGTAATACGATTTTACTGAATTTGAATAACTCTGCGGTCTCAGACATTTGGTTTGATAACATAATACCAATTCATTCTTGGTAAATATCTGTTACCCCAACTCTTACAGTTCACTATTCCGCCCTCTTTAATGAACAGTGCCCCTTTGGAGAACCTGTACCCACCAAAACAGGGTCAAACTGATAATAATACAAAAACTTGGCTCTAGGAGCCGGGTAAATCAAGAAACAGGGGATGGTAAGATGATAGAAGAGCAGGAAGAAAAGAAAGGAGTGAGGGGGGGAGGAGGGGATACCTCTTAAGTTAAGTCAATGAATTGGCGTTAACAGCTCTGCATGATACTTCAAGTTACTGTGAAGCTCTAAGTAAGTCATCCCGGTGTTGTGTCCAGGGAGCCCATATCTTTATAAACGAGTCGTATGTGCCTTCACCTCTATTGGTCAATTCTTCTAACCGATAAATTTGATTCACCTTATCAATCCACTGGTTCATTGTGGGAGGTTCAATTTGCAGCCAGTGTAAAGGTATTAATGTTTTTGCCGCAGCCAGCAAGTGAGTGAATAAGTTTTTCTTAGATAGAACTATATCTGCTGAAGGGAGTGCCAGAACAATAAGCGCTACATTCAACTTAACCTGTGTGTTGCATACTGTGTTGGCAGCTACCTCAATTTGTTTCCAGAACTTTGTTATCAGTGAGCAATGCCACCAAATGTGCGAGTAAGATCCTTGCTGAGATTTGCATCTCCAACAGATATCCGAATCTGCCAAACCCATTTTATAGAGAGCTACTGGTGTTTTATACCATCTAGTAAGCAACTTATAATGATTTTCTTGTATTTTTACGCACCTTGAAAATCCATGAGAATGAGCTAGGATGAAACTTCTCTCCCGTTCTGACAGCTGCAGTCCAAGCTCCATCTCCCACGAAGAGACAAAGGATGGCAGATTCGCCACATCGGGTGTCAACAAATGGGCATAGATACTCGAAAGTTTATGTTTCTTCATCTTATGTGTAGCTAGGCATTTTTCAAACCAGGTAAGTTCTCTCTTTGCCTTGTGTGTTACTAAAAATTTTGAGCAAGTTACTTGTATATTATGCAGTTGGAGAAAGTTAAGCTTTCGGGCCGAGGACGACATCAGAGACTGGAGCTCCCCTGCCGTTGGAATCTGATTCTCCGGCATCAGCTCCGCAATCTGCACTCCGGAAAAGTGTGTCCATATATCTGACCTATAATGCACTGGGGTGGAAAGTAGTTTTGGCAATGCTACCGCTGGTGTCATAGGTGACGGTTGAGAGACCCCTTTATCCGTTAAACCATATCTTGCCCAGACTTCTAACGTCCCCTTTAATAAAGGGTTCGACAATGACCTAAGGTCTTGATGTGTGGGCACCCATAATGTGGAATGAAAACTCTCTATGGAGTATAAGGAAGATTGATCAGCTCCTCCTGGACCACCTATCGCTGAGGCCATATCCAGCCATCTCTGTAGATGAATAGCTTTATAATAAGTTTCTATGCTAGGGAGGCCAAGGCCTCCGTACTGCTTCCCCCTGGCTAGGAGTCTATATGAGATGCGTGGCCTTCTTTGTTTCCACAAAAATGTGGAAAAAAGGGACTGAACTTTCTGAAAGAACGTTTTCGGTAGGTGAATGGGTACCATAATCATAGTGTATAGGAGCACTGGAAGTATATATGTTTGAAGCAGATTTTTTCGTCCTATCCATGAGAGATATGGGATATCATAAGATACCAGCAGACCCTTAATTTTTTGTAGCAGAGGTATATAATTAAGAGCATACAAGGAGTCAAGATCTTTAGGAAGTCTAATCCCAAGATATTTTACCGAATGAGTGGGCCATGTAAAATCGGAGGTAGTTTCCAACCCTCTCGCCTGGGCCGATGTTAATGATATATTGAGGATTTCAGATTTAGTATAGTTTATTTTAAAATTTGAAATAAGGCCATATTTACTGAAAATTTGTAGGATAAATGGAAACTCCGACACTGGGTTCGTGATGGTTAGTAGCAAGTCATCTGCGAAGGCGTGCACCAGATGTTGTCGAGAGTCTACCTCTATACCCGCAATCCGCTCCTCCTGTCGCAGTGTCTGCAAAAGGGGTTCTAAAGTTAATATGAACAAAGTGGGTGATAGGGGGCATCCCTGCCTAGTTCCATTACCAATAGAGAAAGAGGGGGACAGAGTCCCATTTACCCTGATCCTGGCTGAGGGTTTACTATACAACGTAAAAATTGCTTTTATGAGACCTTCTGGGAATTTAAACTTGGCCAGTGTAGCCGCCATGAAGTCCCATGCAACTCGGTCAAAAGCTTTTTCAGCATCTGTACTCATTAGGACCATAGGTATCTTAGAATCTCTAGCCTTTTGAATATAATTCATCAAGCGGATGGAATTCTGTCTCCCCTCTCTCCCCGGGACGAATCCCTGTTGGTCCGGGTTTACTAGGTTTGCTAGGTATTTATTAATTCGCGTCGAGAGTAATTTAGCCCAAATTTTTAAATCTAGGTTTAAAAGCGATATAGGTCTGTAGCTTGAACACAAGGTAGGGTCTTTACCCTCTTTAGGCAGTATGGTAATGTAAGCCTCTAGAGATTGTGCTGTGAAGTCCCTGCCCTGGAGTAATTCATTAAATGTGTCAACTAAGTGAGGTAACAGTATGTCTTTAAATTTCCTATAATATTTAATCGTTAGGCTGTCCGGGCCTGGACTCTTCCCTGAAGGAAAGGATCTTAGAATGTTAACCACTTCGTCAAGTGTAATCTGTTTCATAAGATCCCCTGCTTCTTCATCTGAAAGTGACGGCAACATTAATGGGTCTAAAAAATCCTGTATTTGTTGCTGTCGGGAATCGTCTGCAATATTTGGAGGTGTTGAAATGTTGTACAATTCCGAATAATATGCACTAAACGCTTCTGCAATATCTGCGGTATTTTTGCACTTATTGCCCGCTGAGTTTTTAATTACTTTAATGAAAGATTTTTCCTTTTTCTTTTTGATAAGTGCCGACATAAGTTTTCCCCCTTTTTCGCCATGTGCGTAAAGCTTCTGACGATAATACATTAAGTTAGTCGCATCTTTCTTATTTAATAAATCTTTTAATTTAGTTCTAAGGATTGTTAACTCTGTTTGAGTGGCTTTAGTGGAAGAACATTTATGTACTTTTTCGGATGCTGCAATTTGCGAAAGCAAAGATCTGAGTTCCTGTTCTCTTTCTTTTTTCACTTTTGTGCCCAATGATATCAGCATACCCCTTATGTATGTTTTATGTGCTTCCCACACTATAGTAGCTGATACATCCTCTGTAACATTCGTTTCAAAATACTTCTGCAACGAATCAGTTAAATACTTAATGTGCTCCGGGTGGTCCAGAAGGGTCTCATTCAACCTCCATGTCCATTCTCTAGCGGGCAAAGCGGATATAACCAGTGTGGTGAACACTGGTGCATGGTCTGATACTGTCATCGGGCCAATACTAGCCGATTGCAGAGTCTGTACTAAGTGAGTATGTACAAGAAGGTAATCCAGTCTCTGATGCGATCCATGAGGGTGAGAATAAAATGTATAATCAGATATCTGGGGATGTAATAGTCTCCAGGTATCGATCAAGTTAAGTTCCTGTAACTTGCTCAAAAATTTTCTACGGCCTGCTTTTGGTAAAGAAGATTTATGTGTTGAGGAATCAATCTCTGGGTGAAGCGTGAGATTTAGGTCTCCTCCCAAAATTATGGGGCCTTCCGCAAAAGCTCGCAACTCCTCCATAATATGTAGGAGCCATGAGATCTGCGATTTGTTAGGTACATATAAATTCGCTAGTGTGCATGTCAATGACCCCAGTTTACCTTTTATGAATAGCGCTCTGCCATCCCTTGAATCATGACTAGCTGTTCCGATGAATGGTAAGTCCTTGTGGATTGCAATTGATACTCCTCGCGAAGCAGAGCTCGAGCTGCAGCTATGATACCAGGAGGAAAAGAAATTAGTGGGTAATTTTGGCACTCTATCTACTTTAAAATGAGTTTCCTGCAAAAAGGCTATAGACACTTGTTCCTTTTTTAACAATGCAAATACCTGGCTCCGCTTCTGAGGAGAACCTAAGCCATTAGCGTTATAAGTTACTATCTTCACAGTCGCCATTTTTTGTCAGTTTTCTGATAAAGACATAGGTGTAGGGATAAAGAAGAGGAACTAAAAGGAAAAAAAGGAAAAGGGGTCTAAAAGGGGGAAAAGGGGGGACAGAAACATGTGGAATAAAGAATCAACATATAGCTGCAGCTAATCTGTGTTCCGGTTGGCATCCAGAAGTCTCTTAGACGAGATCTAAGGACAACACACTGCTGCATTTGGGGGAGGGGAAATAACTTCCTGAGCCGAGGCCCAGCTCAGATCCTTCATGAGTTAAGAATAAACTTAAAAAATCAAGTAAATTAAAATTGTCTAACAGAGGCAAAATATATCCTAGAGTACACTTGGTTGCAAGATGGCCCGACACTTTTGGTCGAGTATAGTACTCCAATCTGAGGATGAGAGTTAAGTCATATCAGTGAAAGCAAATTGCACCGCTCCCTGTTACCTCCACAGAAGAACGCGCAATATGGCTCCATCTCTATCCTCATGCATTGTCAACCACGTGACTCTACGTCATAGACCCGGATACTTCTCCTTGGTCTATTGCAATGCTAATAATAATATTAACCATGGTACATTTGGCGGCAAGCGGTTTGTGAAGTAAGAAACAAAAGGAATAAAATGAACAATATGAACAATCTCAATACCGCTAGTAAAATCACCAGTATTCATCTAGTAGCACAATATGGAGAAAATACATAATAAAGAAACAGATAGCGTTATATATATATAAGGGATTCAAGTGGTGGCATCTTCTGATGCTGTAGCACGCGATTTCTTCCCCTTCGAGGATCGTTGCTTGGAGTACACCGACCACGCTTCCATTCTTGGTAGTGCAGGTAGAGATATGTCCGTTTGGGCCGGCAGCCATGATGGCAATTGTAATGGCGGAATTCCCAGACGCTCCCATGCCTCCTCCAGGTCAGCAGGTGTATGGATCAAGATCCTCCTTCCATCCTTCAGTATGGCCAACCCAAAAGGAAATAGCCAAGTATAGGGTAGCTTGAGATCTCGCAATTTTGCAAGTAGTGGACGCATTATACGTCGCTTCGCTAACGTGGAAGCTGCGATATCCTGGTATAATTGTAAGGGCGCTTCTTCGAACACTAGATGTTGTTGCTCTCTGTTTGCAGCCAGAATAGCCGCCGTGTCCACAAAGCTTAAGAGGCCACATATGACATCTCTAGGCGGGTCAGCAGGTTTCGGTTTGGAACGTAGCGCTCTGTGGATACGTTCTATCACCACTCTACTGGCCCTGTCTTCTCCCAAGAGTGAGGTAAAAATTTGCTTCGCTACTGCAGGTAAGACTTCATTAGCGTAGGATTCTGGGAGCCCCTTCAGCCTAACATTCTTTCTACGGCTTCTATTCTCCATATCTTCCAACAGGGTAAAAGCTCTATTGAGCTGTGTTTCTTGCACTTGTAACTTATGCTCCACTGAGTCTGAGTGATTTACAACCTCCGACACCACATTCTCTAAATGCTCAAGTCTATTCCCCATGAGTTTGAAATCTGACCTGAAGTCGGTGAGTTCCTTCAGCACCGGTGTGATAGCCTGCTGCAGGTTTTTTTTGAAGAAAGCCTTCGTTATCACACCAGAGTCTGTTGCTGAGTTGTACGCCGTTGCTCCACACATGCTGTCTGCATCAGAGTCCTCTGAAGCAGGATACGGCGCCATCTTGGCTGCTCCAGCTCCGGACGGCATGTCCTTCTTTTGAAGGAATTTTCCTAGGTCTGCTTGATGCTTTTGCATTCCTGGAGTGCCTGAGGAGTCTCTTATCTTGTCCTTTCCAATCTTGACCATGGTTAAGCTGTTATGCCTCGATAATATGAAGGATCCAAGCTGGTTTGTGAGGAGCTCAAGTTTTATGCGTCCATCACGTTCAGCGGTCAGGCTCCGCCCCCGAGCCTGTATCTCAGCTTTGGTCATACTGTCCTGTTGGTGTTTGTACAATTTAATTTTTTGAATTTCTCTTGTTATAGATTCAAAAAAAAAAATTAGGATTGATGGACACAATTTAAATGATGTTGTCTTTTGTGAAGGAATCTTGCAGGGGAATTTTTTCTTACCATATATATCATCGTTTTAATTTTCCTTGAGTAGGTGCAGGAGATCTCAGAACACTTGTTGGTCTTCTTCATGTAGATCATCAATAATGGAAGGTTGGTGATATAAAATTTTGAATGAGTTGTCTGCAAAAATGATATACATCTTTGGCGAGTTCATATTTATCTAAACCTTGTGTAGGTGAAAAGATAAGTCCTTTTTCCAGGACTGACCTTTAAAATTATGTCAATACATAAGGATTAAGAATAATTATTTGTAATTGTTGTGTCATGGTTTCCATTTTTGTATAGTTATTTCTGGTTAATGCACTTGCTGCGTTTTAGCAACCAGTCCCTGTGTCTGGGTTCTCTTTTTGTAGCGTTTACCTAGCCTGGACCTCTTTCTACGTTGCTGGTAACCATAGATTAAAAAAAAAACACTAGAAGATTGCTCTACGGTAAATGATACAACATTCTGTTTTACATTGGGGTTGACATATACTTGTCTCCTATTCTCCATTTCTAGGTTTTTTTCTTTTCAAAATCCATCCTGTCCGTGTAAAATTTTAGTTTTTTTACCTTGAATGATTTATTTTTCATACTTTTCTATGATGTCCTTAAGTTTTGATTGAAAGGGTTTGACCATACCGGTTTGGTCAAATCCCGTCAATTTACTCTCCAAGTTTTTCATTTGTTCCTTTGTTTGTCCCACTAGTACATGATCATGATCAATGAGCATACGAATGAGTATCTGTGAACATTGTAATAGTTCTTACTCCCATACAAGTTTGAAGGGTGTATCTACCTCCCAAGCTGGAAAAATCTGTTCTCTAAGACCACATGGAGAGAAGTCAAGTTAATGTATTCCTCCAAACTTTTTACATTCCACCAAATTCTGGTGAATGATTTGTGGAGTGTAAGGCTGGGTTCACACACCTTATTTACGGACGTAATTCGGGCGTTTTAGCCTCGAATTACGTCAGAAAATACGGCTCCAAAGCGTCAGCACACATCTGCCCATTCATTTGAATGGGTTTTACGATGTACTGTGCCGACGGTCATTTTTTTTAGGCGCCCCTTTCAAAAGACGGCGCGTAAAAAAGACGCCCACGTCAAGGAAGTGCCTGTTACTTCTTGAGACGTAATTGGTGCCGTTTTCCATTGACTCCATGGAAAAACAGCTCCATTTACGTCCGTAATGGACGCTGCAAAAAACGCCTGCACATGCCATTACGTCTGAAATTCCGGAGCTATTTTCTCCTGAAAACAGCTCTGTAATTTCAGCCGTCTCGGACGCTGCCGTGTGAACATACCCTAATAATCTCCTCTGACAACATTTTGAATACCACATTAGATGTGGCTTCAACATTAGTATTAACCCCTTCCCGCTTTGGCCACTTTTGACCTGCCTGACAGAGCCTCATTTCTGACATGTTTCACTTTATGTGGTATTAACTTCGGAATACTTCTACCTATCCAAGCGATTCTGAGAATGTTTTCACGTGACACATTGGACTTTATGTTACTGTTAAAATTTGCTCGGTACATTTAGTATTTAATTGTGGAAAAACACCAAAATTTTGTGAAAAATTGCAAAAAATAGCATTTTTCTCAATTTGAATGTATCTCCTTGTAAGTTAGGCAATTCTACCACGCAAAATTGTTGCTAATTAACAACCCCCATATGTCTACTTTAGATTGGCATCGTTTTTGCACATCCTTTTATTTTTCTAGGACGTTACACGGCTTAGAACTTTAGCAGCAATTTCTCACCAAAAATTCAAAAGGCTATTTTTTCAGGGACCAGTTCAGTTGTGAAGTGGCCTTTAGGGCCTTATATATTAGTGTCAGGTCCGTATTTCACACCGAATAACCACCTCTGTAAATTGAAAGCTGAAGGCATGCCTGGAGAGAAGTACACCACACAAATGTCTGAGGTACAGCTTCAATGTCAGCCAGGAGGAACTGAACTTTATTCAGAACAAAGAAACACACACAGAGAAGACACATGCCCCTCCCTATAGATGTGGGACTTGCTTAAATTCTATTCGCTCCTCAGCTATAAGTTTTCTATACATTCTTCTGCACACTCCTCTTTGCATTCCAGGGGGCGGTGTCTTCCATAGGTGTGTCCGACATGAACAAAGAACTTGTTATATATATCAGTATATTACACAAAGAACTGAAATGTATATACATATGTGTGAGGATAATATTTTTCAGACAATATACTTAGTAATGATCCCTGACAGTCCCCCCTAAAAATATTATTCTATCCCTGAGTCTTGCCTAGCAACCTACCACTGACCACTCGAACCAGGCGGGTAGGGGTTTTGGATTTCTTCACCAGCTTGAGACGAGCTACTCCTGATGAGTAACCCCCCTTTGTACCTGGACTTCCAAGGTGTCGGAGTGGTCCTAACTTTCCCTATTCTCCTCTGGATACAGGATGGTTGTCTTGATATAATCTACAAACCGCTGCTGGTTGTAATATATATATATATAATTAATCCGGTCTACATTTTTATTAACAGTAATAATTGTCGCACTGTCACTTACTGTCCTAATGGGACTTTTACCCCTGCAGATATAACAGGTCATGGGCAGCACAGTGACCTTCACCTCACACCTTCACATAAAACTCCTCAGATTGTAATTTGCAGCACCGCGGCATATTTACACACATTATAATTATAAACCTCAGACATTATAAACAATAGGGCCTCAACTAATAATCATAATGCTATCACCCTCAGGTTTCGGGTCCCATCAGTTCATTGCCAGTCCTGTACACCATCGTCTTCTTCTTCTCCTGTCTTCTGCTCTTCACTGACTGTCACCCTCAGGGTAACCCACACAATTGTGGAGTCAGACTACGTTGGTGTCCAGTGGGGGAGTTATTATTACCCCCTCCTAGTCACTTACTTATCAAAACACTTGATCCTGCTGACGGATTCACTCAGGTCTTTGGTCTTTACTTTGATCTTTGCTGATGTCATCAGGACTTGGTTTGGTCCTTCTCATCTGTCCGACACCGTCTCCTTTAGTTTACGTCATCAGGCTGTACATAGCACCTCATGTTGTGAGCCTGGGGTGAGATCCCACGTAGGCGTAAGAGTCCGCATCTGTACTCTTCCTCTGGCAAGTTACTTGTCTGGGCGGCCGCTTAGAATTGTGACACTGCCGTCAGTTCATGATAAACGCGTTGTACTGGCTCAGGCTGTGCCTGCCGCATCTCAGTGATGGAGTTCATCGTGTTAAAAGTCTCTTAGTTCATATTTACTGGCACTTGCTGGGGACCCCCAACCCTTGTCAATTGTTAAAATAAATACTAATCTGGTGATAACATCATCCGCATACACTATAAACGTTGTTCTAAGTACATACAATAATGTCAGGCCCCTAAATGACATCAAACACCATTATATAAGGAAAAACTTCTCTGTTACAATGGACAGGGCACCTAGAAGATGTGTAACTTATTGGGTACATTTCATTTGCACTTGGTGATACCCTTTCAGCAGGATTTGTACCTTGATCTCAGCTGATTGCCTGGAACATCTCCACCTCACAGAAAGATACTCAGATTCCACATGTTTATCTGACAAGTGTCTTAAACCTATTTTTCTTACTCTAATCTGGTTCGTTCTACCTGGGAAGGCCTCTCAAGGTCGGTTCTCTTCGTGGGAGGCGGGTATGATAAGGTTGGCACCGGTCTGCCAGGACTGTTCTGTAGGCAAATCAAAAAGCTCTAACAGAATTTAGCAGCAACAGCTGTAAAACCTGGGACATACCAATTAGATCTTACCAAATCGATCCTTGCAGTCTTGGGGCATATGTGAGGTCATACACCATCAATGCAAAAGCCATCAAGAGTGCCTTGGGTGGTACCGGTTTACCTTCCTTTATCCGTCCACATTCTGTCAGAATCTGGTTCTCACGCCTTCCGCTCCCAGTTGGACTCTTCCTGTGGAGAACAAGCTTTTTCATTGTATAAACATTAATTGATCTTAATCAAATAATTAATTTGAAGAAAAACATTAACAAATAGCATCTTTACATCAAACGTTCACACTGGTCAGTAACTAAAACTTACAAATTGATTCTTCTTCTTTATATACATATCTATACATACACATATACACTGCACAGAATTCTCTGCTCTAAAATTTCCCTTTCACAACAAAAATAAAAAATAAACACATAAAAATGTTTTCTAATGGGAATATTCCACTTCTGTACCTTTTATCTGACGCATGACTCTAATAGTCCAATGCTAAGGCTGGTCCAGAACTTTACATAAAACTTAACCTCAGTATTTAATATTCCCACAACCCTTCTTAAATACAGTTATTAAACAAACTAACCTTGGGACAATGTCTAGAGAACTGCTGACATCTTATCATTGTACAAACACCAGTTCAATACTTGGGATAAGCACTGTTCACCCGTCACTTACACACAATTTCTGCAATGGGGAAGATATCGGCCGGGCTTCAGGCCCCCCCTGAGAACAGGTCTACACACACGAGCACATTGTCATACACTTCTACCTCCGGTAGTTGTATGTTCTGCAGTCGCTGGGACTGTTAATCTGGCCGGGCTGCACTTTTCACAGGTACCTTTGCAGTTTCACCTATGTCATGCCGTGCGCACATCATGCCGGCTGCTACAAACCTAGTGGTGGCATTATTGTATCCAGGGACAAGCCAATTTACTGATACCTGGCCGCACATACCCTTGTTGTCAGTTCTGTCTTCTCTCGCTCTCTCAATTGGCTTACCCGATGATCCAATAAAGTTCCTACTACCAATGGGCCCAAAATTGTGGGCGATGCCGAAAGTGTACCTAGAGTCAGTGTAAATGTCGGCTGTCTTACCTTCTGCCAGGTTACAAGCCTCAGCGAGCACCTCCAGCTCCGCTCTTTGAGATGAACAAGAAGGTGAGAGTGGTTTCTGGATGATTTACCTGGTGCCTCGTATCCTGTCTTGTACATACTGTATAATAAAATATCTCTTTATTACAAATTTACATTAAAAACCCATGTCACATATAGATAGAATATCTCAAAGGGGTGGCGTCTTCATTCTCTAAAATAAAACCAAATGTTATACACTTCTCAACACTCATCTGATAATCCAGAATACTTTGAGAATCTCACTTTTATCAGATTCTGCAAATACTTGATTAATACAAAAACAAATAAAAATAAAACATTCCTAAAAACTTTACATCAAATGAACAATGTCCAGACAATTTTTGTTTTGCCTTCTCCCTCATCTAAATCCATAAAGACTCGTGTGAGTGACGTCACCTCTGCCTCCTGTGTAAATTTGCTGGAGGGGGATGGTCTCTTACACAACCATCTACACAGAAAAACCTCAAAATGTAGGTTACTCTCATACACATTTAATCTGGATTACTCATTGGGGTCTCTTACACATTTTTAGATCTTCTGAAACCAAATTAATTAACTCAAAACAAACCAAAATTGTACCTGATCAGTTCCTTCACCATTCCCCCCTTTGTGGACTCTGCGAAAGTAATGTAGCAGAGTTCAAAACTACATCTCAACATAACACTAATTTAACCCCCTGTAATGTACAACAGCCTGAAACAAAAATGACTTTTTCCTGACAAATACATTTGATCTTTACAATGACATAACTCATGTGTGAAATCAAAAACAAAACAATTGTAGTTAGTTATTCAATAAAACAGAAAATATTATCTCTGATAACATTAATTACTGCAAACCAATAAACTGTATATAAAAATAGGGAACGGTGGGGGCACATACATTTTCAAAACCCCGTGTCTCACAGTATCTGTAGTTTAATACATCTGAATTAACATCAAAACACATGAAATGTGATTACATCAGAACACATAAATATCGTAACTTTTATAAACAACAGCGCATGCGCAAAAGAGAAGAACTTTATTTAGGTTTGTACACATTACTGATATATATATATATATATATCTAAAAGCAGTGCATATTGAAATCCTTTGTCTCATCAGCCCTGCAGACTGCACCCAGTCAGCCCCCCCTGCTCCTCCTCCCAAACACAGCACACTACAGGGGAGAGGGAGGGGGGTCACACACTCACAGCTTCTCACAGCTTCTAGTCTCACAATCTTAACACTTTCAATGCCGGCAAAACAACATACGTATCTGCAATCATTTATCACACAATTGTATAGGAATTATCTACGTTCAAAACATCAAACATATAATGTGTAACAGTACAATCTGTCGGCCACCATCTCTATATTATGATGACGTGTTGCTTCATCATTGAACAGCGTCTAGCATGGAACCTAAAAAATAGAAGACACTACAAATGCCAAAATTAACAAGGCGATTATTTCATACTGATTTGGTTGGGCCGGGCGTGGCCACATCAGGGGTGGGTGGTGGGGGGGAGCCTCTCCCATTGGAAACACAGTGCGCAGCTGTGAGGGGGGGGGTTTCCCACCAACAATGAGGACACACTCAACATGAGGTACGGACGCCATTACCGGGCGTCGGCTGGTCCTGTTTTCTAATACATACAATACCTTTCTTATTCCTAACTTCCTCTTCTGCAAATCCCTCTAAAGCACTTTCCATCAACTTTCTACCTTCCAACTTCCCTTTGTTCTCCAGAATACCTTTTGCCCAATCTCCGGCTTGCAGCCGCACTCCTCTATGGATTCCACACACTTCCATCAATTTCTTCATTTTACTCACATACTGCTTCCCTTCTCTTCGCTTCATTAAATCATATGCCTAACAGTCTATATTATACACGTAATTTATATAACAATTTTCGGTCAACGACTCCCAGGCCTCGCCGGAAATATTAAAATTCCTCAGTCTACAGCCTCCGGTCCGCCGAAATATAATTTTATTTAGACTCTCCGGCTACGCTGGAAATATTAAAATTTCACAGTCGATAACTCTCCGGTCGCTTATATAATTCTATTTAGACTCTCCGGCTTCGCTGGAAATATTAAAATCCCAGTCGATAACTCTCCGGTCTCTTATATAATTCTATTACTTAGACTCTAATTACCCAGAGGATGGTTAGTCGGGCGCGACTAAGGTCTCACAGGTTTTTTTTACCCTCACAGCGGAAAATATCATCTCTGTCGCCTGAGATAATCCAGGAAATCAACAAAAGGGTTCTACAGATCGCTGCAAGACTGCCCACTAACACAGATAAGACGAAGATTTATAAAATAAATTCGCTTACCGTGTTATTGTGGAGGTGATCAAATTCCTTCAGTGGGCAACTTTGAGTCCTCTGTTTCACCCTGTGATTGTCGGTTGTCCGGATTTTGATATTTCCTCGAGTGAGGTCCCTGTTCGGGCGCCAAATGTCAGGTCCGTATTTCACACCGAATAACCACCTCTGTAAATTGAAAGCTGAAGGCATGCCTGGAGTGAAGTACACCACACAAATGTCTGAGGTACAGCTTCAATGTCAGCCAGGAGGAACTGAACTTTATTCAGAACAAAGAAACACACACAGAGAAGACACATGCCCCTCCCTATAGATGTGGGACTTGCTTAAATTCTATTCGCTCCTCAGCTATAAGTTTTCTATACATTCTTCTGCACACTCCTCTTTGCATTCTAGGGGGCGGTGTCTTCCATAGGTGTGTCCGACATGAACAAAGAACTTGTTATATATATCAGTATATTACACAAAGAACTGAAATGTATATACATATGTGTGAGGATAATATTTTTCAGACAATATACATAGTAATGATCCCTGACAGTAGAAACCCCCAATGTCACTCCATTTTAAAAACTTCACCCCTCAAAGTATTCAAAACAGCATTTAGAAAGTTTCTTAACCCTTTAGATGTTTCACAGGTATTAATCCAAATTAGAGGTGAGATTTACAAATTTCATTTTTTTTTTTTGTGGCACAAATACATTTTTTGTGTGACACAAAGATTTACCAGAGAAACGCAACTCCATATTTATTGCCCAGGTTCTGCAGTTTTAGGAAATATACCACATGTGGCCCTAGTGTGCTACTGGACTGAAGCACAGGCCTCAGAAGCAAAGGAGCACCTAGTGGATTTTAGCCCTCCTTTTTATTAGAATATATTTTAGGCACCATGTCGGGTTTGAAGGGCTCTTGAAGTGCCAAAACAGTGGAAACCCCCCAAAAGTGACACCATTTGGGAAACTACACCCCTCAAGGAATTTATCTAGGGGTATAGTGAGCATTTTGACCCCACAGATTTTTTGCAGAAATTATTGGAAATAGGCTGTGAAAATGAAAATCTACATTCTTTCAAAGAAAATACAGGTTTAGCAAATTTTTTCTAATTTCCACAAGATCTAAAGGAGAAAAAGCACTGCAATATTTCTAAAGTAATTTCTCCCAAGTAAAACAATACTCCATATGTGGTCATAAACGGCTATTTGGACACACGGCAGGGCTCAGGAGGGAAAGAGCGTCATTTGGCTTTGGAGTTCAAATTTAGCAGGAATGGTTTGCGGAGGCCATGTCGCATTTGCAAAGCCCCTGAGGGACTGAAACAGTGCAAACCCCCCCCCACAATTGGCTCCATTTTGGTAACTACACCCCTTGAAGAAATTATCTAGGGTTATAGTGAGCATTTTGACCCCGCAGGTTTTTAGCAGAAATTATTGCAATTAGGCCGTGAAAATGAAAATCTACATTCTTTCAAATAAAATGTAGGATTAGCTATTTTTCTTCTAATTTCCACAAGGACTAAAGGAGAAAAAGCACCATAACATTTGTAAAGCAATTTCTCCCGAGTAAAAGAATACCCCACATGTGGTCATAAACGGCTGTTTGGACACACGGCAGGGCTTAGAAGGGAAAGAGCATCATTTGGCTTTTGGAGCTCAAATTTAGCAGTAATGGTTTGCGGAGGCCAAGTCACATTTGCAAAGCCCCTGAAGGTCAAAAACAATAGAAATCCCCCACAAGTGACCCCATTTTGGAAACTACACCCCTTGAGGAAATTATCTAGGGCTATAGTGAGTATTTTGACCCCACAGGGTTTTTGCCGAAATTATTGGAAGTAAGCCGTGAAAATTAAAATCGACATTTTTTCAAATAAAATGTAGGTTTAGCTATTTGTTTTTCATTTCCACAATGACTAAAGGAGGAAAAGCACAACAACGTTTGAAAAGCAATTTCTCCTGAGTAAAACAATACCCCATATGTGGTCATAAACGGCCAAAAAGTGACTCCATTTAGGAAACTACACCCCTTGAGGAATTCATCTAGGGGCGTAGTGAGCATTTTGACCCCACAGGTGTTTCATAGAATTTATTAGAATTGGGCAGTGAAAATAAAAATCAATCCTTTTTCTTCAATAAGATGTAGCTTAGCTCAAAATTTTTGCTTCGGGAGGAATTTCCTTTTCTGGGGCATTGGGAGAGAGATCTGGGAATCCCTATAAGTACGCAGGATTGGGAAGCCACTTTCAATCTAGCTTGCTCTCTCTCTAAGTGCGCTACACATTTGGAAGCGTCTAGGAAAATAATGTATAGGTGGTATTACACTCCTAGTCGTTTGTCGCGAATATATCCAACATCATCAGATAGGTGCTGGAGGTGCCTTACTTCTAAGGGTACCATCCTCCACATTTTCTGGGAGTGTACAGTATTGTCCAGCTTTTGGCAGCAAGTAGAACATTTCTTACGATCTCTTTTAGGGGTTGACATTCAGCTCGCCCCTGCTCTAGCCCTACTGCATGTGGGATTGGTGGATTTCTCTCCAGGTGTCAGAAACGTACTTTTTCATGTATTGCTGTATGCAAAAATATTGATTGCAAAATACTGGAAATCTACAAAAGTGCCTAGTATGAGTGAAGTGATTTTATATGTTAACAATAATTGTGTTATGGAACGCGCTTTAGCCTCTATTCAAGGGTCCTACGCTCGTACTTCCTTATGGGATCAATGGACTGACTCTACTTACTCCGACATACTCTTATGATTACCTTAGTCAAATATGTGGTCAATTTGTTGTGTCTGGATCCGGAGATTTGTTTGTTTGTTTGTTTGTTTGTATGTTTCTTTTTTGTTTTTTTTCTGTAAAAAATGTGATCCTTATCCCAATGCTTTGTTTGCAATGTTTCATTGCTGTATGTAATGATTAGATGTATACTGGATCAATAAAAATCTGTTTATTAAAAAAGAATTGGGCAGTGAAAATAAAAATCAATCCTTTTTCTTCAATAAGATGTAGCTTTAGCTCAAAATTTTTCATTTTCTCAACAAATAAAAGAAAAAAAGAACCCCAACATTTGTAAAGCAACTTCTCTGGAGTACGGAAATACCCCATATGTGGTATTAAAAAGCTGTTTGGGCACACGGCATGGATCAAAAGAGAAGGAGCGCCATTTGGCTTTTGGAGCACAGATTTTGCTGGATTGGTTTCTTGACACCATGTCGCTTTTGCAATGCCCCTAAGGTACCAGTACAGTGGAAACTCCCCAAAATTCACTCCATTCACTAAACTACACCCCTTGAAGAATTAATCTACGGGAGTAGTGAGCATTTTGACCCCACAGATGTTTTATAGATTTTATTAGAATTGGGCAGTGAAAATAAAAAAAACTTAATTTTTCTTCAATAAGATGTAGCTTTAGCTCAAATTTTTTTATCTTCTCAACAAATAAAGAAAAAAAAAAGAACCACAACGTTTGTAAAGCAATACCCCATATTTGGTCATAAACTGCTGTTTGGACACAGGGCTCAGAAGTGAAGGAGCGCCATTTAGCTTTTAGAGTACAAATTTTGCTGGATTGATTTCTGGTCCCTATGTCGGATTTGCAAAGCCCCTGTGGGACCAAAACAGTGAGTATTCACCTAGGTGCGTAGTGAGAATGTTAACCCCGCAGTTGTTTTGCAGAAATTAGTGTGCACTTGATGTTGCAGATTGAAAATGGGATTTTTTCCATAGATATGCCAATTTGTGGTGCTCAGCTTGTGCCACCATAACAAGACAGCTCTCTAATTATTATGCTGTGTTTCCCGGTATTAGAAACACCCTATTCCCGGTTTTAGAATCACCCTACATGTGGCCCTAATCTTTTGCCTGGACATTCGACGGGGCTCAGGAGTGAAAGAGTACCATGCGAAATTGAGGCCTAATTTGGCGACATATAAAGCATTGGTTCACAATTGTAGAGGCTCTGATGTGAAATAATAAAAGAAACCCCTGAAAAGTGACCCCGTTTTAGAAACTACACCCCTCAAGGCATTTATTAAGGGGTGTAGTGAGCATTTTCACCTCACAGGTTGCAAAGTAAAAATTTTCATTTTTCCCCAGATATGCCAATTCAGTGGCAAATATGTCATGCCCAGCTTATGCCACTGGAGACACACACCCCAAAAATTGTTAAAATGGTTCTACCGGGTATGGCGGCGCCATATATGTGGAAGTAAACTGCTGTTTTGGCACACTGTAGGGCTCAGAAGGGAGGGAGCGCCATTTGGCTTCTGAAGCGTAGATTTTGCTTGGTAGTAGTTTTGTTTGAAGTTTTACTGGTATTTCTGTTTATAATGTGCGGGCATATGTGAGCTGGACAGATTACATCAGGGGCATATTCAGGTGATATAATAATGCGGTAAACAATAAAAATAATCCATAGATGTGTGTTACCCTGTGACACAATCCTTTCTGCACAGGCCAGTGTCGCACTGATAATGTCCTTCCTTATCCCCCTTTTGGTCCACACTCCGCACCTTTGCAGTTTTTGGGAATTTTGCTGGGAAGTGTTATCCTGGTATAATACGGGTGCCCTCACTTCCAGCAGATATGTTTGGGCCCTCCCCTTACTGGTTCCCTCATTTTAGGGCCCCAATAAATCGCCTTTTGAAACAGAAGAAATGTTTCGCTCGGGCTGCACAACTGCATATTTTTATTTCCTGACTTATTGGAGCCTTAACTAATTTTATTTTTAATAGATGTTAACTTTATTCTGCGGGTCAGTTCAATTCCAGCGATACCTAATTTATAGCACTTTTTAATATTTTACAACTTTTTGCACAATAAAATTACTTTGGTAAAAAGAATGTATTTCATCTGTCGCCATGTTGTGAGAACCATTACTTTTTAATTTTTTATCACTGGAGCTGTATGAAGGCTTGTTTTTTGCGAGACGAGCAATAGTTTTTATAGGTACAATTTTTGGATACATGCGACTTTTTGATCACTTTTTATTTCAATTTTTGTATGGCAAAGTGACCAAAAAACAGAAACTCTGGCATTGTTTTTTTCGTTTTTTTTACGCCGTTCACCGCGTGGAATAAATAACATAATATTTTTATAGTTTAGGCCATTATAAACAAATATGTATGGTTTATTTTTTTTTTTCAATAATAAAGGACTTGATAAGGAAAAAATGCGATTGTGTTTTATTTTATTTCTTGAAACTGTTTATATTATATTTTTTACACCTTTTTTTTCCATTTTTTTTTACACTTTTCTTTAGTCCCACTAGGGGACTTCAAGGTCCAACTGTCAGATTTATTTTTTTAATACATTGCACTACCTATGTAGTGCAATGTATTAGATCTGTCAGTCATTCACTAACAACAAGCCGATTAGGCTTCGCCTCCGGGCGGGGCCTAATCGGCTTCCGTAATGGCAGACAAGAGGCCATTGTTTGGTCTCCTGTTGCCATAGTAGCAGTCCACAGCCCTGCGATTTCAGGGCACAGCTGCCGATCTGCTAACAACCACAAAGATGCAGCGATCACTTCCGATCACTACATCTGGGGGTTAATGGCATCGATTGGAGCTAGCTCTGGTTCCTGCTGTTACAGGTGGATGTCAACTATAACATACAGCTGACATCCACCGTTGATGATGCCGGCTCATCTCCAGAGCCGCCGCCATCTTGCCGGCGGCTACGGAAGCCTTTCAGGCCCCGCCTCCGGGCGGGGGCTGAAAGTTTTTCATGCTAGGCAGACCGGGAGGCCACTATTAGGCCTCCGATTACCATTGCAGCCACCGACACCCCGGCGATTTAATTGCTGGTTTGTCGATGAGCTGCAAACACCTTAAATGCAGCGATCACTTTTGACCGCTGCATTTAAGGGGTTAATGGCGGGGATCGAAGCTAACTTCAGTCCCCGCCATTACAGCAGGATGTCAGCTGTAAGATACAGCTTACTTCCGGGGATGATGGGACCGCTGATGACGCCGGCTCATCTCCAGAGCCGTCGCCATCTTGCCGGCGGCTACGGAAGCCTTTCAGGCCCCGCCTCCGGGCGGGGGCTGAAAGTTTTTCATGCTAGGCAGACCGGGAGGCCACTATTAGGCCTCCGGTTACCATTGCAGCCACCGACACCCCGGCGATTTAATTGCTGGGGTGTCGATGGGCTGCAAACACCTTAAATGCAGCGATCACTTTTGACCGCTGCATTTAAGGGGTTAATGGCGGGGTTTGAAGCTAACTTCGGTCCCCGCCATTACAGCAGGATGTCAGCTGTAAGATACAGCTTACATCCGGGGATGATGGGACCGACTCAGCTTCTGAGCCGGTGCCATGCATTTGTCAGAAGTATATAGCATTTTGCGGAAAGCACTGGCTTTCCATGACGTATACTTACGAAAAATGCCGGGAAGGGGTTAAAAACAGATGATAATTGATGATAATATACTTATCCATAATGCCTCTCTGGCCTCAATTTCCAATGCCATATCGTGTGCCATTTACTGCACACAGCCATAGTTTTAAAATAGTATATACAATATAACGCTCATGCGTGCCACATGCCAAAAAATTACCGAACAAAGCGGCAATATGCACACTAACAAAATAATGATCCCCGGTGGGCACCGCACATGTATTACCACATACCCTTAAAAACTTCAGAAATGCAAAACGAAACACAAATAAGTATGTTTAAGGCAAAAAAATTATAAAGTCACTTTATATTGCACAAAAATATATTTTATTTGCACTATATAAACATTTTAAAACCATTTAAAATAGCAGACATATGCTAAACCTAATCCCTTGGGGGTTGCCATCCTGATAACCCTGGTTTAATAATATTTATTCTCAAAATCTTAATCTATAAACTTATTTTTTAATGAAATCACATTCTTCCTAAACTTTGTTTGGTTTCATATATATATGTATATACATGATTTTTTTTTAATGTTATTATATTGCTCACATATACACTACCGTTCAAAAGTTTAGGGTCACTTAGAAATGTCCTTATTTTTGAAAGAAAAGCACAGTTTTTTTCGATGAAGATAACATTAAATTAATCAAAAATACACACTATACTTTGTTAATGTGCTAAATGACTATTCTAGCTGCAAACAGGCTCTAACCAGAGTAGAAAGAGAAGTGGGAGGCCCCGCTGCACAACTGAGCAACAAGACAAGTACATTAGAGTCTCTAGTTTGAGAAATAGACGCCTCACAGGTCCTCAACTGGCAGCTTCATTAAATAGTACCCGCAAAACGCCAGTGTCAACGTCTACAGTGAAGAGGCGACTCCGGGATGCTGGCCTTCAGGACAGAGTGACAAAGAAAAAGCCATATCTGAGACTGGCTAATAAAAGGAAAAGATTAATATGGGAAAAAGCACACAGACATTGGACAGAGGAAGATTGGAAAAAAGTGTTATGGACAGACGAATCGAAATTTGACGTGTTTGGATCACACAGAAGAACATTTGTGAGACGCAGAACAACTGAAAAGATGCTGGAAGAGTGCCTGACGCCATCTGTCAAGCATGGTGGAGGTAATGTGATGGTCTGGGGTTGCTTTGGTGCTGGTAAAGTGGGAAATTTGTACAAGGTAAAAGGGATTTTGAATAAGGAAGGCTATCACTCCATTTTGCAACGCCATGCCATACCCTGTGGACAGCGCTTGATTGGAGCCAATTTCATCCTACAACAGGACAATGACCCAAAGCACACCTTCAAATTATGCAAGAACTATTTAGGGAAGAAGCAGGCAGCTGGTATTCTATCTGTAATGGAGTGGCCAGCGCAGTCACCAGATCTCAACCCCATAGAGCTGTTGTGGGAGCAGCTTGACCGTATGGTACGCAAGAAGTGCCCATCAAGCCAATCCAACTTGTGGGAGGGGCTTCTGGAAGCATGGGTTGAAATTTCTCCTGATTACCTCAGCAAATTAACAGCTAGAATGCCAAAGGTCTGCAATGCTGTAATTGCTGCAAATGGAGCATTCTTTGACGAAAGCAAAGTTTGAAGGAGAAAATTATTATTTCAAATAAAAATCATTATTTCTAACCTTGTCAATGTCTTGACTATATTTTCTAGTCATTTTGCAACTCATTTGATAAATATAAATGTGAGTTTTCATGGAAAACACAAAATTGTCTGGGTGACCCCAAACTTTTGAACGGTAGTGTATGTGGGGACATCTGGTGGCTTTTGCAGGTATCAATACATTGATACATCTTGAAGCATTGTATGTTTATTCTGGGATGCTTGCTGTTTGTGATTCTTTGACTATTGCACGGCGGATGCAAAAGAGTCATATCTTTGTTTGAAAAGAGTCAAATCTTTGTTTGAAAAGAGTCATATCTTCATTCCTCAAGTCTTTCTGAGTTTACCCCGCCTCTTTACTTTTGATTGACAGCTCCTCGCCTTCCCCCAGCACACAAAATCCCGCACTTGTGCATTGATGTCCTCTTCTGGGGTGAGCGTACAACGGGACACCGAATTATTACGATAAAAGGCGCAACATGTTTACAGACTGTTATTTACAGTCGGAGGAGGAGTTTAGGAGAGGGGATAACGGCAATGAAATTTTGATAGCAGCGGCCAGTAAGGGATAAGTAAAGTTCAATAGGTGAAATGCTGGTGACGGGTTCCCTTTAAGTTATGTGCCTATTTTTTCTAATTATTTTAATATGTTCCCTAATGTAACCGCACATAACCGCTCGGGCCACCTCATGCCCGGTGGCGTCGCTAGCCACATTTGGCCACATTTGCTTGTAACCGCTAGCCACATTTACTTGTATCTGCATCCTCAGGATGCATATACAAATGAATAGTATAGGCTGCAGGCCAAGTTAGGCACTGGGAAGACCCCCTGTGCAGGCTGGCGTGGTGACGTCACTGCATCATGCGCTAGCGTCCCACCCGGAGGATGTGTAGTGCTCCATCTGTTGTGGGAACGGGGCAAGGTAAGTACAATATATTTTTTTTAGGGGTGTGAGCACTGTGTGGCACTATATACAAGGGGGGGCTGTGTGGCATTATTTACAAGAGGGGGGACTGTGTAGCACTATGGATGTAGCCATCTTTAACTTGACTCTGATAACTTCCTGCAGCGTGATATCACACAACAAAAGCCATTGAAAAAATCATGATAACCGATCTAGCCACTGTTTATTTAATGTGTTAAAAGTCAAGGTATAGACGGCAACATCTGTATATACAAGGGGGGCTGTGTGGTGCTATCTACAAGAGGGGAGGGCTGTGTGGCGCTATCTACAAGATGGGTCTGTGTGGCGCTACCTACAGGGGGTCTGTGGCGCTAACTACTGTTCCATGTAAAACCCCCTCAAAAAACAAGGGGGCACTCCCTCCGTCTGGAAAAAGAAAGGTTCAACCTGCAGAGGCGACAAGCACTCTTTACTGTGAGAACAGTGAATTTATGGAATAGTCTACCGCAGGAGCTGGTCACAGCAGGGACAGTAGATGGCTTTAAAAAAGGCTTAGATCATTTCCTAGCACAAAAAAATATTAGCTCCTAAGTGTAGAAATGTTTTACTTCCCCTTTCCCATCCCTGGTTTGAATTTGATGGACGTGTCTTTTTTCAACCGTGCAAACTATGTAACTATGTATGTAACTACAGGGGGCTGTGTGTGATGCTATCTACAGGGGGTGTGTGTGACGCTATCTATAGGGGGCTGTGTGTGATGCTGTCTACAGGGGAATGTGTGTGGCGCGATCTACAAGGGCTGTGTGTGTGGTGCTATCTACAGGGGGCACTGTCTATGTGGTGCTTTACTTTACAGTGTATGGTATTTTTATATTATGGGGTACAGCATTTGGTATTATTTTATTCAGGGGCACAGTGTATGGTTATTATTATATTTAGGGGCACAGTGTGTGGCACCATGAGAATTTTATCTTCGTTTATAGGTGTGGAAATGTTGGAAAAGTGAATAGCCGAAGACATATGAGAGGAAAATTCTGCAGAAATGGGTCATGGCCGGGAGAAGTCGTCATGAGGTCTGGACCGGATGGAGAAGAAAAGAGGAAAAAGAACTACTAGAATATGAGATGTCGTCACCTGTGAGTCAATAGATTTTGTCAGTGATGGTTGGAGACTGTCAGCATGTAGGGACACCCTTTGACAAGGGGAATCGTACACCCATTTGTTAATGCTTGCACAAAGAGGTAGTTTTAACAAAAGTTACAGTGCGGCAGGGCGGCGGTGGAGAGGGAGGGCCTAAGTTTGGGTAAGAGCCCAGGGCCTATGGTCTACTTAATCTGCCACTGGTGACCGTCATCACTGATCAGCATCTGTGCTCAATTATTGGCGCAGGTTTTTTATTTTTTGCCCTTTTTTTTACTACACCATCTTTTTGTGTTGAGCAGGGTTTTTTTGTTCCTTTTTTTTGTTTTATAAAACTGTAAAAAAAAAAAGGTAGTTTTAGGGCGTTAGAGTAGCAGATGTTTACTGACGTCCGTTTTGTAAAAAAAAATATATAGCAGAAGTTTTAGCTATATATATTTTATACAGTTTTAGAGTAAATTCACAGCGTTATAGTTAGCGTCATTTAGTGACGAACATTCAGTTTTTTTTAACTGAAGTTCATTCACTAAATTTTTGATAGCATAGTGACAGTTTTAGTATAAATTTGCAGCATTATAGTTAGCGTCAGTTAGTGATGGACATTCAGGTTTTTTAACTGAAGTTCATTCACTAAATTTTTCATAGTGTAGTAACACAGTTGTAGCTAAAAAATTTTTACAGTTCTATATTTCGCGTTCAGTAAATTTCTTCCTCCTAAATTTTTATCTTATTCTTTTCTTCCTTTTTTTTTTTCATATAAATTTCCTATACATATGTAAAAGCACGACACACACAACCACCTCTATAAAAATAAACTGGATATTACATGTTTTGAAGTACTACATACCCCCCTAATAAAAATATCCTAATCATCTAAAAGGGTCTATTCAGCTGAGGAGGCATACACCATCGTGGCCTCTGACACTGAATCGGCCAGTGAGGGAGAAGAGGAAATTGCCCTATTCCTCTTGACCTCCTCATCATCCTTATCCAGTTATGAGGAACCCCCGCAAAGACACCCCAGGACATCAGCTGAGGCAACCCCCAAATGAGTGATACCATGTGGAATCCACCCCCTGAAAAGTATGAGCCTCACATTCCAGATTTCATAGGCAGCTCAGGAATTCCGTTTGAGACAGCAGGCCTCAGAGAAATTGACTTTTTCAAGCTCTTTTTCTCTGAGTATTTTGTTAATTTAATCGTGGCCCAGACAAATTTATACGCCCAGCAATTTTTAGCCCAAAACCCCACGTCATCATTTGCTAGGTCGACCCCCATAGAGGCAGCGGAGATGATGACATTTTGGGGCCTTGTCCTACATATGGGCCTAGTAAAAAAGCAAGAGATTAGGCAATACTGGTGTACGGACATTTTATACAACACCCCATTATACCGTAGTAATAACAGGGAGAAAGGGGATGGGAGGAAACCTCCAGCTCACCAGCTCCACACTCCTGTGTTCAATATCGCCCGGATCATCCACGACGGCACACGGCAGGTAATAGTAGCAAAAAAAGAGAGAAGATCCAGCAATGCATGGTATAAGTGGGGACCACCTTGTCATTCCTCCTGGTGTTTTTTCTAAGCTTTGTTTGCTTATACTTTAATAAAGTGGAAACTGAGTTTTCCCCACTTATACCACGCATCGCTGGATCTTCTCTCTTTTTTTGCTACCCCATTATACCGCATGGCAATGACCTGGACACGTTTTGAAATAATTATGACATTTTTGCATTATAATGATAATGCACAGTGCCTGCTCTGTCACGATGCCACATATGACCGCCTATTCAAAATCAGGCCAATCATTGATAATTTCTGCACCAAATTTCTAGAAGCTTACACCCCCGAAAAGAACATTTCAAGAGACGAGTCCCTTGTACATTTTAAGGGGAGACTAAAATTCCGCTAATACCTGCCAAGCAAGAGAGCGAGGTATTGAATTAAAATGTACACGCTGTGCGAGAGCAGCTCTGGGTACACCTACAGGGTTAGGGTCAATGAGGGGAAGGACACCAGGATAGAACCTACAGAATGCCCCCGTGTCCTGGGAGTTAGTGGGAAAAGTATGGGATTTGGTGCACCCACTGCTGGACCAGGGTTATCACCTTTACGTGGATAACTTCTACACCCCACATCCCACTATTTAACTGCCTCTCCACCAGAAATACTTCAGCATGTGACACCATGTGCTTAAACCAGAGAGGCCTCTCTAAAACTGATTAGGCAATCCCTAAGAAAGGCAGAAAGCAGGTGTAAAGGATCTGCCAGACACAGCTTCTGTGTCGACGCCCGTGGGTGCTCCTATGTCTGTGAGACTGACTCCATCTTCCACCACTCAGGATGGCAGGCTTAGAAGTGGGAGAGCCTATCACAGCCTGGCCAGACGGAGCTAGCTCCCGCCCACTGTCTATTTATACCTGCCTTTCCTGTTCCTCCTTTGCCTGTGATTCTGCTCTGCTTGTTTCCTGGCTCTGCTGCTGCTTGAACTACTGATCCTCTGCTTGTTATTGACCTTGGCTTACTGACCACTCTCCTGCTCAGCGTTTTGTACCTCGTGCACTCCTAGTTTGACTCGGCTCGTTCACCACTCTCGTTGCTCACGGTGTCTCCGTGGGCAGCTGCCCCGTTTCCCTAGCTTCTGTGTACCCTTGTCTGTTTGTCTGTCGTGCACTTACTGAGCGTAGGGACCGTCGCCCAGTTGTATCCCGTCACCTAGGACAGGTCGTTGCAAGTAGGCAGGGACTGAGTGGCGGGTAGATTAGGGCTCACTTGTCTGTCTCCCTACCCCGTCATTACAGCAGGGCACTACACAGTGAGAACATGTTACTGGTCAAGTATAAGAACAAGAGGGATATCCTTATGTTGACCACAAAACAACGGTACCGACAGCACCCCTATCCCTGTCCGAGGTAGCACCACAATGATCCCCAAGCCAGATTGCATCTTAGGCTACAATAAATACATGGGAGGAGTTGATCTCTCTGATCAAGTACTGAAGCCGTACAGTGCCATGCGTAAAACAAGGGTGTGGTACAAAAAGCTGGCCGTGCACATGGTACAGATGGCAATATATAACTCTTACGTGCTATACCAATGTGCAGGCCGGACAGGGTCATTCCTTCAGTTTCAAGAGGTGGTTATCAAGGCCCTTGTATTTTGGAACCAGGAAGGGAAAGGCCCCAGTACTTTTAGAAGCGATGATCCACGTATTGTACAAGGGCAACACTCTCCTTGCGAAATACCCTCAACTGATAAAAAGGGAAGGACTCAAAAAAGGCGTCAAATGTGTTACAAAGGGGAGAAAACGAGACACAACTTATAATTGTGAAACCTACCCCAACAAACCTGGCCTGTGTATAAAAGAGCGCTTCAAAGTTCATAACTCATCCATAGATTTTTAATTCAATAATTGTTGTAACTGCTCACTATACCCCTAGATAAATTCCTTGAGGAGTGTAGTTTCCCAAATGGAGTCACTTTTGGGGGTTTCCACAGTTTTAGCCACTCAGGGGCTTTGCAAATACGACATGGCCTCCGCAAACCATTCCAGCTAAATTTGAAATCCAAATGGCGCTCTTTCTGATGTGTGTCCAAACAGCCATTTATGATCACTTATGGGGTATTGTTTTACTTGTGAGAAACTGCTCTACAAATGTTGGGGTGCTTTTTCTCCTTCTCTTTTTGTGGAAGTAAAAAAAAATTAGCCAAACCTATATTTTACTGAGAATATGTAGATTTTCATTTTCATAGCCTAATTCCAATAATTTCTGCAAAAAGCCTGTGGGGTTAAAATGCTCACTATATCCATAGATAATTTCGTCCAGGGGTGTAGTTTCCAAAATGGGTTCACTTGTGGGGGGTTTCCACGTTTTGTCCCTTCAAGGGTTTTGTAAATGAAACTTGGCCTCCGCAAACTATTCCTGCTAAATGTGATCTCCAAAAGCCAAATGGTGTTCTTTCCCTTCTGAGCGCTGCTGTGTGTCCAAACAGCCGTTTATGACCACATATGGGGTATTGTTTTACTCGGGAGAAATTGCTATACAAATGTTGTGGTGCTTTTTTTCCTTTAGTCCTTGTGGAAAAAAATAGCTAATCCTACATTTTATTTTAAAAAATGTAGATTTTAATTTTCATGGCCTATTTCCAATAATTTCTGCATAAAAACTTGTGGGGTCAAAATGCTCACAATACCCCTAGATAATTTACTCAAGGGGAGTCGTTTCCAAAATGGGATGACTTGTGGGGGGTCTCCACTGTTTTGCCCCCTCAGGGGCTTTGCAAATGTGACATGGCCTCCGCAAACCATTCCTGCTAAATTTGAACTCCAAAAGCCAAGTGGTATTCTTTCCCTTCTGAGCCCTGCCGTGTGTCCAAACAGCTGTTTATGACCACATATAGGGTATAGATTTACTCGGGAGAGATTGCTTTACAGATGTTGTGGTACTTTTTCTCCTTTAGTTCTTGTGGAAAGTAAAATACAAATAGCTAAACCGACATTTTATTTGAAAAATTTAGATTTTCATTTTCACGGCTTAATTCCAATAATTTTGGCAAAATTCCTGTGGGGTCAAAATGCTCACTATAGCCCTAGATAATTTCCTCAAGGGGAGTAGTTTCCAAAATGGGGTCACTTGTGGGGAATTTCTACCGCTTTTGACCTTCAGGGGCTTTGAAAATGCAAAATGGCCCCCGCAAACCATTCCTGCTAAATTTGAGCTCCAAAAGCCAAATGGTGCTCTTTCCGTTCTGAGCCCTGCCGTGTGTCCAAACAGCTGTTTATGACCACATATGGGGTACTGTTTTACTTGGGAGAGATTGCTTTACAAATGTTGTGGTGCTTTTTCTCTTTTAGTCCTTGTGGAAATTAAAAATAATTAACAAAACCTACATTTTCTCTGAAAAAATGTAGATTTCATTTTTACGACCTAATTCCAATAATTTTTGCAAAAAACCTGTGTGGTCAAAATGCTCACTATACCCCTAGATAATTTCCTCAAGGGGTGTAGTTTACAAAATGGGATCACTTGTGGGGGGTTTCCACTGTTTCTGTCCCTTCAGGGGCTTTGCAAATGTGACATGGCCTCCGCAAACCAATCCTGTTAAATTTGAGCTCCAAAAGCCAAATGGTGCTCTTTCCCTTCTGAGCCCTGCCGTGTGTCCAAACAGCCATTTATGTCCACATATGGAGTATTGTTTTACTCGGGAGAGATTGCTTTACAAAAGTTGTGGTGCTTTTTCTCTTTTAGTCCTTGTAGAAATGAAAAACAATTAGCTAAACCTACATTTTATTTGAAAAAATGTAGATTTGAATTTTCACAGCTTACTTCCAATAATTTCTGCAAAAAATCTGTGTTGTCAAAATGCCCACTATACCACTAGATAATTTCCTCAAGTGGAGTAGTTTCCAAAATGGGACCACTTGCAGGGGGTTTCCACTGTTTTGTCCTCTCAGGGGCTTTGCAAATGCGAGATGGCCTCCGCACACCATTTCTGCTAAATTTAGGCTCCGAAAGCCAAATGGTGCTCTTTCCCTTCTGAGCCCTGCCGTGTGTCCAAACAGCCGTTTATGACCACATATGGGGTATTGTTTTACTCAGGAGAAATTGCTTTTCAAACATTGTGGTGCTTTTCCTCCTTTAGTCCGTGTGGAAATGAAAAACAATTAGCTAAACCTACATTTTATTTGAAAAAATGTAGATTTTCATTTTCACGGCTTAATTCCAATAATTTCGGCAAAAACGGTTTGGGGTCAAAATGCTCACAATAGCCCTAGATAATCTCCTCAAGGGGAGTAGTTTCCAAAATGGGGTCACTTGTGGGGGATTTCTATGGCTTTTGACCTTCAGGGGCTTTGCAAATGCGACATGGCCTCCGCAAACCATTCCTGCTAAATTTGAGCTCCAAAAGCCAAATGGTGCTCTTTCCGTTCTGAGCCCTGCCGTGTGTCCAAACAGCTGTTTAGTCCGTGTGGAAATGAAAAAACAATTAGCTAAACCTACATTTTATTTGAAAAAATGTAGATTTTCATTTTCACGGCTTAATTCCAATAATTTTTGCAAAAAACCAGTGTGGTCAAAATGCTCACTATACCACTAGATCATTTCCTCAAGGGGTGTAGTTTCCAAAATTAGGTAACTTGTGGGGGGTTTCTACTGTTTTGGCCACTCAGTGGCTTTGCAAATGCGACATGGCCTCCGCAAACTATTCCAGCGAAATCTGAACTCCAAATGGTGCTCTTTCCTTTCTGAACTCTGCCCTGTGTCCAAATAGCCGTTTATGATTAAATATAGGGTATTGTTTTACTCAGGAGAAATTGCGGTACAAATTTTTTGGTGCTATTTCTACTTTAGTTCTTGTGGAAATTAAAAACAATTAGCTAAACCTACATTTTATTTGAAAAAATTTAGATTTTAATTTTCACAGTCTATTTCCAATAATTTCTGCAAAAAACCTGTGGGGTCAAAATGCTCACTATAACCCTAGATAATTTCCTCAAGGGGTGTAGTTTCCAAAATGGGGTCACTTGTGGGCTGTTTTCACTGTTTTGTCCTTTCAGGGGCTTTGCAAATGCTACATTTCTGCTAAATTTGAGCTTCAAAAGCCAAATGGTGCTCTTTCCTTTCTGAGCCCTGTGATGTGTCCAAACAGCCGTTTATGATCACACATTGGGTATTGTTTTACTCGGGAGAAATTACTTTCCAAATGTTGTGGTGCTTTCTCTCCTTTAGTCCTTGTGGAAATGTAAAAATAAATAATCCTACATTTTATTTAAAAAATATTTTCATTTTCACTGCCTAATTCCAATAATTAAATAATAATAATAATAAAAAAAACCTGAGGGGTCAAAATGCTCACTATACACCTAGATAATTTCCTCAAGGGGTGTAGTTTCCAAAATGAGGTCACTTTTGGGGGGTTTCTACTGTTTTGGCCACTCAGGGGCTTTGCAAATGCGACATGGCCTCCGCAAACCATTTCTGCTAAATTTGAGCTCCAAAATCCAAATGGTGCTCTTTCCCTTCTGAGCCCTGCCGTGTGTCCAAACAGCCGTTTATGACCACATATGGGGTATTTTTTTATTTGGGAAAAATGTCTTTACAAATGTTGTGGTGATTTTTCTCCTTTAGTCCTTGTGAAAAGAAAAAAAAAATTGTTTGAAAAAAATGTTGATTTTCATTTTGATGGCCTAATTCCAATAATTTCTGCAACACCCTGTGGGGTCAAAATTCTCACTATACCCGTAGATAATTTGCTCAAGGGGTGTAGTTTTCAAAATGGGGTCATTTGTGGGGGGTTTCCATTGTTTTGTTCTTTCAGGGGCTTTGCAAATGCTATATGGCCTCCGCAAACCATTCCAGCGTAATCTGAACGCCAAATGGTGCTCTTTCCCTTCTGAACCCTGCCCTGTGTCCAAACAGCCGTTTATGACTAAATATAGGGTATTGTTTTACTCGGGAGAAATTGTGGGACAAACATTTTTGGTGCTATTTCTACTTTAGTCCTTGTGGAAATGAAAAAAATTAGCTAAACCTACATTTTATTTGAAAAAATTTAGATTTTCATTTTCACGGTCTACTTCCAATAATTTTTGCAAAAAACCTGTGGGGTCAAAATACTCACTGTACCCCTAGATAATTTCCTCAGGGGGTGTAGTTTCCAAAATGCGGTCACTTGTGGGGGGTTTCTGTTGTTTGTCCCTTCAGGGGCTTTGCAAATGCGTCATGGCCTCCGCAAACCATTCCTGCTAAATTTGAGCTCCAAAATCCAAATGGTGATCTTTCCGTTCTGAGCCCTGCTGTGTGTCCAAACAGCCGTTTATGACTAAATATAGGGTATTGTTTTACTCGGGAGAAATTGCGGTAGAAACATTTTTGGTGCTATTTCTACTTTAGTCCTTGTGAAAATGAAAAAAAATTAGCTAAACCTACATTTTATTTGAAAAATGTACATTTTCATTTTCACGGTCTACTTCCAATCATTTCTGCAAAAAAACTGTGGGGTCAAAATGCTCACTGTACCCCTAGATAATTTCTTCAAGGGGTGTAGTTTCCAAAATGCGGTCACTTGTGCAAATGCAACATGGCCTCCGCAAACCATTCCTACTAAATTTGAGCTCCAAAAGCCAAATGGTGCTCTCTCCGTTCTGAGCTCTGCTGTGTGTTCAAACTGCCATTTATTAACACACTTGGGGTATTGTTTTACTCAAGAGAAATAGCTTTAAAAAATTTGTGATGCTTTTTCACCTTTAGTCCTTTGTGGAAATGAAAAAAAAAAAAATAGCTATTCCTACCTTTTATTTAAAACAAATGTAGATTTTAATTTTCACAGCCTAATTCCAATAATTTCTGCAAAAAACCTGCGGGGTCAAAATGCTCACTATAACCCTAGATAATTTCCGCAAGGAGTGTAGTTTCCAAAATGGGGTCACTTGTGGGGGTTTCCACTGTTTTGTCCCCTCAGGGGCTTTTGAAATGTGACATGGCCTCCGCAAACCATTCATGCTAAATTTGAGCTCCAAAAGCCAAATGGTGCTCTTTCCCTTCTGAGCCCTGGCTTATGTCCAAACAGCCATTTGAGACCACATATGAGGTATTGTTTTACTTGGGAAAAATTGCTTTACAAATGTGGTGGTGCTTTTTCTTCTTTAGTCCTTGTGGAAATGAAAAAAATTAGCTAAACCTACATTTTATTAGAAAAAAGTTAGATTTTCAGTTTCATGGCCTAATTCCAATTATTTCTACAAAACCCTGTGGTGTCAAAATGCTTACTATACCCCTAGATAATTTCTTTAAGGGGTGTAGTTTCCAAAATGGGATCACTTGTGGGGGTTTCCACTGTTTTGTCCCATCAGGGGCATTGCAAATGCGAGATGGCCTCCGCAAACCATTCCTGCTAAATTTGAGCTCCAAAAGCCAAATGGTGCTCTTTCCCTTCTGTCCCCTGCCGTGTGTCCAAACAGCCATTTCTGACCATATATGGGGTATTGTTTTACTCTGGAGAAATTGTTTCACAAATGTTGTTGTACTTTTTCTCCTTTAGTCCTTGTGAAAATGAATTTTTTTTTGTTAAATCTACATTTTATTTGAAAATAATGTAGATTTTTATTTTGATGGCCTACTTCCAATAATTTCTGCCAAAAAACCTGTGTGGTCAAAATGCTCATTATACCCCTAGATCATTTCGTTAAGGGGTGTAGTTTCCAAAATGGGGTCACTTGTGGGGGATTTCTACTGTTTTGGCAACTCAAGAGCTCTTCAAACCTGACATGGTGTATAAAATATACCGTATATATCGGCGTACAAGACGACTTTTTACACCCTTAAAAAAATGTCAAAAGTGTGGGGTCGTCTTATATGCCGGATATTGTCTACATTAGGGATGCACGTTGCAGCCGCACAGCTCAGTATAGTAACACATGAATGTATGGGAGCGCGGCTGCGGCTGTGTAATTCAGCCACAGCCCCGCTCCTGAGTCATGATAAGTTCGCGGGGTCAGGATGATGCAATGCGGCCAGCGCTGCACTAATGAGCGGCGGCACTGGAGACAGAACATGGCGGGCGCGCTACAAAACACCCCCATGTTCTGTCTTCAGTGCCTGAACTGCCGCTCATTAGTGCAGCGCCGGCCGCATCACCTCATGCTGACCGCGCGCGCACTTCCTGTCAGGAGCGGGGCAATGGCTGTATTACACAGCTGCAGCCCCGCTCTATAACGGCGGAGATCAGAGAAACCGCTCATCTCCGCCGTTATTCCCCAGAATGCTGCGATCACAGCTGACTGCAGCATTCAGGGGAAAGTGAGAAGGGGGGATGCCCCTGGATCGCGTCACAGGGAATTCCTGTGACGCGATCGAGGGCCATACCATATATGGGCAGACAGCCCAGGGTCTATTGACGGACCCCAGGGCTGTCTTACCATATTTCATGTTGTTAGGACATACCCAAGTATGTCCTAACAACTGCATGTGTATTATCCGTCCACAGGTTAATGTACTGGCACATATTTGATATATGTCAGTACATTAAAGTTTAAAAATAAAGTAAAAACAAAGTATTGTTAAATTTTAAAAAAAATACACCTTCACCTTTTTTACAATAAACATTAAAATAAGTCTCAATACATAAAATACACACATTCAGTAATGGCGCGGACAACAATGTTTTTGCATCATTTATGATGTGTACGCTGTAAAAAAATGAAATAAACACGGCTTTCATTCACTTATTAATGTGAGGCGCGAGGTGCGATGAATTTACCCTCCATGTTCCTCACATTAATAGTAATTAACCCCATCATGTACCTTGCACATTAACCCAATATGACTGAGAAACATGATGGGATTAATTACTATTAATGTGAGGCGCGTTCAAAATTCATCACACGTCGCGCCTCACATCAGAAAACGGAAGAATTTTTTTTTTATTACTGTTGGCAAAAGTATCGAAATTGGTATCGAAATCGCAATACTAAACGAAGTATCGGTATCGAAGTCCAAATTCTGGTATCGTGACATCCCTAGTCTACATATTGTCTACACACAGGTTGTGTGTTACCTTGTGAGCCTGAAGTCCGGTACACAGGCTCCCGGGATGCACGGAATCCGCCACGGATCTGAGGGAAGCCGGTATTAGCCGCCAGGGAACATCTCTGTAAGATCCTCTGGCCCGCCCTTTCCTCTCATTCCCTGCCTCTCAGATCTCGCGCGATGAAGCAGCCTATCTGCGCATGCGCGAGTTCAAAGAGACAGAGAGTCCTGGGTCCTGCCGCCGATGGCCATAGTGAAGCGCTCCTGCACGAAATGGTGAGTATATCTTAAATTCTATATTTTAAGGGTAAAAGTTGGGGGTCGTCTTATACGCTCGGTCGTCTTATACGCCGACATATACGGTATTCTAATAAAAAGGAGGCCCTAAAATTCACTAGGTGCACCTTTGCTTCTGAGGCCTATGCTTCAGTCCATAAGCACATTAGGGCCACATGTAGGATATTTCCTAAAACTGCAGAATCTGTGCAATAAATATTGAGTTGTGGTTCTCTAGTAAATCTTTCTGTGTTACAAAAAAAATGGATTAATAATGAATTTCTTTAAAAAAAAATGAAATTTGTCAATTTCACCTCGTCTTTGCTTTAATTCCTGTGATATGTCTAATGGGTTAAGAAACTTTCTAAATGCTGTTTTTGAATACTTTGAGGGGTGCAGTTTTTAAGATGGGGGACTTATTGGTGGTTTCTAATATATAAGGCCCTCAAAGCCACTTCACAACTGAACTGGCCCCTGTAAAAATAGCCTTTTGAAATTTTATTGACAATGTGAGAAATTGCTGCTAAAGTTCTAAGCCTTGTAACATCTTAGAAAAATAAAAGGATGTTCAAAAAATGATGCAAATCTAAAGTACACATATGGGGATGTTAATTAGCAACAATTTTGTGTGGTATAACTGCCTGTCTTACAAGCAGATACATTTAAATTTAGAAAAATGCACATTTTTGCAATTTATTTGCTAAATTTTGGTGTTTTATACCATTAAATACTGAATCTATTGAGCAAATTTTGCCAGTAACAAAAAGTCCAATGTGTCACGAGATAACAATTTCAGAATCGTTTGAATAGGTAAAAGCATTCCGAAGTTATTACCACATAAATTGAAACATGTCAGATTTGAAAAATGAGGCTCTGTCTGGACGGTCAAAAGTAGCTGTAGCGGGAAGGGGTTAACCATGGCCGATAGGCTGACTCTTATTAAAACTGTATTTTTACACTAAATTCTTTCTAATGCCCCAAGGTATCGTCTGCGGCCGGAGACCGCAGACTAATCTCATCCTGCCGACGCCTTCCTACCTGGAGATGCCAGCACATGCGGCCGTCCTGGCTTGCAGTGACCACTAGGGTGAATGCTCGAGCTTAGTCCCAGCATTAACCCCTTCCCGCATTTTCACATACAGTTACGTGATGGGAACTGGTGTTTTAACTCAATTCCACGTAACTGTACGTGAAGGAGATGGAGATGGAGCTAGCTCAGGAGCTGAGCCAGCACCATTACCGCCGCGTGGCAGCTGTATGTTACAGCTGGCACCCATAGGTATCGGCCAAGACTGGTGCCGGCTTAGCTTCCGGTTTATAAGCTGAGCCGGCGTCATCATAAGTGGGTGTCCGCTGTATGTTACAGCGGACACACCGATGTATCGGCAGGAACCTGAGCTAGCTTCGATTCCTGCCATTAACCCCTTTGATGTAGCAATCCAATGTGATCGATGCATCTTAGCGGTAGGTAGCAAATCGGCAGCCTGCCATGCGATGGCAAGGCTGGCGACTGCTACTATGGCAACCGGAGGCCTAACAATGGCTTCCTGTCTGCCATTACAGAAGCCGATTTGGCCCCTTCCGGAGGCGGAGCCTGATTGGCTTGCTGTCAGTGAACAACTGACAGTTCTAATAAATTGCACTACTTACGTAGTGCAATGTATTAGAACATCAATCAAACAGTTGGAGCTTCAAGTCTCCTAGTGCGACTAAAGAAAAGTGTAAAAAAAAGTAAAAATAAAAGTTTAAAGTAATAAAATAAAACACAATCGCCCTTTTTCCCTTATCAAGTCCTTTATTATTGAAAAAAATAATAAACCATATATATTTGGTATCGCTGCGACCGTAACGAACTTAACTATAAAAATATAATGTTATTTATCCCGCACAGTGAACACCGTAAAAAAAAAAACATAAAAATAGTGCCATAATTGCTGTTTTTTTGGTCACTTTGTCTTCCAAAAATTGAAATAAAAAGTGTTCAAAAAGTCACATGCTTTACAGATGTTGGGGTACTTTTTCTCCTTTAGTTCTTGTGGAAAGTAAAAAACAAATAGCTAAACCGACATTTTATTTGAAAAATTTAGATTTTCATTTTCACGGCTTAATTCCAATAATTTTGGCAAAAACCCTGTGGGGTCAAAATGCTCACTATAGCCCTAGATAATTTCCTCAAGGGGAGTAGTTTCCAAAATGGGGTCACTTGTGGGGAATTTCTACTGCTTTTGACCTTCAGGGGCTTTGAAAATGCAAAATGGCCCCCGCAAACCATTCCTGCTAAATTTGAGCTCCAAAAGCCAAATGGTGCTCTTTCCGTTCTGAGCCCTGCCGTGTGTCCAAATAGCTGTTTATGACCACATATGGGGTATTGTTTTACTTGGGAGAGATTGCTTTACAAATGTTGTGGTGCTTTTTCTCTTTTAGTCCTTGTGGAAATTAAAAATAATTAACAAAACCTACATTTTCTCTGAAAAAATTTAGATTTCATTTTTACGACCTAATTCCAATAATTTTTGCAAAAAACCTGTGTGGTCAAATGCTCACTATACCCCTAGATAATTTCCTCAAGGGGTGTAGTTTACAAAATGGGATCACTTGTGGAGGGTTTCCACTGTTTCTGTCCCTTCAGGGGCTTTGCAAATGTGACATGGCCTCCGCAAACCAATCCTGTTAAATTTGAGCTCCAAAAGCCAAATGGTGCTCTTTCCCTTCTGAGCCCTGCCGTGTGTCCAAACAGCCATTTATGTCCACATATGGAGTATTGTTTTACTCGGGAGAGATTGCTTTACAAAAGTTGTGGTGCTTTTTCTCTTTTAGTCCTTGTGGAAATGAAAAACAATTAGCTAAACCTACATTTTATTTGAAAAAATGTAGATTTGAATTTTCACGGCTTACTTCCAATAATTTCTGCAAAACATCTGTGTTGTCAAAATGCCCACTATACCACTAGATAATTTCCTCAAGTGGTGTAGTTTCCAAAATGGGACCACTTGCGGGGGGTTTCCACTGTTTTGTCCTCTCAGGGGCTTTGCAAATGCGAGATGGCCTCCACACACCATTTCTGCTAAATTTAAGCTCCGAAAGCCAAATGGTGCTCTTTCCCTTCTGAGCCCTGCCGTGTGTCCAAACAGCCGTTTATGACCACATATGGGGTATTGTTTTACTCAGGAGAAATTGCTTTTCAAACATTGTGGTGCTTTTCCTCCTTTAGTCCGTGTGGAAATGAAAAATAATTAGCTAAACCTACATTTTATTTGAAAAAATGTAGATTTTCATTTTCACGGCTTAATTCCAATAATTTCTGCAAAAACGCTGTGGGGTCAAAATGCTCACTATAGCCCTAGATAATCTCCTCAAGGGGAGTAGTTTCCAAAATGGGGTCACTTGTGGGGGATTTCTATGGCTTTTGACCTTCAGGGGCTTTGCAAATGCGACATGGCCTCCGCAAACCATTCCTGCTAAATTTGAGCTCCAAAAGCCAAATGGTGCTCTTTCCGTTCTGAGCCCTGCCGTGTGTCCAAACAGCTGTTTATGACAACATATGGGGTATTGTTTTACTCGGGAGAAATTGCTTTACAAATGTTGTGGTGCTTTTTCTCCTTTAGTCCTTCTGGAAATTAAAAATAATTAACAAAACCTAAATTTTCTCTGAAAAAATGTAGATTTCATTTTCACAGCCTAATTCCAATAATTTTTGCAAAAAACCTGTGTGGTCAAAATGCTCACTATACCACTAGATCATTTCCTCAAGGGGTGTAGTTTCCAAAATTAGGTAACTTGTGGGGGGTTTCTACTGTTTTGGCCACTCAGTGGCTTTGCAAATGCGACATGGCCTCCGCAAACTATTCCAGCGAAATCTGAACTCCAAATGGTGCTCTTTCCTTTCTGAACTCTGCCCTGTGTCCAAATAGCCGTTTATGACTAAATATAGGGTATTGTTTTACTCAGGAGAAATTGCGGTACAAATTTTTTGGTGCTATTTCTACTTTAGTTCTTGTGGAAATTAAAAACAATTAGCTAAACCTACATTTTATTTGAAAAAATTTAGCTTTTAATTTTCACAGTCTATTTCCAATAATTTCTGCAAAAAACCTGTGGGATCAAAATGCTCACTATAACCCTAGATATTTTCCTCAAGGGGTGTAGTTTCCAAAATGGGGTCACTTGTGGGCTGTTTTCACTGTTTTGTCCTTTCAGGGGCTTTGCAAATGCTACATTTCTGCTAAATTTGAGCTTCAAAAGCCAAATGGTGCTCTTTCCTTTCTGAGCCCTGTGATGTGTCCAAACAGCCGTTTATGATCACACATTGGGTATTGTTTTACTCGGGAGAAATTGCTTTCCAAATGTTGTGGTGCTTTCTCTCCTTTAGTCCTTGTGGAAATTTAAAAATAAATAATCCTACATTTTATTTAAAAAATATTTTAATTTTCACTGCCTAATTCCAATAATTAAATAATAATAATAATAATAATAATAAAAAAAACCTGAGGAGTCAAAATGCTCACTATACACCTAGATAATTTCCTCAAGGGGTGTAGTTGCCAAAATGAGGTCACTTTTGGGGGGTTTCTACTGTTTTGGCCACTCAGGGGCTTTGCAAATGCGACATGGCCTCCGCAAACCATTTCTGCTAAATTTGAGCTCCAAAATCCAAATGGTGCTCTTTCCCTTCTGAGCCCTGCCGTGTGTCCAAACAGCCGTTTATGACCACATATGGGGTATTTTTTTATTTGGGAAAAATGTCTTTACAAATGTTGTGGTGATTTTTCTCCTTTAGTCCTTGTGAAAAGAAAAAAAAAATTGTTAAACCTACATTTTATTTGAAAAAAATGTTGATTTTCATTTTGTTGGCCTAATTCCAATAATTTCTGCAACACCCTGTGGGGTCAAAATTCTCACTATACCCGTAGATAATTTGCTCAAGGGGTGTAGTTTTCAAAATGGGGTCATTTGTGGGGGTTTCCATTGTTTTGTTCTTTCAGGGGCTTTGCAAATGCTATATGGCCTCCGCAAACCATTCCAGCGTAATCTGAACTCCAAATGGTGCTCTTTCCCTTCTGAACCCTGCCCTGTGTCCAAACAGCCGTTTATGACTAAATATAGGGTATTGGTTTACTCGGGAGAAATTGTGGGACAAACGTTTTTGGTGCTATTTCTACTTTAGTCCTTGTGGAAATGAAAAAAATTAGCTAAACCTACATTTTATTTGAAAAAATTTAGATTTTGATTTTCACGGTCTAGTTCCAATAATTTTTGCAAAAAACCTGTGGGGTCAAAATACTCACTGCACCCCTAGATAATTTCCTCATGGGGTGTAGTTTCCAAAATGCGTTCACTTGTGGGGGGTTTCTGTTGTTTGTCCCTTCAGGGGCTTTGCAAATGCGTCATGGCCTCCGCAAACCATTCCTGCTAAATTTGAGCTCCAAAATCCAAATGGTGATCTTTCCGTTCTGAGCCCTGCTGTGTGTCCAAACAGCCGTTTATGACTAAATATAGGGTATTGTTTTACTCGGGAGAAATTGCGGTAAAAAGGTTTTTGGTGCTATTTCTACTTTAGTCCTTGTGGAAATGAAAAAAAATTAGCTAAACCTACATTTTATTTGAAAAATGTACATTTTCATTTTCACGGTCTACTTCCAATCATTTCTGCAAAAAAACTGTGGGGTCAAAATGCTCACTGTACCCCTAGATAATTTCCTCAAGGGGTGTAGTTTCCAAAATGCGGTCACTTGTGCAAATGCAACATGGCCTCCGCAAACCATTCCTACTAAATTTGAGCTCCAAAAGCCAAATGGTGCTCTCTCCGTTCTGAGCTCTGCTGTGTGTTCAAACTGCTATTTATTAACACACATGGGGTATTGTTTTACTCAAGAGAAATAGCTTTAAAAAATTTGTGATGCTTTTTCACCTTTAGTCCTTTGTGGAAATGAAAAAAAATAAATAGCTATTCCTACCTTTTATTTAAAACAAATGTAGGTTTTAATTTTCACGGCCTAATTCCAATAATTTCTGCAAAAAACCTGCGGGGTCAAAATGCTCACTATAACCCTAGATAATTTCCGCAAGGAGTGTAGTTTCCAAAATGGGGTCACTTGTGGGGGTTTCCACTGTTTTGTCCCCTCAGGGGCTTTGGAAATGTGACATGGCCTCCGCAAACCATTCATGCTAAATTTGAGCTCCAAAAGCCAAATGGTGCTCTTTCCCTTCTGAGCCCTGCCTTATGTCCAAACAGCCATTTGAGACCACATATGAGGTATTGTTTTACTTGGGAAAAATTGCTTTACAAATGTGGTGGTGCTTTTTCTTCTTTAGTCCTTGTGGAAATGAAAAAAATTAGCTAAACCTACATTTTATTAGAAAAAAGTTAGATTTTCAGTTTCATGGCCTAATTCCAATTATTTCTACAAAACCCTGTGGGGTCAAAATGCTTACTATACCCCTAGATAATTTCTTTAAGGGGTGTAGTTTCCAAAATGGGATCACTTGTGGGGGTTTCCACTGTTTTGTCCCCTCAGGGGCTTTGCAAATGCGAGATGGCCTCCGCAAACCATTCCTGCTAAATTTGAGCTCCAAAAGCCAAATGGTGCTCTTTCCCTTCTTTCCCCTGCCGTGTATCCAAACAGCCATTTCTGACCATATATGGGGTATTGTTTTACTCTGGAGAAATTGTTTCACAAATGTTGTTGTACTTTTTCTCCTTTAGTCCTTGTGAAAATGAATTTTTTTTTGTTAAATCTACATTTTATTTGAAAATAATGTAGATTTTTATTTTGATGGCCTACTTCCAATAATTTCTGCCAAAAAACCTGTGTGGTCAAAATGCTCATTATACCCCTAGATCATTTCGTTAAGGGGTGTAGTTTCCAAAATGGGGTCACTTGTGGGGGATTTCTACTGTTTTGACAACTCAAGAGCTCTTCAAACCTGACATGGTGTATAAAATATATTCTAATAAAAAGGAGGCCCTAAAATTCACTAGCTGCACCTTTGCTTCTGAGGCCTATGCTTCAGTCCATAAGCACACTAGGGCCACATGTGGGATATTTCCTAAAACTGCAGAATCTGTGCAATAAATATTGAGTTGTGGTTCTCTTTTTTTTTTAAATCAGACAAGTTTTTATTGAAAATACAACATGAATTATACATCCTTTTCATTTCTGATAAGGTACAAAGAATCAGTCAACAGGAAAAAAAAGCAAAGTACCAACATAACATCTTGTGCTTAGAACAAAATTCCTGTAATTTACATTACACTTTGCCTTTCATCATCATTAGTTGTACCAGTATATATATCCCTTTCCCTAACCCTAACCCCCGAACTCCCCTCCCCTTTCGCAGTACCTCCTCTGTTCCTTGATTCGCCAAGTCCCTCCACCTCTTCCCTCCTTCCTGTATGCCTGCCCGTGATTTCACCATACTTTACACATATATATGCGTCAGTCCACCTTCAAATCCCATCTAATGTGTCAAATTACTATAGGTGTTCACCCATTTACTCCATTGCTTCTCATATTTATGCATATTCGGTGTTCCAGTGATACCGTGTGGTTAACATATCCAACTAGCTCAGCCACCTCCGGGGGATCCGCCTGCAACCAATATTTTGCAATTAATTTCCTAGCATGGTACAGAACCTTTTTTATAGCCAGTAATTCTACCCCATCTCCTCCTTCCTCCCCCATACAACCCAATAAAAAGATCTTAGGTTCCAGTGGGAAATCTCTACCATATACTCTAGATACCATTCCCTTAACTGCTTTCCAATATATATTCAGCTTTGGGCAACTCCAAAACATATGCTTTATATCTGCTCCATCAAACATACATCTGGGACACTCTTTTGTTGTTCTAATTCGCATTTGCCACAGCACCTTAGGTGTCCTATACACCCTATGCAGCAGAAAGAGTTGCGACCTCCTGTGTGCCACACTAATAGAGATTATTTTGGGCGATCCGATTAATTCCTCCCATTCTTCATCCGCTATCGTCCCTACATCCTCTTCCCATTTTCGTCTAGTCTCTACCAACGGATCTCCTAGGAATTTAGTAAGTAGCATACTATATAGCACCGAAATAAGCCCCTTAGTGTCCTGGGCCTCCAGCACTCGTTCCATCCCTCCCATAGTGGAGCAACTCAAATCCACCAGCCTCTCTTGTGTCTGCATCGCATGCCTGAGCTGAAGATATTGATAGAACCGCCTATGTGAGAGTCCAAACTCTTCCTGTAGCTGCGCAAACAGCTTAAGAGTACCTCCTTCATATATCTGGTGCACATATCTAATCCCTGCTTGTTCCCAATCCTGAAATCCTTCAAAATAGTAACCTCCCATAGATAAGGATTATCCCATAAAGGCATATAGTTGGAGCATCCTGCAATCCCCAATATCTTCTTACTTTCCCACCAAACTTTATGTAATAGTAGCAGAGTCGGTTTCCCTCTCGCCTCCCTCCGTAATTTATGCGACTCCATGGCCTCTAATAAATTCGTTCTTTGACCCAGATAGTATACCAGTTTCCCACTGGAGTTCCATTCCTCCCTGTTCTTCCATCCTTTAAAGTGTTGTATTTGGGCTGCTAGATAATATATCCACGCATTCGGAATAGCTAACCCCCCCTGTTCTGCTGGTAATTGTAGCTTTTCCATTTTTATCCTGGGGACCCCCCTTTTCCACACTAAGTCTCTAAACAAATTATGTATTCTCCTGAACCAGTATTTAGGTAACCACATTGGGGCATTGTGCAGAATATAGAGAACCTGGGGCATCAGAATCATTTTGATGAGGTTTGCTCGTCCCAGTGCTGACAGCGGCAACCCAAGCCAGACTTTGGTCCTATCTGCCAATTTATTCATTAATGGTATCACGTTCAACTTGACAAAGTCCTGCACCCTTGCTGATACCGTAATCCCCAGATATTTAAATTTCCGTACACACGGCACTTCAGTTCCTCCAATCATCAATGGTGTATTCACTGGCTGGAGTGGTAACAACGCCGACTTATTCCAATTAATTTTTAACCCTGAAAACCTGCCAAACCTCTCCAATATCGCCATTATCACTGGCAGTGAATGATCTATCTCCCCCAGGAACAGCAGAATATCGTCCGCGTATAGTGCTATACGCTCCTCCAACTCTCCACAGCGAAACCCTTCTATCCCCGGATGCTGTCTTACCATATTTGCTAGTGGCTCAATCGCTAGCGCAAACAGTAACGGAGAAAGTGGGCACCCCTGTCTCGTCCCCCTCTCCAACCTAAAAGAGTCCGACATCCTTCCATTTGCTCTGATCCGAGCCACCGGTTCCTTATACAGTAATTGTACCCACTTAATAAAATTCCTTCCAAAGCCAATCCGCTCCAATACAGCCCATAAGTAGTTCCATTCCACACTATCGAACGCCTTGGCGGCATCTAACGACAACACTGCTCTACACCTCATATCCGGGGCATCTGTCTGCAAATTTAAGAATAGTCTACGTAAGTTAACTGCTGTAGAACGTGCTGGCATAAATCCTGACTGATCCATCCCTACTATTGTAGTCACTACGCGCGACAACCTATTAGCTAGTACTTTAGCTAAGATTTTTATGTCTGTAGTCAACAGAGATATCGGTCTGTAAGAGTCAGGTTGCGTTCGATCTTTCCCATCTTTAGGAATCACAACTATAGCAGCTTCATACATTGTCTGCGGTAAACGCCCTCTGGCGAAACTATCCTGGAACACCTCCAGTAACTCTGGCAGAACCGTCTCTCCATATGTCTTATACAGTTCAGTGGGTATACCATCTATCCCTGGGGCCTTTTCATTCGCCATAGAGCTCACCGCCTCCTGTATTTCCTCTAAAGTAATTGACTCCTCCAACCCCTCCTTCTCTTCCTCTCCCAAAGTAACCCACGTCATTTCTGCCAGATATTCTGACAGAAGATCCTCCGGATAGTCCACCTTAGTGCGATATAGTTCCTTATAAAATGATGTCAACACCCCTAATATATCTCCTGTTTCCTCCACCAGAGCCCCACTTGCTGTCCTTAACTGATGTATGAACGCACTCTCCCGCGCCGGCCGTGCGATATTTGCTAACAATCTGCCTGTCATCTCGCCCTCCTCATAGTATTTTTGTTGTAGAAATAATCTTTTATTAGCTGCCTGCTCCATCTGATGTTCCCTAAGCAATTTTTGAGCCGCCTTCCATTGTGCTAAAGTTTCCGCATTATTATTGGTTACGTGGCTCGCCTCCGTTATTGTCACCCGGTCCGTCAAATGCTGACCTATTTGCCTTGTCTTAGTTTTTATGTGGGTAATCTCCCTTATATACACCCCTCTTATATTCGCCTTCATAGCATCCCACAGTATATCTGTAGGAACCGTACCCTTATTAAATTAGAAGTATTCTCTCAGGCTCATGGTTATGGTCTCCTCCCCCACCAAGCGTATCCAAAATGGGTTGAGCCTCCAGTGCATTCTCAGCCCCCCCGTCTGTACACCTGTTCGGAGCTTTAGCAACATTGGAGAATGATCAGACAGCGATCGTGACAAATATTCCACCCCCTCCACACATTCCATCCCTATTCCATTATTAAACATTAAATCTATTCTGGACAGCGATCCATACGTAGATGAAACACACGAGTATTGCGTAGTAGACGGCCACTTTGCCCGCCAGATATCCGTGAGCCCAACTTCCGTCATGTATTTACCAAACCTTGTCAGACAAACATCTCTCCCCCCCCCCCCCCGTTTGGAAATTTATCCCACCCTTTATCCATTATATTATTAAAGTCTCCCATCAATATGGTCGGTATCATGGGCCAGCCAGCCAGTTTCTCCAACACCTCTCTCATTGGTACCACAGAGTACGGGGGAGGCACATACATCACCACAAGTATACATTCCCAATTAAACAATTTACAATGCACCCCAACATATCTCCCATCCCTATCTTTAAAGGAATCTAAACAGCTAAACGGTACATCTCTATGCACTAGGAGGCTAACCCCCCTCGAGTATGTAGAATGAAAAGAATGAAAGCTGTGCCGTATCCATACTCTATGTATCTGTTGCACCGTATCAGCAGTGAGATGAGTTTCCTGTAGGCCCATCACTCCAGCGGACTGCCCTTTCAAGTAATCAAATATAGCCCGCCTTTTAGCTATCTCCCCCATACCTCTCACATTCCAGGACAACAGATTTACCCTACCCCCCATCTGGACGTTTCTTGCTTTTGACAGTGGCTATTCCTATTACCTCCAGTGGCTATCTGAGTGTACTGCGTTGCAAACTCCCTTTCCCTCCAAAACTTCTCCCCTCCCCCCACCCTAACCCCCCCAACTATCCATAAACATACCCTCCTAAGAGGGCCCGGGCTGGTTAAGAAAACTTCACCTCTATGACCATACAGCTTCCTACTCACTTTGCAAAAACACATTCTTTTCCTCTTACAGTGTTAATCTCAGAACCAAGAGCTTCCCGCTACCTCCTCCTCAATAAACAATTAGTATTGTTAATGACTCCATCATCTCAGTCTGCCTTTGAACTGACAGCACTTCCCTCCCCTCCAACCATCAATGACACATGAACTGCAGCCTAACTTTAGACCAACATAAAACTGCATAAAAAACAAGGCCTTATGCCCTCATGTAACTCATCTTCTTCCTTTCATAGCAGAGTCCCTTCTTTAGCCATCCGCCTGTTGATCACGCCGCCGCTTCCTCACGATTATGCCGTAGGCTATCATCATGACTGTCCAGCCATCTGAGTGCATCTTTCGGGCTTTCAAAGAATTGTACTGATCCCAATGCCGCCACCCGAAGCTTTGCAGGATACAGCATAGAATATGGAACCCGATGATTCCTCAGCCGCCTTTTTATGTCCAGAAACTGCATCCTCCGCTTCTGGACTTCTGCAGAGAAATCCGGATAAAAAGACACCTTCACACCGTTCACCCGAATATCTTGCCTTTCCCGGGCCTGTCGAAGAATTATGTCTCTATCTTTATAATGGAGCAATTTTACCAGGTGGCCGCCCAGGTGGACCAGGACGTGTGGGTACTCTATGAGCTCTTTCCACTGCAAATAATGGGGTCAGTGACTCTTTTCCAAATACCTCCAATAGCCATTTTTCAAAAAAGGAATCCGGATTAGACCCTTCCACTTTTTCAGGGATTCCCACCATCCTCACATTATTTAGTCTTAAACGATTCTCCAAATCATCAGTTTTAGATAAGAGATACTTTACATCCTCCGCCACCGCATTTACATCCCGTCTCATGGGCAGCATGCCATCTTCTAAGTTGCTGACTCTGCCCTCCACCGCTGTTGTGCGTTCTGCCACCTTCTGCAGGTCATGACGTATGATAGACAAATCCTCCTTGATTCCCCCCACCTGGCAGGTAAGCTTAGCCAGCGTAGTATTACTCAGGCTTACCGCCGAAAAAACATCTGCCAGCGTGGGCCCGGCTTGTCCAAGTTCTGCATGCCTCCATTCAATCCTCCTCCTGAACCGCCTGGAGCGTCTCCTCCATTCTCCTCCTCCTCCTCTGACTCCATCTGTGCTCGCAGCGGCTCATATCTCGAGCCTGAACGGCCAGCCTGCTCCTTCCCTCCATCCGACATTCCTCCAGCTGCCTCAGGTTTCATAGGGGCCTTCCTAGCAAAGCGTTCCAGCCTGGATGCTGCCGCCCCTCTCACATCTCTGCTCTCTGTATACGAGCACATGTCGGCGCCATCTTGCAGCCCCAGCTCACCGTCCTCTGCCGCCTTAGATTTCCTGGACCGGGTCATAACAGCTTCAATCAGCTCCAGAATTGTACCTGGAGGATCACCGTCTTCTCCCCTGTCACTACAGGTATGTCCGCGTTAGTATAGTGGAGTCTCAGGATAATTTCCAGGGTATCGGCAGCGGGAGCTCCGGTTCCTGCTTCCTCTCACATACGCCGCTAAGCCACGCCCCCGAGTTGTGGTTCTCTAGTAAATCTTTCTGTGTTACAAAAAAAATTGATTAACAATGAATTTCTTTAAAAAAAAAATTAAATTTGTCAATTTCACCTCGTCTTTGCTTTAATTCCTGTGATATGTCTAATGGGTTAAGAAACTTTCTAAATGCTGTTTTTGAATACTTTGAGGGGTGCAGTTTTTAAGATGGGGGACTTATTGGTGGTTTCTAATATATAAGGCCCTCAAAGCCACTTCACAACTGAACTGGCCCCTGTAAAAATAGCCTTTTGAAATTTTATTGACAATGTGAGAAATTGCTGCTAAAGTTCTAAGCCTTGTAACATCTTAGAAAAATAAAAGGATGTTCAAAAAATGATGCAAATCTAAAGTACACATATGGGGATGTTAATTAGCAACAATTTTGTGTGGTATAACTGCCTGTCTTACAAGCAGATACATTTAAATTTAGAAAAATGCACATTTTTGCAATTTATTTGCTAAATTTTGGTGTTTTATACCATTAAATACTGAATCTATTGAGCAAATTTTGCCAGTAACAAAAAGTCCAATGTGTCACGAGATAACAATTTCAGAATCGTTTGAATAGGCAAAAGCATTCCGAAGTTATTACCACATAAATTGAAACATGTCAGATTTGAAAAATGAGGCTCTGTCTGGACGGTCAAAAGTAGCTGTAGCGGGAAGGGGTTAACCATGGCCGATAGGCTGACTCTTATTAAAACTGTATTTTTACACTAAATTCTTTCTAATGCCCCAAGGTATCGTCTGCGGCCGGAGACCGCAGACTAATCTCATCCTGCCGACGCCTTCCTACCTGGAGATGCCAGCACATGCGGCCGTCCTGGCTTGCAGTGACCACTAGGGTGAATGCTCGAGCTTAGTCCCAGCATTAACCCCTTCCCGCATTTTCACATACAGTTACGTGATGGGAACTGGTGTTTTAACTCAATTCCACGTAACTGTACGTGAAGGAGATGGAGATGGAGCTAGCTCAGGAGCTGAGCCAGCACCATTACCGCCGCGTGGCAGCTGTATGTTACAGCTGGCACCCTGAGGTATCGGCCAAGACTGGTGCCGGCTTAGCTTCCGGTTTATAAGTAAGAGCCGGCGTCATCATAAGTGGGTGTCCGCTGTATGTTACAGCGGACACACCGATGTATCGGCAGGAACCTGAGCTAGCTTCGATTCCTGCCATTAACCCCTTTGATGTAGCAATCCAATGTGATCGATGCATCTTAGCGGTAGGTAGCAAATCGGCAGCCTGCCATGCGATGGCAAGGCTGGCGACTGCTACTATGGCAACCGGAGGCCTAACAATGGCTTCCTGTCTGCCATTACAGAAGCCGATTTGGCCCCTTCCGGAGGCGGAGCCTGATTGGCTTGCTGTCAGTGAACAACTGACAGTTCTAATAAATTGCACTACATACGTAGTGCAATGTATTAGAACATCAATCAAACAGTTGGAGCTTCAAGTCTCCTAGTGCGACTAAAGAAAAGTGTAAAAAAAAGTAAAAATAAAAGTTTAAAGTAATAAAATAAAACACAATCGCCCTTTTTCCCTTATCAAGTCCTTTATTATTGAAAAAAATAATAAACCATATATATTTGGTATCGCTGCGACCGTAACGACCTGAACTATAAAAATATAATGTTATTTATCCCGCACAGTGAACACCGTAAAAAAAAAACTTCAAAATAGTGCCATAATTGCTGTTTTTTTGGTCACTTTGTCTTCCAAAAATTTAAATAAAAAGTGTTCAAAAAGTCACGTGTCCAAAAATGGTACCTCTAAAAACTATAACTCGTCTCGCAAAACACAAGCCCTCATACAGCGCCGTCGACGAAAATTACAAATTTATGGCTCTCACAACTTGGCGACAGAAAAAATACATTCTCTTTACAAAAGTAATTTTATTGTGTAAAAAGTTGTTAAACATAAAAAAGTTCCATAAATTAGGTATCGCCGGAATTGGACTGACCCGCAGAACAAAGATAACATGTAATTTATAACGCATGGTGAACGCTGTATAAAAAGAACTAAAAAAGTATGTCAGAATTGCTGTTTTTTTGTCACCTGGCCTCCCAAAAAAAGGATAACAGGTGATCAAAAAGTTGCATGTACCCCGAAATGGTACCAATAAAAACTACAGCTCATCCCGCAAAAAAACAGCCCTCATGTCACTATGTCTATCAAAAAATATAATTAGTTAAGGCTCCAATAAGTCAGGAAAGAAAAAATATGCAGTTGTGCCAGCCCAAGGGGAACATTTCTTCTGTTTCAAGTGGTGAATTATCAAGGCCCCTAAAATGAGGGAACCAGGAAGGGGAGGGCCCAAACGTGCTGGAAGCGAGGGCACCCTTATTACACCAGGACAACACTTCCCAGCAGAATTCCCCAAACTGCAAAGGTGCGGAGTGTGGACCAAAAGGGGGATAAGAAAGGACATTTATCAGCGCGACACTGGCCTGTGCAGAAATTATTTATCACTGTGTAACACACACCTATGGATAATTTTATAAAAAATTTTACCCTATTATTATACCACCTGACTATGCCCCATATGTACTCTGTCCAGCTTACTTATGCCCCCACATTATAAATAGAAACACCAGTAAAACTCCAAACAAAACTACTACCAAGCAAAATCTGCGCTCCAAAAGCCAAATGGCGCTACCTCCCTTCCGAACCCTACAGTGTGCCCAAACAGCAGTTTACTTCCACATATATAGAGATATAGAAAAACCTGTAAGCACTCTAGAAACAAATGATTTGGTCGATTCCAAGGAAAGATAATTTATTTTTATTTTTCATTCAATCCACGTGGTTCAGTATATGTACAGAACAGAAAAGATTTCAATGCAAGCGATAAGTATTAAATTTTGACGTTTCGGCCCAACCAAGGCCTTTCTCACATTCGCTCCAAGATAGAGACAAAAAGTACAAAACAACATATAACAATTTATATTTGACTCAGAAAAATAACAAACTTTAGACAAAACAAAAAATCATAATATATATATAAAAATACAGACGTTCAAAATACAAAAGTCGTCCACAAGAAAAATTAATGATATACATGGTACTCTGTATAAGCAGTGAGATATATGCCATATATTTGACCATTATAATGATAGTCTAGTACGTATAGAGATATGACTCCTTAACATGAAATATATAGGTATACAAAGGGGATATGACCCAAAGAACATGCAACTCTACAAGTTATAATGTATAACATAAATATGGTAAAGGCATCAAATAGGAGGGGTATTGTAGAAATACCTCTCTAGACCATACCATAAAATACCGGTATAGAAATCGATGGTGGATAAAGATAAAGATATAAGAAGAGAAATTTAAATAGATAAATGAATAAAAGAGTAATGAATAAAATAGATAGGTAGAAGATAAAAGACTGGGCTGTATCAAGAAAAAATAGCAAATTATGTCATACCTGCATATAGTCCAGGTGTGGAAACATGTAAAGATCTATCGCCCCTGTAGGTAAGTATCTAATGTGGGGAAGACATTTAAATTAATTAATAAATAAATAAATAATAAATAATAAGCTGTTGGCGTTGTATCTAGATAAAGGGTAACCTACCTGCATATAAGTTTGGAGAGGTATAATGTAATACTGGCGTCTACCAGACGCTTACGAGTGTAAGAGATCACCCAGAAGCGTCTATCTTTAAAGCGCCCGTGTCGAAACCGGATATCCGGTGCCTGGCACGCACAGAAGTGCCGGCGCATGTGCAGTAAGGGGGATAATATCCGGTGGAACGCAAGCTAACCTTGTTGTGATGACGCCCAGAGAGGATATAGCGGCGGCATGTAATGATCTAGCGCTCCTTTATGTAAGTGTGTAGCAAAAAAATTATCAGATACTGTATAGGAATTGGCTAGAACACGGCACAAACAGTCATAGTGGTGGATGTGAGTGAGTTCTGAACATAGTATATTATATAGAAGAACACGGACGAGAGATATAGTTTACCTAAAGTAACAAAAATCATCTGTATATGCTTATGTTGTAATATATGTTAATTGAAAATATATATATTTTTAGTGTAAGTACTATGGAATGGAGATGAAAAATATATATTCATTCATCATATATATGTATTATGATATGAAAAGGACAGTATAATGAAATGTACAGTATAATGAAAATGTATAGTGAAATGTGTCAGTAAACAATGTCAGAAAATAAAATAAAATAAAAGGGGTTAGAAAAAATAATAATAAATAAAGAAAAAGTAGGTGAACCGGTTTTATGGTACCTGTATCTGGTCGTCAGCTCTTTCTAGCGTGCCTGAGAAAGAAATAAATAAATGTATGACATTAATAACATAAATCGCTGTAATTGACAGAAGGCAAGGGTATTCAAGCTGTTACTCATCTTCTTGAATCTACTACTATGTCTCCCGATTCAATATCGCTATGCCTTGAGCTACTTACAGTAATTCTGCACAAAATTTTTTTTCTATTTGGAGACGTGTTCTATGTTCAAACATGCGGAACAGCCATGGGTTCGAACGTAGCCCCACCCTATGCTAATGCATATATGGCTCTATTTGAAGAGGAATATGTGTATAACAATCCTCTCTTTATACAGCATGCCCTGTGCTGGTTCAGATACATAGACAATATATTTTGCATTTGGGTTGGCCCTGTGGGATCACTTGACGACTTTGTCCTACATATCAACCAAGTAAGAGATGAATTAAAATTTACTCTTAATTTCAGTAAGGAAAAGATCTCATTTTTGGATACTATCATTGTACTGGATGAGGTGGGATCTCTTACCTCAGATCTCTATTCAAAACCCACAGATAGAAACAGCTTACTACACTATAGCAGTAACCATCCTAGGAACACGCTTTGTTCCTTACCACGCTCTCAATTCATGCGAGTGTCTAGGATTGTGTCGGATGTGGACACTAAAAAAATGAGATTACAGAATATGTCCAGAAAATTTGAACAGAGAGGTTATCCCAAACCACTTCTATTGAAGGAACTCGATAGATTTACAGGGACCAATCATGAGACTATAGTGAGAAGACCAAAACAAGCTAGGCTACCATTAATATTGACATACCATCCTTTAATACCGAAACGACTACAGAGCGTACGTAGACATTGGTCGGTATTACATACCGCCTACCCTGAGATCGAAGAGTTCAGGAATCCAGTAATGATGTGTTCAAAGAGGCCCCCTAATGTTCGTGACCGTGTTATTAGAGCTGACATTGGCAGCCTTTCTAAAGTACCGAGACAAACTTTCCTACAGACAAAACGTAATGGCACATTTCCGTGTCTACACTGTTCGTGCTGTTCTAATATTATTAAGGGGGACACGTTCCAACACCCCCACACTAACAAAACCTTCCCGGCTAGGGGTTTTTTCACATGTGACTCGAATTTCGTTGTCTATTTGATCAAATGCCCGTGTGGCTTGACTTATGTTGGTGAAACAACCCAACATATTAGAGATCGAATATCGAGCCACAAATCCACAATAAGATGCAAGAAAACGTGGTTACCACTCCCCGATCATTTTATCAAATCCAATCATAACATCTCCCAACTGAGATTTCAAATCATAGAACAGGTCTTACGACCTAGGAGGGGTGGCAATCACATACACTTATTAAAACAACGGGAGTCTTATTGGATCCATATGTTAGATACCTTGACACCTAAAGGCTTAAACAGAGAATTCGATTTATTATGCTAATAATGTCTTTGCCTTCTGTCAATTACAGCGATTTATGTTATTAATGTCATACATTTATTTATTTCTTTCTCAGGCACGCTAGAAAGAGCTGACGACCAGCTACCGCTCTCATCATTATAGCTGCTCTTGGTTTACAATCCTATCGCCCATTTAGGCCTTGCCAAAAAACAGTCCACATCAGTCCCACTCTCCTTGCCTCACCCATGTACAGCTCCCATGCTCTATTCACTTTCGTCAGTCAACTTAACCCATCCCATCCCACTGCCCAACACAAAAAACACTCTCATAAATCACAGAACCATCTGCTGTCTCTCTCCATTCTCCTGCTACTAGCTGCAGGGGACATCTCTCCCAACCCTGGTCCTCCCTTTTCTTCTGCCAAGCTCAACCACTTACCTGTCACACATAGAAACCCTGCAAATCTTCTTGCCATTCCTTGTACGTCTTCTCCTGTCTCTTTTAACTGTGCTCTCTGGAACTCTCAGTCCGTGTGCAACAAGCTCACCTTTATTCATGACTTCTTCCTTTCTAACTCTCTCAACCTCCTGGCTCTTACAGAAACATGGCTACACCTGTCTGACACTGCTTCCCCTGCTGCTCTATCTTATGGTGGTCTCCAGTTCTCTCATGCCCCTAGACCTGAGAACAGGCAGGGTGGAGGAGTATGTATACTTCTTTCTCCACACTGCACTTTTCAGGTCATTCCCCCGGTCCCCTCACTCACATTTCCCTCTTTTGAAGTCCACACCCTCAAACTCTTTCACCCTTTCTCCCTCCGAGTTGCAGTTGTCTACCGCCCCCCAGGCTCACCCCGCTAATTCCTGGATCATTTTGCTGCCTGGCTTCCACAATTTCTATCCTCTGAAACACCCACTCTCATCATGGGTGACTTCAACATCCCCATTGATAACCCAATCTCCTCATCTGCCTCCCAGTTTCTATCTTTAACCTCGTCCCTAGGTTTGTCACAACTTACTAACTCTCCTACACATGAAGACGGGCATTCACTTGACCTGCTCTTCTTCCGGCTCTGCTCAGTTTCTGACTTTATTAACTCTCCTCTCCCGCTTTCTGACCACAATCTTCTCTCCTTTACTATCAAATATTCTCTGCCTCCTCAGGTCATCCCTACGTATCAGACATACAGAAATCTACATGCCATTAACACTGTGAAACTCATAGACAGTCTACAGTCCTCATTGTCCCCTATCTCTTGCCTCTCCTGTCCCAATCTGGCTGCCAAACTTTACAATAACACTCTCAAAAATGCATTGGATGAAGCAGCCCCCCCCTACACTCCGAACCACCCGACAAAGACGACGACTACCCTGGCACACGCCTCAATTCCGCTTTCTTCAGCGGTGCTTGAGATGTGCCGAACGACCGTGGAGAAAATCGCATTTGGATGCAGATTTCCTCCATTACAAATTTATGCTCAAAACTTACAACTCTGCCCTTCACCGAGCCAAACAAGTCTATTTCACTTCTCTCATCTCCACACTATCTAATAATCCAAAACGCCTCTTTGATACTTTTCACTCCCTCCTTAGTCCTAAAGTGCAGACGCCGATCACAGATCTCTGTGCTGAAGACCTGGCCAATTATTTTAAAGTTAAAATTGACAACATCCGGCATGATATTCTCTCCCAGTCCCCTAGTAACATCGATCCCCTTCCCTCCCGCACTCCCTCTTCTTTACTCTCAGCATTTGACCCAATAACTGAAGAAGTCTCGAGGCTCCTCTCTTCTTCTCGTCCTACTACCTGCCCTAGTGATCCTGTCCCCTCACACCTCCTCCAGTCCCTCTCCCCAGCTGTCACTGGTCACCTGACTAAAATATTTAACCTCTCTCTTTCCTCTGGTATCTTTCCCTCCTCTTTTAAACATGCCATTATAAACCCATTACTGAAAAAAACAACTCTTGACCCATCCAGCGCTGCTAACTACCGACCAGTCTCTAATCTGCCCTTCATCTCCAAACTCCTGGAACGCTTGGTCTACTCTCGCCTTATCCGCTATCTCTCTGCTAACTCCATTCTAGAACCCTTACAATCTGGTTTTCGCACTCAACACTCCACAGAAACTGCCCTTACTAAAGTCTCAAATGATCTCTTGGCGGCTAAATCGGACGGTAAATCCTCTCTCCTGATTCTTTTGGATCTCTCTGCAGCCTTTGGCACTGTAGACCACAAACTCCTACTTAACATGCTCCACTCTATTGGCCTCAAGGACGCGGCTCTCTCTTGGTTTTCCTCCTATCTCTCTGACCGCTCATTCAGTGTGTCATTTGCTGGTTCCACCTCTTCTCATCTTCCCCTTGCTATCGGGGTTCCTCCGGGATCAGTCCTAGGTCCGCTTCTCTTTTCTCTCTACAAAGCCCCTATCGGACAAACCATCAGCAGATTTGGCTTCCAGTACCATCTCTACGCTGATGACACCCAATTATATGTATCTTCCCGTGACATCACCCCTGCTCTAATACAGAACACCAGTGATTGTCTGTCCGCTGTCTCTAACATCATGTCCTCACTATATCTGAAACTGAATCTTTCTAAAACTGAGCTCCTTGTGTTCCCACCATCTACTAACCTCCCTAAACCTGATGTCTTCATCTCTGTGTGTGGCACTACCATCACTCCTAAGCAGCACGCCCGCTGTCTCAGAGTTATTTTTGACTCAGATCTTTCCTTTACTCCTCACATACAATCACTTTCACGCTCCTGTCATTTTCACCTCAAAAACATCTCCAGAATCCGCTCTTTTCTTACGGAGGAAACCGCCAAAACTCTCATTGTTGCTCTGATTCACTCTCGTCTTGACTACTGTAACTCATTACTAGTCGGTCTTCCCCTCACTAAACTCTCCCCTCTCCAATCTATCCTCAATGCAGCAGCCAGGCTCATCTTTATGACCAACCGCTGCACCAACGCCTCTACCCTGTGCCAGTCACTGCACTGGTTGCCCATCCCCTTCCGAATAAAATTCAAACTTATTACTCTCACCCACAAAGCTCTCCACAGTGCTGCACCTCCTTACATCTCCTCCCTCATCTCTGTCTACCACCCTACTCGGGCTCTACGTTCTGCCAACGACCTTAGATTAAAATCCTCCATAATCCGAACCTCCCACTCCCGTCTCCAAGATTTCTCTCGTGCTGCACCCGTCCTCTGGAATGTGCTACCCCAGACAATCAGATTAATTCCCAATATCCACAGTTTTAAACGTGCCCTGAAAACACATCTATTTAGACAGGCCTATAACATTCCCTAATCTGACTCCTTTCCATGGCCGTCCTTTTAGATTAGTCATCAGAATAAGATTCCCTCACACTCCTTCTCTTCATGTCCGTCATACACGGATACTGGCTGGTGACCGGCTCATGCAGCTTTATGTTACCACCGCATGTGTATAAAAATGGCCGGACCATTGTACAGAACAAACACTGTTACACTTTGTGTCTCCCTTATTTCCTCATAGATTGTAAGCTCTTGCGAGCAGGGTCCTCATTCCCCAGGTTTGAATTGTAAATGAACTTTGTCACTATGTAATGTCTGATATTGTTTGTTGCATGTTCCCTCTAAATTGTAAAGTGCTGCGTAATATGTTGGCGCTATATAAATAAAGATTATTATTATTATTATACAGGTACCATAAAACCGGTTCACCTACTTTTTCTTTATTTATTATTATTTTTTCTAACCCCTTTTATTTTATTTTCTGACATTGTTTACTGACACATTTCCCTATACATTTTCATTATACTGTACATTTCATTATACTGTCCTTTTCATATCATAATACATATATATGATGAATGAATATATATTTTTCATCTCCATTCCATAGTACTTACACTAAAAATATATATATTTTCAATTAACATATATTACAACATAAGCATATACAGATGATTTTTGTTACTTTAGGTAAACTATATCTCTCGTCCGTGTTCTTCTATATAATATACTATGTTCAGAACTCACTCACATCCACCACTATGACTGTTTGTGCCGTGTTCTAGCCAATTCCTATACAGTATCTGATAATTTTTTTGCTACACACTTACATAAAGGAGCGCTAGATCATTACATGCCGCCGCTATATCCTCTCTGGGCGTCATCACAACAAGGTTAGCTTGCGTTCCACCGGGGGATATTATCCCCTTTACTGCGCATGCGCAGGCACTTCTGTGCGTGCCAGGCACCGGATATCCGGTTTCGACACGGGCGCTTTAAAGATAGACGCTTCTGGGTGATCTCTTACACTCGTGAGCGTCTGGTAGACGCCAGTATTACATTATACCTCTCCAAACTTATATGCAGGTAGGCAGTGCCGAACCTGCCATGAGGCCAGGTGAGCCGACGGCCTCAGGCGGCACCACCTACCCAAACGGGGGGGGGCGGCATTTTCAGCCCGGGACTGGACCGGGGGGAGGGGCCATGCAGACGCGCCGAACGTCTGTAATACTCCTCCTCCTCCTCTCTGACGCTTTACACAGTACATACAGCCAGAGAGGAGCAAGTCTGCAGGAGGAGCGACGAGCAGCACCAGCACCACGAGGTAAGTGCCTGCCTTGCTGGGACCGGGACGTGAGTATACTGCAGGGGGGCATTTTACCGACAGCAGAGGGCTCTATGGGGCTGGAATAATCCACCCCATAGAGCCCTCACATCACTATAATGGAACGATTAGTGTGGGTGGGGGAGGGTCTGAGCGTCTGACTTACTGCAGAGAGCTCTATAGGGGGGATTCTGCCCCCACTTTAGAGCAAGGTGTTAGTGGTATATTTGAAGCCTTCCACCGCAGGACTTGATATTTTGTATACTCTAGAAGAATTTATAATTGAATCACTGGAATAGGACTAGAGTTTCGTTTAAAATGTAACTTTTACTTGTAACATATTTAAAAAGTGTGTAAAACAAATGACACACCAGGACAAGACTGTTTACAAAAAAATCTTCCTTATTGTACAGGAGATGTAGTGCTCAATGCAAAAAAAAAAAGTCAATTCAATATTGGTGATATTATCATTTCTTTGCAGAGTTAAAGAAAATGCTCCAAATTGTTGCAAAACATGTGAGTGATCTATTTCCCAGGAGGATAAATATAAATCTCTGTGGGGTAATGACCCCTCCTACCCGTTTCGTAGTGTGTTAAAGTCCTGTTCCGTTCTTATGGCTGGGGACTGGGAAGCCTCACTTGTTTCCTTTATATGATTATAGGCAATCAATCATTATTTTCTCCCGACGCGTTTCCTTATGGCCAGAATTCCTCAGGGGAGATAAGGCCAGATAACCTCCTTGACAGGGGGCACAAATGAAGTTGGAGCTGTATTGAAGTTTCAATCTTCTGCAGTGGCAGAGATTCCTCATAGCACTTGTTTCCTCGTGCTGGAGTAAACGCTGGTTCCGGCGTGTGACGTCCTCACCCACATGTGTTTTCTGTTGCTCTTTATACAGGTTATTCCCTCCCTCATTGTGCACTCCTCCAGTGACGTATCCAGGGGAGTGCCCCATAGTTGAAGCTGATACAGAACGGAATCCAGAGCACCTCCCATTGGGTAGTGTCTGTCAGTGACTCCGTGTTGTCCAGCTCCTTCTACCACAATCACGGACCACTGCCTCTGTGATTGCTGCTGCTGGACATGAACAACTGTCAAAGACAGTTAAATCACCCTCAGCAAACAGCAAGTCAGCTTGCGTTACCGCATGCATTCACAATGTGAATCAGACCCAGTGCTGCCCGAGATTGGGAGAGAGGGGAGGGTGTGTCTGGCTTATCTACTAGTGTAGATGTAGTGTCTGTGGAAACAAATACAGAGAACTGCATACCATTAACCCCTACAAACCCGTTTATAAATTCCAAATTTGAGCTACTAGAGTGGGTTTTTATTCTTATATTTAGATATATTATTATTTAGATATTTTTGGCAGTAAACCATCTGTTTTTTAACATGGTATCTATTACTTCATACATAAATACTATTTCTTGCGTCAAGAGTTTTATATATTTTTTTCGCAAAGGTGATCAATAACAATGTATTAGATTACTATTTAAGTTGTTAATAGCCCGTTGATGTGTGTGAATTATTTTATGGGGTTTTCGGATTTATTAAAATATTTTTCATGAACTGTTAGAAAGACTTTGAAGATTTTAAATGAAACAAGAGAAGTCTAATTTCTCATTTAATCCATGGGGTGCAGAGCTATCCAATTTAAATATCCATTTAGATTCCCTTTGGAGAACTACTGTGTCTATATCTCCTCCTCTAACTGATGGGTGAATTAATTCAATGGCTGTGAATTTAAGACATTTTGCATCCCCCCCATGGTTTAAATGTACATGTCTAGCCACCGGTTTGTCTCTATCATTTTTAATGTCACCTAGATGTTCCAGGATCCTCCTTCTCCATTCCCTTGTGGTTTTCCCTATATAGTCCCGGGGACAACTGCATGTAATTTTATAGACTACATTTTTAGAACTGCAATTTATGAAGTCCTTTATTTTATAATTTTTTCCTGTGTATGAACTCTTAAATTCTTTGGTATTTTGTACAGCCGCGCAAGCCTTACAGTGTCCGCATTTGTAGCACCCACTCGTTTTCCCTCGATCTAACCAACATGGGTCAGGTCTAGAGCTTTTCAAATGACTATGTGTGACTCTGTCTCCTATACTCCTTCCTCGTCTATATGTGACCTGTGCCCAGGGGGATATGACTTCTTTGAGGTCTGGGTCCATTTGTAGGATACCCCAGTGTTTTCTGAGTATTCCTTTAATTTTTTGGTCTCATCTATCATAAGTACCAATTAGGCGTATAGGTTGATTAGTCAATTCTCTTCTTTTTGGGATAAGGAGTTCTTCCCTTTTCTTTTGTATTGCGTGCTGATAATCTTTTTTAAGGGTTCTCAAAGGATACCCCCTTTCAAGGAATCGAGCTTTAACATCCCTTGCTCGTTTTATGAATTCTTGTTTATTAGAGGAATTGCGTCTTAGTCTGAGGTACTGTCCTTTTGGTATTCCCTGTTTCAATGGGATGGGGTGGTGACTTTCCCATCTTAAAAGACTATTTGTGGAGGTTGGTTTTCTGTATATAGTTGAAATGAGTCCTCCTTTGTCATTTTTGGAGATATATACATCCAAAAATGGCAAATTTTGATTGTCGGATTCAGATGTAAATCTCAAACCGATAATATTTTCATTCAATTCTTTGCTATATTGAATGAAGTCCCTTTCTAGTCCCCTCCAAAGGACAAACACGTCGTCTATGAAACGTGCCCACATCAGGATCGGGCTGTTTAGATGTTGGCGCTCATCTGTAAATACCATGGTTTCCTCCCACCAACCCAGGAGCAAGTTTGCGTATGTCGGTGCACATGAGTTACCCATGGCTGTTCCCCTGAGTTGGTGGTAGATACGACCATTGAAGAGAAAATTATTGTTTGTCAATACAAATCTTAATAGATCTAAAACGAAGGTATTGTGTCGCTGTAGGTGGGTCCCCCTTGTATTCAGGAAATATTCTACCGCTTTTAGACCCATTGTGTGGGGGATTGAGGAGTACAATGCCTCCACATCAATGCTGGCCAAAATGGTATCATCATCCACCGTGACCTCATTTATTTTTTGTAAAAGATTTGTGGTGTCTTTGGTGTAAGAGGGTAAAGCCTCTACAAAGTTTCTCAAGACCTTGTCTATATAGATGCCCACATTTTGTGTTAATCCCCCTATCCCTGATACTATTGGTCGCCCCTTTAATGGGGTGGTCCCCTTGTGGATTTTGGGGAGGGCATAGAATGTGGGGGTCTGTGGTTTATCAATGGCCATGAATTTGAATTCATTTAAATCAATGAGGTTTTCGTTTTTTGCACGGTTTAAAATCTTAAAGAGTTCCTCTTTATCCTTTTGAATAGGATTCTCCTTGAGGATTTCATAACTCTCCTTGTCATTTAGGATGGTTTGACACATGTCCATATAATCTTTTCTTGTAAGAACCACTGTATTCCCCCCCTTATCAGAGGCCTTGATGATTATATTTTCATCCTTCTCCAGCGACAACAGTGCTTCGTGTTCTTTTTTATTAAGGTTGGATGGTTTTCTCGAGGTTTCAATTTCTATTAGGTCTTTGACTACCAAGTCCTGGAAGACATCTATAATCGAGACATCACTTGTTGGAGGCATTTTTCTACTTTTCAGTTTGCATTGGGTAAAGGGACCCTCACCCCTTGGTTTTTCATTTTGGTATAATAGAGACGCCAGATTCCTTGCATGCGGTAATTCTGATAATGTTAGTCCCAATTCCATGCATTGTTTTTTATCCTTTATTTTATATAGTTTGTGCCACTTGAGTTTCCTCGTAAATAAGTTGATATCCTTTACCCAATTGAAAACCTCATAGGTGGTTGTAGGTACAAACGAAAGGCCTTTATTAAGTACCTGTATTTCTGTGTCAGAAAGGGCTCTATTGGATAAGTTGATAATTCTGTTTTTAGTTTTGTTTATCTCGGATTGTTTGCTCTGTTTCTTAATTGATAGGGTGTCCTCTGCCCTTCTTTCTCTAAAAAAGATGAAGACTCTGTATTCGTATACATCATTTGATTCTGGTAAGGTAAGGTGCTTGGATTCATTTGAGAGGTTTCCTATGTTTGTAGTGGGCTCCTCCCTCTAGAGAAGCCCCGTCCCCTGAACTGTCTTGAGTAATTTCTTCCTCTCGATGTTCTACTCCTACTATTGAGATTTTGTTCAGATTCTGTGAAATCCGTATCTGACGAGGATTGGTCCGTTTCAGGTTTATTCTTCCCTTTCCTTTCTTCAAAGCAATATGCCTTATTTTCTCTGAAATCTTGCAAATCCCGGGTAAATTGGTGATGTTTCCTTTCTATAAGGTTGTATTGGAATTTTTCAAATGCATTTTGTAGATGTATTTCCTTCCCAATGTACTCAGAGTCAGATTTGAATTTCAGGGTCACCTCTATTTGTTCTTTAAGTTTTTTTGTTGCTATTTCCAGAATAAGTTTTTCTTCGTCCAGTATAATTTGCATGAATTTCAGGGAGCTAGTTGTTGCTTCCGTTTCCCACCTACGCATCAGTTCTGGACTTTGTAATCTGGTAGCTGGTATTAGTGTTATTCTTAGTCCTCTGGGGACTATACTGTGTTTTATGTAATTTTCAAATGCTTGCACCTCCCACCAAGATATTGCTTGTTCTTTGTAACATTTATTAAGCTCATTGAATGCCGTTTTCAGTGACGGTGTATACTTTTTCTGTAAAAATTATTTTTCCGAAAATACTTCCTTTGCCTGGTTTAACCAAGTTTCTAAATTTGACGTATTTGTGATGAAGCCTGCCATATCCCAAGTATTTCAGTGTAAGGTGTTAGTGGTATATTTGAAGCCTTCCACCGCAGGACTTGATATTTTGTATACTCTACAAGAATTTATAATTGAATCACTGGAATAGGACTAGAGTTTCGTTTAAAATGTAACTTTTACTTGTAACATATTTAAAAAGTGTGTAAAACAAATGACACACCAGGACAAGACTGTTTACAAAAAAATTTTCCTTATTGTACAGGAGATGTAGTGCTCAATGCAAAAAAAAAAAGTCAATTCAATATTGGTGATATTATCATTTCTTTGCAGAGTTAAAGAAAATGCTCCAAATTGTTGCAAAACATGTGAGTGATCTATTTCCCAGGAGGATAAATATAAATCTCTGTGGGGTAATGACCCCTCCTACCCGTTCCGTAGTGTGTTAAAGTCCTGTTCCGTTCTTATGGCTGGGGACTGGGAAGCCTCACTTGTTTCCTTTATATGATTATAGGCAATCAATCATTATTTTCTCCCGACGCGTTTCCTTATGGCCAGAATTCCTCAGGGGAGATAAGGCCAGATAACCTCCTTGACAGGGGGCACAAATGAAGTTGGAGCTGTATTGAAGTTTCAATCTTCTGCAGTGGCAGAGATTCCTCATAGCACTTGTTTCCTCGTGCTGGAGTAAACGCTGGTTCCGGCGTGTGACGTCCTCACCCACATGTGTTTTCTGTTGCTCTTTATACAGGTTATTCCCTCCCTCATTGTGCACTCCTCCAGTGACGTATCCAGGGGAGTGCCCCATAGTTGAAGCTGATACAGAACGGAATCCAGAGCACCTCCCATTGGGTAGTGTCTGTCAGTGACTCCGTGTTGTCCAGCTCCTTCTACCACAATCACGGACCACTGCCTCTGTGATTGCTGCTGCTGGACATGAACAACTGTCAAAGACAGTTAAATCACCCTCAGCAAACAGCAAGTCAGCTTGCGTTACCGCATGCATTCACAATGTGAATCAGACCCAGTGCTGCCCGAGATTGGGAGAGAGGGGAGGGTGTGTCTGGCTTATCTACTAGTGTAGATGTAGTGTCTGTGGAAACAAATACAGAGAACTGCATACCATTAACCCCTACAAACCCGTTTATAAATTCCAAATTTGAGCTACTAGAGTGGGTTTTTATTCTTATATTTAGATATATTATTATTTAGATATTTTTGGCAGTAAACCATCTGTTTTTTAACATGGTATCTATTACTTCATACATAAATACTATTTCTTGTGTCAAGAGTTTTATATATTTTTTTCGCAAAGGTGATCAATAACAATGTATTAGATGACTATTTAAGTTGTTAATAGCCCGTTGATGTGTGTGAATTATTTTATGGGGTTTTCGGATTTATTAAAATATTTTTCATGAACTGTTAGAAAGACTTTGAAGATTTTAAATGAAACAAGAGAAGTCTAATTTCTCATTTAATCCATGGGGTGCAGAGCTATCCAATTTAAATATCCATTTAGATTCCCTTTGGAGAACTACTGTGTCTATATCTCCTCCTCTAACGGATGGGTGAATTAATTCAATGGCTGTGAATTTAAGACATTTTGCATCCCCCCCATGGTTTAAATGTACATGTCTAGCCACCGGTTTGTCTCTATCATTTTTAATGTCACCTAGATGTTCCAGGATCCTCCTTCTCCATTCCCTTGTGGTTTTCCCTATATAGTCCCGGGGACAACTGCATGTAATTTTATAGACTACATTTTTAGAACTGCAATTTATGAAGTCCTTTATTTTATAATTTTTTCCTGTGTATGAACGCTTAAATTCTTTGGTATTTTGTACAGCCGCGCAAGCCTTACAGTGTCCGCATTTGTAGCACCCACTCGTTTTCCCTCGATCTAACCAACATGGGTCAGGTCTAGAGCTTTTCAAATGACTATGTGTGACTCTGTCTCCTATACTCCTTCCTCGTCTATATGTGACCTGTGCCCAGGGGGATATGACTTCTTTGAGGTCTGGGTCCATTTGTAGGATACCCCAGTGTTTTCTGAGTATTCCTTTAATTTTTTGGTCTGATCTATCATAAGTACCAATTAGGCGTATAGGTTGATTAGTCAATTCTCTTCTTTTTGGGATAAGGAGTTCTTCCCTTTTCTTTTGTATTGCGTGCTGATAAGCTTTTTTAAGGGTTCTCAAAGGATACCCCCTTTCAAGGAATCGAGCTTTAAGATCCCTTGCTTGTTCTATGAATTCTTGTTCATTAGAGCAATTGCGTCTTAGTCTGAGGTACTGTCCTTTTGGTATTCCCTGTTTCAATGGGATGGGGTGGTGACTTTCCCATCTTAAAAGACTATTTGTGGAGGTTGGTTTTCTGTATATAGTTGAAATGAGTCCTCCTTTGTCATTTTTGGAGATATATACATCCAAAAATGGCAAATTTTGATTGTCGGATTCAGATGTAAATCTCAAACCGATAATATTTTCATTCAATTCTTTGCTATATTGAATGAAGTCCCTTTCTAGTCCCCTCCAAAGGACAAACACGTCGTCTATGAAACGTGCCCACATCAGGATCGGGCTGTTTAGATGTTGGCGCTCATCTGTAAATACCATGGTTTCCTCCCACCAACCCAGGAGCAAGTTTGCGTATGTCGGTGTACATGAGTTACCCATGGCTGTTCCCCTGAGTTGGTGGTAGATACGACCATTGAAGAGAAAATTATTGTTTGTCAATACAAATCTTAATAGATCTAAAACGAAGGTATTGTGTCGCTGTAGGTGGGTCCCCCTTGTATTCAGGAAATATTCTACCGCTTTTAGACCCATTGTGTGGGGGATTGAGGAGTACAATGCCTCCACATCAATGCTGGCCAAAATGGTATCATCATCCACCGTGACCTCATTGATTTTTTGTAAAAGATTTGTGGTGTCTTTGGTATAAGAGGGTAAAGCCTCTACAAAGTTTCTCAAGACCTTGTCTATATAGATGCCCACATTTTGTGATAATCCCCCTATCCCTGATACTATTGGTCGCCCCTTTAATGGGGTGATCCCCTTGTGGATTTTGGGGAGGGCATAGCATGTGGGGGTCTGTGGTTTATCAATGGCCATGAATTTGAATTCATTTAAATCAATGAGGTTTTCGTTTTTTGCACGGTTTAAAATCTTAAAGAGTTCCTCTTTATCCTTTTGTATAGGATTCTCCTTGAGGATTTCATAACTCTCCTTGTCATTTAGGATGGTTTGACACATGTCCATATAATCTTTTCTTGTAAGAACCACTGTATTCCCCCCTTATCAGAGGCCTTGATGATTATATTTTCATCCTTTTCCAGCGACAACAGTGCTTCGTGTTTTTTTTTATTAAGGTTGGATGGTTTTCTCGAGGTTTCAATTTCTATTAGGTCTTTGACTACCAAGTCCTGGAAAACATCTATAATCGAGACATCACTTGTTGGAGGCATTTTTCTGCTTTTCAGTTTGCATTGGGTAAAGGGACCCTCACCCCTTGGTTTTTCATTTTGGTATAATAGAGACGCCAGATTCCTTGCATGCGGTAATTCTGATAATGTTAGTCCCAATTCCATGCATTGTTTTTTATCCTTTATTTTATATAGTTTGTGCCACTTGAGTTTCCTCGTAAATAAGTTGATATCCTTTACCCAATTGAAAACCTCATAGGTGGTTGTAGGTACAAACAAAAGGCCTTTATTAAGTACCTGTATTTCTGTGTCAGAAAGGGCTCTATTGGATAAGTTGATAATTCTGTGGTTAGTTTTGTTTATCTCGGATTGTTTGCTCTGTTTCTTAATTGATAGGGTGTCCTCTGCCCTTCTTTCTCTAAAAAAGATGAAGACTCTGTATTCGTATACATCATTTGATTCTGGTAAGGTAAGGTGCTTGGATTCATTTGAGAGGTTTCCCATGTTTGTAGTGGGCTCCTCCCTCTAGAGAAGCCCCGTCCCCTGAACTGTCTTGAGTAATTTCTTCCTCTCGATGTTCTACTCCTACTATTGAGATTTTGTTCAGATTCTGTGAAATCCGTATCTGACGAGGATTGGTCCGTTTCAGGTTTATTCTTCCCTTTCCTTTCTTCAAAGCAATATGCCTTATTTTCTCTGAAATCTTGCAAATCCCGGGTAAATTGGTGATGTTTCCTTTCTATAAGGTTGTATTGGAATTTTTCAAATGCATTTTGTAGATGTATTTCCTTCCCAATGTACTCAGAGTCAGATTTGAATTTCAGGGTCACCTCTATTTGTTCTTTAAGTTTTTTTGTTGCTATTTCCAGAATAAGTTTTTCTTCGTCCAGTATAATTTGCATGAATTTCAGGGAGCTAGTTGTTGCTTCCGTTTCCCACCTACGCATCAGTTCTGGACTTTGTAATCTGGTAGCTGGTATTAGTGTTATTCTTAGTCCTCTGGGGACTATACTGTGTTTTATGTAATTTTCAAATGCTTGCACCTCCCACCAAGATATTGCTTGTTCTTTGTAACATTTATTAAGCTCATTGAATGCCGTTTTGAGTGACGGTGTATACTTTTTCTGTAAAAATTATTTTTCCGAAAATACTTCCTTTGCCTGGTTTAACCAAGTTTCTAAATTTGACGTATTTGTGATGAAGCCTGCCATATCCCAAGTATTTCAGTGTAAGGTGTTAGTGGTATATTTGAAGCCTTCCACCGCAGGACTTGATATTTTGTATACTCTACAAGAATTTATAATTGAATCACTGGAATAGGACTAGAGTTTCGTTTAAAATGTAACTTTTACTTGTAACATATTTAAAAAGTGTGTAAAACAAATGACACACCAGGACAAGACTGTTTACAAAAAAATCTTCCTTATTGTACAGGAGATGTAGTGCTCAATGCAAAAAAAAAAAGTCAATTCAATATTGGTGATATTATCATTTCTTTGCAGAGTTAAAGAAAATGCTCCAAATTGTTGCAAAACATGTGAGTGATCTATTTCCCAGGAGGATAAATATAAATCTCTGTGGGGTAATGACCCCTCCTACCCGTTCCGTAGTGTGTTAAAGTCCTGTTCCGTTCTTATGGCTGGGGACTGGGAAGCCTCACTTGTTTCCTTTATATGATTATAGGCAATCAATCATTATTTTCTCCCGACGCGTTTCCTTATGGCCAGAATTCCTCAGGGGAGATAAGGCCAGATAACCTCCTTGACAGGGGGCACAAATGAAGTTGGAGCTGTATTGAAGTTTCAATCTTCTGCAGTGGCAGAGATTCCTCATAGCACTTGTTTCCTCGTGCTGGAGTAAACGCTGGTTCCGGCGTGTGACGTCCTCACCCACATGTGTTTTCTGTTGCTCTTTATACAGGTTATTCCCTCCCTCATTGTGCACTCCTCCAGTGACGTATCCAGGGGAGTGCCCCATAGTTGAAGCTGATACAGAACGGAATCCAGAGCACCTCCCATTGGGTAGTGTCTGTCAGTGACTCCGTGTTGTCCAGCTCCTTCTACCACAATCACGGACCACTGCCTCTGTGATTGCTGCTGCTGGACATGAACAACTGTCAAAGACAGTTAAATCACCCTCAGCAAACAGCAAGTCAGCTTGCGTTACCGCATGCATTCACAATGTGAATCAGACCCAGTGCTGCCCGAGATTGGGAGAGAGGGGAGGGTGTGTCTGGCTTATCTACTAGTGTAGATGTAGTGTCTGTGGAAACAAATACAGAGAACTGCATACCATTAACCCCTACAAACCCGTTTATAAATTCCAAATTTGAGCTACTAGAGTGGGTTTTTATTCTTATATTTAGATATATTATTATTTAGATATTTTTGGCAGTAAACCATCTGTTTTTTAACATGGTATCTATTACTTCATACATAAATACTATTTCTTGTGTCAAGAGTTTTATATATTTTTTTCGCAAAGGTGATCAATAACAATGTATTAGATGACTATTTAAGTTGTTAATAGCCCGTTGATGTGTGTGAATTATTTTATGGGGTTTTCGGATTTATTAAAATATTTTTCATGAACTGTTAGAAAGACTTTGAAGATTTTAAATGAAACAAGAGAAGTCTAATTTCTCATTTAATCCATGGGGTGCAGAGCTATCCAATTTAAATATCCATTTAGATTCCCTTTGGAGAACTACTGTGTCTATATCTCCTCCTCTAACTGATGGGTGAATTAATTCAATGGCTGTGAATTTAAGACATTTTGCATCCCCCCCATGGTTTAAATGTACATGTCTAGCCACCGGTTTGTCTCTATCATTTTTAATGTCACCTAGATGTTCCAGGATCCTCCTTCTCCATTCCCTTGTGGTTTTCCCTATATAGTCCCGGGGACAACTGCATGTAATTTTATAGACTACATTTTTAGAACTGCAATTTATGAAGTCCTTTATTTTATAATTTTTTCCTGTGTATGAACTCTTAAATTCTTTGGTATTTTGTACAGCCGCGCAAGCCTTACAGTGTCCGCATTTGTAGCACCCACTCGTTTTCCCTCGATCTAACCAACATGGGTCAGGTCTAGAGCTTTTCAAATGACTATGTGTGACTCTGTCTCCTATACTCCTTCCTCGTCTATATGTGACCTGTGCCCAGGGGGATATGACTTCTTTGAGGTCTGGGTCCATTTGTAGGATACCCCAGTGTTTTCTGAGTATTCCTTTAATTTTTTGGTCTGATCTATCATAAGTACCAATTAGGCGTATAGGTTGATTAGTCAATTCTCTTCTTTTTGGGATAAGGAGTTCTTCCCTTTTCTTTTGTATTGCGTGCTGATAAGCTTTTTTAAGGGTTCTCAAAGGATACCCCCTTTCAAGGAATCGAGCTTTAACATCCCTTGCTTGTTCTATGGATTCTTGTTTATTAGAGCAATTGCGTCTTAGTCTGAGGTACTGTCCTTTTGGTATTCCCTGTTTCAATGGGATGGGGTGGTGACTTTCCCATCTTAAAAGACTATTTGTGGAGGTTGGTTTTCTGTATATAGTTGAAATGAGTCCTCCTTTGTCATTTTTGGAGATATATACATCCAAAAATGGCAAATTTTGATTGTCGGATTCAGATGTAAATCTCAAACCGATAATATTTTCATTCAATTCTTTGCTATATTGAATGAAGTCCCTTTCTAGTCCCCTCCAAAGGACAAACACGTCGTCTATGAAACGTGCCCACATCAGGATCGGGCTGTTTAGATGTTGGCGCTCATCTGTAAATACCATGGTTTCCTCCCACCAACCCAGGAGCAAGTTTGCGTATGTCGGTGCACATGAGTTACCCATGGCTGTTCCCCTGAGTTGGTGGTAGATACGACCATTGAAGAGAAAATTATTGTTTGTCAATACAAATCTTAATAGATCTAAAACGAAGGTATTGTGTCGCTGTAGGTGGGTCCCCCTTGTATTCAGGAAATATTCTACCGCTTTTAGACCCATTGTGTGGGGGATTGAGGAGTACAATGCCTCCACATCAATGCTGGCCAAAATGGTATCATCATCCACCGTGACCTCATTGATTTTTTGTAAAAGATTTGTGGTGTCTTTGGTGTAAGAGGGTAAAGCCTCTACAAAGTTTCTCAAGACCTTGTCTATATAGATGCCCACATTTTGTGTTAATCCCCCTATCCCTGATACTATTGGTCGCCCCTTTAATGGGGTGGTCCCCTTGTGGATTTTGGGGAGGGCATAGAATGTGGGGGTCTGTGGTTTATCAATGGCCATGAATTTGAATTCATTTAAATCAATGAGGTTTTCGTTTTTTGCACGGTTTAAAATCTTAAAGAGTTCCTCTTTATCCTTTTGTATAGGATTCTCCTTGAGGATTTCATAACTCTCCTTGTCATTTAGGATGGTTTGACACATGTCCATATAATCTTTTCTTGTAAGAACCACTGTATTCCCCCCCTTATCAGAGGCCTTGATGATTATATTTTCATCCTTTTCCAGCGACAACAGTGCTTCGTGTTCTTTTTTTATTAAGGTTGGATGGTTTTCTCGAGGTTTCAATTTCTATTAGGTCTTTGACTACCAAGTCCTGGAAGACATCTATAATCGAGACATCACTTGTTGGAGGCATTTTTCTACTTTTCAGTTTGCATTGGGTAAAGGGACCCTCACCCCTTGGTTTTTCATTTTGGTATAATAGAGACGCCAGATTCCTTGCATGCGGTAATTCTGATAATGTTAGTCCCAATTCCATGCATTCTTTTTTATCCTTTATTTTATATAGTTTGTGCCACTTGAGTTTCCTCGTAAATAAGTTGATATCCTTTACCCAATTGAAAACCTCATAGGTGGTTGTAGGTACAAACGAAAGGCCTTTATGAAGTACCTGTATTTCTGTGTCAGAAAGGGCTCTATTGGATAAGTTGATAATTCTGTGGTTAGTTTTGTTTATCTCGGATTGTTTGCTCTGTTTCTTAATTGATAGGGTGTCCTCTGCCCTTCTTTCTCTAAAAAAGATGAAGACTCTGTATTCGTATACATCATTTGATTCTGGTAAGGTAAGGTGCTTGGATTCATTTGAGAGGTTTCCCATGTTTGTAGTGGGCTCCTCCCTCTAGAGAAGCCCCGTCCCCTGAACTGTCTTGAGTAATTTCTTCCTCTCGATGTTCTACTCCTACTATTGAGATTTTGTTCAGATTCTGTGAAATCCGTATCTGACGAGGATTGGTCCGTTTCAGGTTTATTCTTCCCTTTCCTTTCTTCAAAGCAATATGCCTTATTTTCTCTGAAATCTTGCAAATCCCGGGTAAATTGGTGATGTTTCCTTTCTATAAGGTTGTATTGGAATTTTTCAAATGCATTTTGTAGATGTATTTCCTTCCCAATGTACTCAGAGTCAGATTTGAATTTCAGGGTCACCTCTATTTGTTCTTTAAGTTTTTTTGTTGCTATTTCCAGAATAAGTTTTTCTTCGTCCAGTATAATTTGCATGAATTTCAGGGAGCTAGTTGTTGCTTCCGTTTCCCACCTACGCATCAGTTCTGGACTTTGTAATCTGGTAGCTGGTATTAGTGTTATTCTTAGTCCTCTGGGGACTATACTGTGTTTTATGTAATTTTCAAATGCTTGCACCTCCCACCAAGATATTGCTTGTTCTTTGTAACATTTATTAAGCTCATTGAATGCCGTTTTGAGTGACGGTGTATACTTTTTCTGTAAAAATTATTTTTCCGAAAATACTTCCTTTGCCTGGTTTAACCAAGTTTCTAAATTTGACGTATTTGTGATGAAGCCTGCCATATCCCAAGTATTTCAGTGTAAGGTGTTAGTGGTATATTTGAAGCCTTCCACCGCAGGACTTGATATTTTGTATACTCTACAAGAATTTATAATTGAATCACTGGAATAGGACTAGAGTTTCGTTTAAAATGTAACTTTTACTTGTAACATATTTAAAAAGTGTGTAAAACAAATGACACACCAGGACAAGACTGTTTACAAAAAAATCTTCCTTATTGTACAGGAGATGTAGTGCTCAATGCAAAAAAAAAAAGTCAATTCAATATTGGTGATATTATCATTTCTTTGCAGAGTTAAAGAAAATGCTCCAAATTGTTGCAAAACATGTGAGTGATCTATTTCCCAGGAGGATAAATATAAATCTCTGTGGGGTAATGACCCCTCCTACCCGTTCCGTAGTGTGTTAAAGTCCTGTTCCGTTCTTATGGCTGGGGACTGGGAAGCCTCACTTGTTTCCTTTATATGATTATAGGCAATCAATCATTATTTTCTCCCGACGCGTTTCCTTATGGCCAGAATTCCTCAGGGGAGATAAGGCCAGATAACCTCCTTGACAGGGGGCACAAATGAAGTTGGAGCTGTATTGAAGTTTCAATCTTCTGCAGTGGCAGAGATTCCTCATAGCACTTGTTTCCTCGTGCTGGAGTAAACGCTGGTTCCGGCGTGTGACGTCCTCACCCACATGTGTTTTCTGTTGCTCTTTATACAGGTTATTCCCTCCCTCATTGTGCACTCCTCCAGTGACGTATCCAGGGGAGTGCCCCATAGTTGAAGCTGATACAGAACGGAATCCAGAGCACCTCCCATTGGGTAGTGTCTGTCAGTGACTCCGTGTTGTCCAGCTCCTTCTACCACAATCACGGACCACTGCCTCTGTGATTGCTGCTGCTGGACATGAACAACTGTCAAAGACAGTTAAATCACCCTCAGCAAACAGCAAGTCAGCTTGCGTTACCGCATGCATTCACAATGTGAATCAGACCCAGTGCTGCCCGAGATTGGGAGAGAGGGGAGGGTGTGTCTGGCTTATCTACTAGTGTAGATGTAGTGTCTGTGGAAACAAATACAGAGAACTGCATACCATTAACCCCTACAAACCCGTTTATAAATTCCAAATTTGAGCTACTAGAGTGGGTTTTTATTCTTATATTTAGATATATTATTATTTAGATATTTTTGGCAGTAAACCATCTGTTTTTTAACATGGTATCTATTACTTCATACATAAATACTATTTCTTGTGTCAAGAGTTTTATATATTTTTTTCGCAAAGGTGATCAATAACAATGTATTAGATGACTATTTAAGTTGTTAATAGCCCGTTGATGTGTGTGAATTATTTTATGGGGTTTTCGGATTTATTAAAATATTTTTCATGAACTGTTAGAAAGACTTTGAAGATTTTAAATGAAACAAGAGAAGTCTAATTTCTCATTTAATCCATGGGGTGCAGAGCTATCCAATTTAAATATCCATTTAGATTCCCTTTGGAGAACTACTGTGTCTATATCTCCTCCTCTAACTGATGGGTGAATTAATTCAATGGCTGTGAATTTAAGACATTTTGCATCCCCCCCATGGTTTAAATGTACATGTCTAGCCACCGGTTTGTCTCTATCATTTTTAATGTCACCTAGATGTTCCAGGATCCTCCTTCTCCATTCCCTTGTGGTTTTCCCTATATAGTCCCGGGGACAACTGCATGTAATTTTATAGACTACATTTTTAGAACTGCAATTTATGAAGTCCTTTATTTTATAATTTTTTCCTGTGTATGAACTCTTAAATTCTTTGGTATTTTGTACAGCCGCGCAAGCCTTACAGTGTCCGCATTTGTAGCACCCACTCGTTTTCCCTCGATCTAACCAACATGGGTCAGGTCTAGAGCTTTTCAAATGACTATGTGTGACTCTGTCTCCTATACTCCTTCCTCGTCTATATGTGACCTGTGCCCAGGGGGATATGACTTCTTTGAGGTCTGGGTCCATTTGTAGGATACCCCAGTGTTTTCTGAGTATTCCTTTAATTTTTTGGTCTGATCTATCATAAGTACCAATTAGGCGTATAGGTTGATTAGTCAATTCTCTTCTTTTTGGGATAAGGAGTTCTTCCCTTTTCTTTTGTATTGCGTGCTGATAAGCTTTTTTAAGGGTTCTCAAAGGATACCCCCTTTCAAGGAATCGAGCTTTAACATCCCTTGCTTGTTCTATGGATTCTTGTTTATTAGAGCAATTGCGTCTTAGTCTGAGGTACTGTCCTTTTGGTATTCCCTGTTTCAATGGGATGGGGTGGTGACTTTCCCATCTTAAAAGACTATTTGTGGAGGTTGGTTTTCTGTATATAGTTGAAATGAGTCCTCCTTTGTCATTTTTGGAGATATATACATCCAAAAATGGCAAATTTTGATTGTCGGATTCAGATGTAAATCTCAAACCGATAATATTTTCATTCAATTCTTTGCTATATTGAATGAAGTCCCTTTCTAGTCCCCTCCAAAGGACAAACACGTCGTCTATGAAACGTGCCCACATCAGGATCGGGCTGTTTAGATGTTGGCGCTCATCTGTAAATACCATGGTTTCCTCCCACCAACCCAGGAGCAAGTTTGCGTATGTCGGTGCACATGAGTTACCCATGGCTGTTCCCCTGAGTTGGTGGTAGATACGACCATTGAAGAGAAAATTATTGTTTGTCAATACAAATCTTAATAGATCTAAAACGAAGGTATTGTGTCGCTGTAGGTGGGTCCCCCTTGTATTCAGGAAATATTCTACCGCTTTTAGACCCATTGTGTGGGGGATTGAGGAGTACAATGCCTCCACATCAATGCTGGCCAAAATGGTATCATCATCCACCGTGACCTCATTGATTTTTTGTAAAAGATTTGTGGTGTCTTTGGTGTAAGAGGGTAAAGCCTCTACAAAGTTTCTCAAGACCTTGTCTATATAGATGCCCACATTTTGTGTTAATCCCCCTATCCCTGATACTATTGGTCGCCCCTTTAATGGGGTGGTCCCCTTGTGGATTTTGGGGAGGGCATAGAATGTGGGGGTCTGTGGTTTATCAATGGCCATGAATTTGAATTCATTTAAATCAATGAGGTTTTCGTTTTTTGCACGGTTTAAAATCTTAAAGAGTTCCTCTTTATCCTTTTGTATAGGATTCTCCTTGAGGATTTCATAACTCTCCTTGTCATTTAGGATGGTTTGACACATGTCCATATAATCTTTTCTTGTAAGAACCACTGTATTCCCCCCCTTATCAGAGGCCTTGATGATTATATTTTCATCCTTTTCCAGCGACAACAGTGCTTCGTGTTCTTTTTTTATTAAGGTTGGATGGTTTTCTCGAGGTTTCAATTTCTATTAGGTCTTTGACTACCAAGTCCTGGAAGACATCTATAATCGAGACATCACTTGTTGGAGGCATTTTTCTACTTTTCAGTTTGCATTGGGTAAAGGGACCCTCACCCCTTGGTTTTTCATTTTGGTATAATAGAGACGCCAGATTCCTTGCATGCGGTAATTCTGATAATGTTAGTCCCAATTCCATGCATTCTTTTTTATCCTTTATTTTATATAGTTTGTGCCACTTGAGTTTCCTCGTAAATAAGTTGATATCCTTTACCCAATTGAAAACCTCATAGGTGGTTGTAGGTACAAACGAAAGGCCTTTATGAAGTACCTGTATTTCTGTGTCAGAAAGGGCTCTATTGGATAAGTTGATAATTCTGTGGTTAGTTTTGTTTATCTCGGATTGTTTGCTCTGTTTCTTAATTGATAGGGTGTCCTCTGCCCTTCTTTCTCTAAAAAAGATGAAGACTCTGTATTCGTATACATCATTTGATTCTGGTAAGGTAAGGTGCTTGGATTCATTTGAGAGGTTTCCCATGTTTGTAGTGGGCTCCTCCCTCTAGAGAAGCCCCGTCCCCTGAACTGTCTTGAGTAATTTCTTCCTCTCGATGTTCTACTCCTACTATTGAGATTTTGTTCAGATTCTGTGAAATCCGTATCTGACGAGGATTGGTCCGTTTCAGGTTTATTCTTCCCTTTCCTTTCTTCAAAGCAATATGCCTTATTTTCTCTGAAATCTTGCAAATCCCGGGTAAATTGGTGATGTTTCCTTTCTATAAGGTTGTATTGGAATTTTTCAAATGCATTTTGTAGATGTATTTCCTTCCCAATGTACTCAGAGTCAGATTTGAATTTCAGGGTCACCTCTATTTGTTCTTTAAGTTTTTTTGTTGCTATTTCCAGAATAAGTTTTTCTTCGTCCAGTATAATTTGCATGAATTTCAGGGAGCTAGTTGTTGCTTCCGTTTCCCACCTACGCATCAGTTCTGGACTTTGTAATCTGGTAGCTGGTATTAGTGTTATTCTTAGTCCTCTGGGGACTATACTGTGTTTTATGTAATTTTCAAATGCTTGCACCTCCCACCAAGATATTGCTTGTTCTTTGTAACATTTATTAAGCTCATTGAATGCCGTTTTCAGTGACGGTGTATACTTTTTCTGTAAAAATTATTTTTCCGAAAATACTTCCTTTGCCTGGTTTAACCAAGTTTCTAAATTTGACGTATTTGTGATGAAGCCTGCCATATCCCAAGTATTTCAGTGTAAGGTGTTAGTGGTATATTTGAAGCCTTCCACCGCAGGACTTGATATTTTGTATACTCTACAAGAATTTATAATTGAATCACTGGAATAGGACTAGAGTTTCGTTTAAAATGTAACTTTTACTTGTAACATATTTAAAAAGTGTGTAAAACAAATGACACACCAGGACAAGACTGTTTACAAAAAAATCTTCCTTATTGTACAGGAGATGTAGTGCTCAATGCAAAAAAAAAAAGTCAATTCAATATTGGTGATATTATCATTTCTTTGCAGAGTTAAAGAAAATGCTCCAAATTGTTGCAAAACATGTGAGTGATCTATTTCCCAGGAGGATAAATATAAATCTCTGTGGGGTAATGACCCCTCCTACCCGTTCCGTAGTGTGTTAAAGTCCTGTTCCGTTCTTATGGCTGGGGACTGGGAAGCCTCACTTGTTTCCTTTATATGATTATAGGCAATCAATCATTATTTTCTCCCGACGCGTTTCCTTATGGCCAGAATTCCTCAGGGGAGATAAGGCCAGATAACCTCCTTGACAGGGGGCACAAATGAAGTTGGAGCTGTATTGAAGTTTCAATCTTCTGCAGTGGCAGAGATTCCTCATAGCACTTGTTTCCTCGTGCTGGAGTAAACGCTGGTTCCGGCGTGTGACGTCCTCACCCACATGTGTTTTCTGTTGCTCTTTATACAGGTTATTCCCTCCCTCATTGTGCACTCCTCCAGTGACGTATCCAGGGGAGTGCCCCATAGTTGAAGCTGATACAGAACGGAATCCAGAGCACCTCCCATTGGGTAGTGTCTGTCAGTGACTCCGTGTTGTCCAGCTCCTTCTACCACAATCACGGACCACTGCCTCTGTGATTGCTGCTGCTGGACATGAACAACTGTCAAAGACAGTTAAATCACCCTCAGCAAACAGCAAGTCAGCTTGCGTTACCGCATGCATTCACAATGTGAATCAGACCCAGTGCTGCCCGAGATTGGGAGAGAGGGGAGGGTGTGTCTGGCTTATCTACTAGTGTAGATGTAGTGTCTGTGGAAACAAATACAGAGAACTGCATACCATTAACCCCTACAAACCCGTTTATAAATTCCAAATTTGAGCTACTAGAGTGGGTTTTTATTCTTATATTTAGATATATTATTATTTAGATATTTTTGGCAGTAAACCATCTGTTTTTTAACATGGTATCTATTACTTCATACATAAATACTATTTCTTGTGTCAAGAGTTTTATATATTTTTTTCGCAAAGGTGATCAATAACAATGTATTAGATGACTATTTAAGTTGTTAATAGCCCGTTGATGTGTGTGAATTATTTTATGGGGTTTTCGGATTTATTAAAATATTTTTCATGAACTGTTAGAAAGACTTTGAAGATTTTAAATGAAACAAGAGAAGTCTAATTTCTCATTTAATCCATGGGGTGCAGAGCTATCCAATTTAAATATCCATTTAGATTCCCTTTGGAGAACTACTGTGTCTATATCTCCTCCTCTAACTGATGGGTGAATTAATTCAATGGCTGTGAAGTTAAGACATTTTGCATCCCCCCCATGGTTTAAATGTACATGTCTAGCCACCGGTTTGTCTCTATCATTTTTAATGTCACCTAGATGTTCCAGGATCCTCCTTCTCCATTCCCTTGTGGTTTTCCCTATATAGTCCCGGGGACAACTGCATGTAATTTTATAGACTACATTTTTAGAACTGCAATTTATGAAGTCCTTTATTTTATAATTTTTTCCTGTGTATGAACGCTTAAATTCTTTGGTATTTTGTACAGCCGCGCAAGCCTTACAGTGTCCGCATTTGTAGCACCCACTCGTTTTCCCTCGATCTAACCAACATGGGTCAGGTCTAGAGCTTTTCAAATGACTATGTGTGACTCTGTCTCCTATACTCCTTCCTCGTCTATATGTGACCTGTGCCCAGGGGGATATGACTTCTTTGAGGTCTGGGTCCATTTGTAGGATACCCCAGTGTTTTCTGAGTATTCCTTTAATTTTTTGGTCTGATCTATCATAAGTACCAATTAGGCGTATAGGTTGATTAGTCAATTCTCTTCTTTTTGGGATAAGGAGTTCTTCCCTTTTCTTTTGTATTGCGTGCTGATAAGCTTTTTTAAGGGTTCTCAAAGGATACCCCCTTTCAAGGAATCGAGCTTTAAGATCCCTTGCTTGTTCTATGAATTCTTGTTCATTAGAGCAATTGCGTCTTAGTCTGAGGTACTGTCCTTTTGGTATTCCCTGTTTCAATGGGATGGGGTGGTGACTTTCCCATCTTAAAAGACTATTTGTGGAGGTTGGTTTTCTGTATATAGTTGAAATGAGTCCTCCTTTGTCATTTTTGGAGATATATACATCCAAAAATGGCAAATTTTGATTGTCGGATTCAGATGTAAATCTCAAACCGATAATATTTTCATTCAATTCTTTGCTATATTGAATGAAGTCCCTTTCTAGTCCCCTCCAAAGGACAAACACGTCGTCTATGAAACGTGCCCACATCAGGATCGGGCTGTTTAGATGTTGGCGCTCATCTGTAAATACCATGGTTTCCTCCCACCAACCCAGGAGCAAGTTTGCGTATGTCGGTGTACATGAGTTACCCATGGCTGTTCCCCTGAGTTGGTGGTAGATACGACCATTGAAGAGAAAATTATTGTTTGTCAATACAAATCTTAATAGATCTAAAACGAAGGTATTGTGTCGCTGTAGGTGGGTCCCCCTTGTATTCAGGAAATATTCTACCGCTTTTAGACCCATTGTGTGGGGGATTGAGGAGTACAATGCCTCCACATCAATGCTGGCCAAAATGGTATCATCATCCACCGTGACCTCATTGATTTTTTGTAAAAGATTTGTGGTGTCTTTGGTATAAGAGGGTAAAGCCTCTACAAAGTTTCTCAAGACCTTGTCTATATAGATGCCCACATTTTGTGATAATCCCCCTATCCCTGATACTATTGGTCGCCCCTTTAATGGGGTGATCCCCTTGTGGATTTTGGGGAGGGCATAGCATGTGGGGGTCTGTGGTTTATCAATGGCCATGAATTTGAATTCATTTAAATCAATGAGGTTTTCGTTTTTTGCACGGTTTAAAATCTTAAAGAGTTCCTCTTTATCCTTTTGTATAGGATTCTCCTTGAGGATTTCATAACTCTCCTTGTCATTTAGGATGGTTTGACACATGTCCATATAATCTTTTCTTGTAAGAACCACTGTATTCCCCCCTTATCAGAGGCCTTGATGATTATATTTTCATCCTTTTCCAGCGACAACAGTGCTTCGTGTTTTTTTTTATTAAGGTTGGATGGTTTCTCGAGGTTTCAATTTCTATTAGGTCTTTGACTACCAAGTCCTGGAAAACATCTATAATCGAGACATCACTTGTTGGAGGCATTTTTCTGCTTTTCAGTTTGCATTGGGTAAAGGGACCCTCACCCCTTGGTTTTTCATTTTGGTATAATAGAGACGCCAGATGCCTTGCATGCGGTAATTCTGATAATGTTAGTCCCAATTCCATGCATTGTTTTTTATCCTTTATTTTATATAGTTTGTGCCACTTGAGTTTCCTCGTAAATAAGTTGATATCCTTTACCCAATTGAAAACCTCATAGGTGGTTGTAGGTACAAACAAAAGGCCTTTATTAAGTACCTGTATTTCTGTGTCAGAAAGGGCTCTATTGGATAAGTTGATAATTCTGTGGTTAGTTTTGTTTATCTCGGATTGTTTGCTCTGTTTCTTAATTGATAGGGTGTCCTCTGCCCTTCTTTCTCTAAAAAAGATGAAGACTCTGTATTCGTATACATCATTTGATTCTGGTAAGGTAAGGTGCTTGGATTCATTTGAGAGGTTTCCCATGTTTGTAGTGGGCTCCTCCCTCTAGAGAAGCCCCGTCCCCTGAACTGTCTTGAGTAATTTCTTCCTCTCGATGTTCTACTCCTACTATTGAGATTTTGTTCAGATTCTGTGAAATCCGTATCTGACGAGGATTGGTCCGTTTCAGGTTTATTCTTCCCTTTCCTTTCTTCAAAGCAATATGCCTTATTTTCTCTGAAATCTTGCAAATCCCGGGTAAATTGGTGATGTTTCCTTTCTATAAGGTTGTATTGGAATTTTTCAAATGCATTTTGTAGATGTATTTCCTTCCCAATGTACTCAGAGTTAGATTTGAATTTCAGGGTCACCTCTATTTGTTCTTTAAGTTTTTTTGTTGCTATTTCCAGAATAAGTTTTTCTTCGTCCAGTATAATTTGCATGAATTTCAGGGAGCTAGTTGTTGCTTCCGTTTCCCACCTACGCATCAGTTCTGGACTTTGTAATCTGGTAGCTGGTATTAGTGTTATTCTTAGTCCTCTGGGGACTATACTGTGTTTTATGTAATTTTCAAATGCTTGCACCTCCCACCAAGATATTGCTTGTTCTTTGTAACATTTATTAAGCTCATTGAATGCCGTTTTGAGTGACGGTGTATACTTTTTCTGTAAAAATTATTTTTCCGAAAATACTTCCTTTGCCTGGTTTAACCAAGTTTCTAAATTTGACGTATTTGTGATGAAGCCTGCCATATCCCAAGTATTTCAGTGTAAGGTGTTAGTGGTATATTTGAAGCCTTCCACCGCAGGACTTGATATTTTGTATACTCTACAAGAATTTATAATTGAATCACTGGAATAGGACTAGAGTTTCGTTTAAAATGTAACTTTTACTTGTAACATATTTAAAAAGTGTGTAAAACAAATGACACACCAGGACAAGACTGTTTACAAAAAAATCTTCCTTATTGTACAGGAGATGTAGTGCTCAATGCAAAAAAAAAAAGTCAATTCAATATTGGTGATATTATCATTTCTTTGCAGAGTTAAAGAAAATGCTCCAAATTGTTGCAAAACATGTGAGTGATCTATTTCCCAGGAGGATAAATATAAATCTCTGTGGGGTAATGACCCCTCCTACCCGTTCCGTAGTGTGTTAAAGTCCTGTTCCGTTCTTATGGCTGGGGACTGGGAAGCCTCACTTGTTTCCTTTATATGATTATAGGCAATCAATCATTATTTTCTCCCGACGCGTTTCCTTATGGCCAGAATTCCTCAGGGGAGATAAGGCCAGATAACCTCCTTGACAGGGGGCACAAATGAAGTTGGAGCTGTATTGAAGTTTCAATCTTCTGCAGTGGCAGAGATTCCTCATAGCACTTGTTTCCTCGTGCTGGAGTAAACGCTGGTTCCGGCGTGTGACGTCCTCACCCACATGTGTTTTCTGTTGCTCTTTATACAGGTTATTCCCTCCCTCATTGTGCACTCCTCCAGTGACGTATCCAGGGGAGTGCCCCATAGTTGAAGCTGATACAGAACGGAATCCAGAGCACCTCCCATTGGGTAGTGTCTGTCAGTGACTCCGTGTTGTCCAGCTCCTTCTACCACAATCACGGACCACTGCCTCTGTGATTGCTGCTGCTGGACATGAACAACTGTCAAAGACAGTTAAATCACCCTCAGCAAACAGCAAGTCAGCTTGCGTTACCGCATGCATTCACAATGTGAATCAGACCCAGTGCTGCCCGAGATTGGGAGAGAGGGGAGGGTGTGTCTGGCTTATCTACTAGTGTAGATGTAGTGTCTGTGGAAACAAATACAGAGAACTGCATACCATTAACCCCTACAAACCCGTTTATAAATTCCAAATTTGAGCTACTAGAGTGGGTTTTTATTCTTATATTTAGATATATTATTATTTAGATATTTTTGGCAGTAAACCATCTGTTTTTTAACATGGTATCTATTACTTCATACATAAATACTATTTCTTGTGTCAAGAGTTTTATATATTTTTTTCGCAAAGGTGATCAATAACAATGTATTAGATGACTATTTAAGTTGTTAATAGCCCGTTGATGTGTGTGAATTATTTTATGGGGTTTTCGGATTTATTAAAATATTTTTCATGAACTGTTAGAAAGACTTTGAAGATTTTAAATGAAACAAGAGAAGTCTAATTTCTCATTTAATCCATGGGGTGCAGAGCTATCCAATTTAAATATCCATTTAGATTCCCTTTGGAGAACTACTGTGTCTATATCTCCTCCTCTAACTGATGGGTGAATTAATTCAATGGCTGTGAATTTAAGACATTTTGCATCCCCCCCATGGTTTAAATGTACATGTCTAGCCACCGGTTTGTCTCTATCATTTTTAATGTCACCTAGATGTTCCAGGATCCTCCTTCTCCATTCCCTTGTGGTTTTCCCTATATAGTCCCGGGGACAACTGCATGTAATTTTATAGACTACATTTTTAGAACTGCAATTTATGAAGTCCTTTATTTTATAATTTTTTCCTGTGTATGAACGCTTAAATTCTTTGGTATTTTGTACAGCCTCGCAAGCCTTACAGTGTCCGCATTTGTAGCACCCACTCGTTTTCCCTCGATCTAACCAACATGGGTCAGGTCTAGAGCTTTTCAAATGACTATGTGTGACTCTGTCTCCTATACTCCTTCCTCGTCTATATGTGACCTGTGCCCAGGGGGATATGACTTCTTTGAGGTCTGGGTCCATTTGTAGGATACCCCAGTGTTTTCTGAGTATTCCTTTAATTTTTTGGTCTGATCTATCATAAGTACCAATTAGGCGTATAGGTTGATTAGTCAATTCTCTTCTTTTTGGGATAAGGAGTTCTTCCCTTTTCTTTTGTATTGCGTGCTGATAAGCTTTTTTAAGGGTTCTCAAAGGATACCCCCTTTCAAGGAATCGAGCTTTAAGATCCCTTGCTTGTTCTATGAATTCTTGTTCATTAGAGCAATTGCGTCTTAGTCTGAGGTACTGTCCTTTTGGTATTCCCTGTTTCAATGGGATGGGGTGGTGACTTTCCCATCTTAAAAGACTATTTGTGGAGGTTGGTTTTCTGTATATAGTTGAAATGAGTCCTCCTTTGTCATTTTTGGAGATATATACATCCAAAAATGGCAAATTTTGATTGTCGGATTCAGATGTAAATCTCAAACCGATAATATTTTCATTCAATTCTTTGCTATATTGAATGAAGTCCCTTTCTAGTCCCCTCCAAAGGACAAACACGTCGTCTATGAAACGTGCCCACATCAGGATCGGGCTGTTTAGATGTTGGCGCTCATCTGTAAATACCATGGTTTCCTCCCACCAACCCAGGAGCAAGTTTGCGTATGTCGGTGCACATGAGTTACCCATGGCTGTTCCCCTGAGTTGGTGGTAGATACGACCATTGAAGAGAAAATTATTGTTTGTCAATACAAATCTTAATAGATCTAAAACGAAGGTATTGTGTCGCTGTAGGTGGGTCCCCCTTGTATTCAGGAAATATTCTACCGCTTTTAGACCCATTGTGTGGGGGATTGAGGAGTACAATGCCTCCACATCAATGCTGGCCAAAATGGTATCATCATCCACCGTGACCTCATTGATTTTTTGTAAAAGATTTGTGGTGTCTTTGGTATAAGAGGGTAAAGCCTCTACAAAGTTTCTCAAGACCTTGTCTATATAGATGCCCACATTTTGTGTTAATCCCCCTATCCCTGATACTATTGGTCGCCCCTTTAATGGGGTGGTCCCCTTGTGGATTTTGGGGAGGGCATAGCATGTGGGGGTCTGTGGTTTATCAATGGCCATGAATTTGAATTCATTTAAATCAATGAGGTTTTCGTTTTTTGCACGGTTTAAAATCTTAAAGAGTTCCTCTTTATCCTTTTGTATAGGATTCTCCTTGAGGATTTCATAACTCTCCTTGTCATTTAGGATGGTTTGACACATGTCCATATAATCTTTTCTTGTAAGAACCACTGTATTCCCCCCCTTATCAGAGGCCTTGATGATTATATTTTCATCCTTTTCCAGCGACAACAGTGCTTCGTGTTCTTTTTTATTAAGGTTGGATGGTTTTCTCGAGGTTTCAATTTCTATTAGGTCTTTGACTACCAAGTCCTGGAAGACATCTATAATCGAGACATCACTTGTTGGAGGCATTTTTCTACTTTTCAGTTTGCATTGGGTAAAGGGACCCTCACCCCTTGGTTTTTCATTTTGGTATAATAGAGACGCCAGATTCCTTGCATGCGGTAATTCTGATAATGTTAGTCCCAATTCCATGCATTGTTTTTTATCCTTTATTTTATATAGTTTGTGCCACTTGAGTTTCCTCGTAAATAAGTTGATATCCTTTACCCAATTGAAAACCTCATAGGTGGTTGTAGGTACAAACGAAAGGCCTTTATTAAGTACCTGTATTTCTGTGTCAGAAAGGGCTCTATTGGATAAGTTGATAATTCTGTTTTTAGTTTTGTTTATCTCGGATTGTTTGCTCTGTTTCTTAATTGATAGGGTGTCCTCTGCCCTTCTTTCTCTAAAAAAGATGAAGACTCTGTATTCGTATACATCATTTGATTCTGGTAAGGTAAGGTGCTTGGATTCATTTGAGAGGTTTCCTATGTTTGTAGTGGGCTCCTCCCTCTAGAGAAGCCCCGTCCCCTGAACTGTCTTGAGTAATTTATTCCTCTCGATGTTCTACTCCTACTATTGAGATTTTGTTCAGATTCTGTGAAATCCGTATCTGACGAGGATTGGTCCGTTTCAGGTTTATTCTTCCCTTTCCTTTCTTCAAAGCAATATGCCTTATTTTCTCTGAAATCTTGCAAATCCCGGGTAAATTGGTGATGTTTCCTTTCTATAAGGTTGTATTGGAATTTTTCAAATGCATTTTGTAGATGTATTTCCTTCCCAATGTACTCAGAGTCAGATTTGAATTTCAGGGTCACCTCTATTTGTTCTTTAAGTTTTTTTGTTGCTATTTCCAGAATAAGTTTTTCTTCGTCCAGTATAATTTGCATGAATTTCAGGGAGCTAGTTGTTGCTTCCGTTTCCCACCTACGCATCAGTTCTGGACTTTGTAATCTGGTAGCTGGTATTAGTGTTATTCTTAGTCCTCTGGGGACTATACTGTGTTTTATGTAATTTTCAAATGCTTGCACCTCCCACCAAGATATTGCTTGTTCTTTGTAACATTTATTAAGCTCATTGAATGCCGTTTTGAGTGACGGTGTATACTTTTTCTGTAAAAATTCTTTTTCCGAAAATACTTCCTTTGCCTGGTTTAACCAAGTTTCTAAATTTGACGTATTTGTGATGAAGCCTGCCATATCCCAAGTATTTCAGTGTAAGGTGTTAGTGGTTTAGACGAAACAAAAAATCATTATATATATATATATATATATATATATATATATATATATATAATGATTTTTTGTTTCGTCTAAAGTTTGTTATTTTTCTGAGTCCAATATAAATTGTTATATGTTGTTTTGTACTTTTTGTCTCTATCTTGCAGCGAATGTGAGAAAGGCCTTGGTTGGGCCGAAACGTCAAAATTTAATACTTATCGCTTGCATTGAAATCTTTTCTGTTCTGTACATATACTGAACCACGTGGATTGAATGAAAAATAAAAATAAATTATCTTTCCTTGGAATCGACCAAATCATTTGTTTCTAGAGTGCTTACAGGTTTTTCTATATCTCTATAAGTGGGGTACAACCCGAACCTCAATAGCACCAACGATTTGGAGTGCATCCTTACTACTTTGTTTAATACTACTTCCACATTTATGGCATCGCCATACCCGGGAGAACCCTTTTAACAATTTTTGGGGTGTGTATCTCCAGTGGCACAAGCTGGGCGCCACATATTTGCCACTGAAATGGCATGTCTAGGGAAAAATGTTAATTTTTAATTTGCACCTTCTGCAGCGCAATCATTCATGGAAAAGACCTGTGGGGTAAAAATGCTCACTACACCCCTTAATAAATTCCTTGAGGGGTGCAGATGCCAAAATGGGGTCACTTATCATGGTTTTCTTTTTTACTTCACAGAGCCCTGCAATTGTGAACCAATACTTTATAAATTGCCAAATTAGGCCTGAATTTCGCATGGTACTCTTTCACAGCCCTGTCGAATGTCCAGGAAAAAGATTAGGGCCACATGTAGGGTGTTTCTAAAACTGGGAAACACAGCATAATAATAAGAAAGCGGTCTTGTTATGGGGGCACAAGCTGGGCACCACATATTGGAATATCTATGGAAAAAATCCCATTTTCACTCTGCAACATCGAGTGCGCACCAACATCTGCCAATCACCTGCGGGGTTAATATGCTCACTACACCACTAGGTAAATACCTTGAGGGGTGTTGTTTCTAAAATGGTGTCACTTCTGGGGAGGATCCACTGTTTTGGTCCCACAGGGACTTTGCAAATGCGACATAGTGCCCAGAAACCAATCCAGCATAATCTGTACTCCAAAAGCAAATGGCGCTACTTTACTTCTGAGCCCTACTCTGTGCCCAAACAGCAGTTTATGACCACATATGGGGTATTGCTGTACTCTGGAGAAATTGCTTTACAAATGTTGGGGTTCTTTTTTTCCTTTATTTTTTGAGAAAATGAAAAACGTTGAGCTAAAACTACGTCATATTGAAGAAAAAGGATTTTTTTTATTTTCACTACCGAATTCTAATATAATCTATGAAACACCTGTGGGGTCAAAATGCTCACTACACCCCTAGATGGATTATTCAATGGTTGTAGTTTCCTAAATGGAGTCACTTTTTTGAAGTTTTTATTGTTTTGGTCCCTCAGGGGCTTTGCAAATGCGACATGGTCGCCGCAGACCATCCCTGCTAAATTTGAGCTTCAAAAGCCAAATGGCGCTCTATCCCTTCTGAGCCGTTTATGACCACATGTGGGGTATTGTTTTACTCGGGAGAAATTGTTTTACAAATGTTGTGGTGCTTTTTCTCCTTTAGTCCTTGTGGAAATTAGAAAAAAATAGCTAAACCTACATTTCTTTGAAAGAATGTAGATTTTCATTTTCACTGCCTAATTCCAACTATTTCTGCAAAGAACCTGCGTGGTCAAAATGCTCACTATACCCCTAGATAATTTCCTCAAGGGGTGTAGGTACCAAAATAGGGTCATTTTGGGGGGATTTACACTGTTATGGCACCACAAGAGCCCTTCAAACCTGACATGGTGCCTAAAACATTTTCTTTTTTGTAAATTCGTTATTTGAATATTTGGAGTCATAATAAGGAGGGGGAAAAGGGGTAGAGAGGGTACAGAAAGGAAGGGATGGGGATCAGGAGTACAAAATAAACAAAATACAAAGAAACAGAATAACAATTAACACTTGTCTCTGCTGTATTATATTGAAATTAGAAAGCAACGTATATGAGTTCCATATAGAGTTACATGTACTTCCGGTTATACACATTTCCTTTCTGCCACCAATTTAATTCAGGTTTAAAAGTTTAAAATGTGATCTATCCCATCATGTTAGACAGAGTACCTGTGTTCTGGGCGTCTATCCATCTATCTCAAGTGCTGTAATATTTATCTAAATTTTGTTCAATTGACCATTTCGTTTTTCCGAATGACTTTGCCGAACAGATTTCGTCCATTACGAAGTGGATGGTGTATTTGTCTTCCTCCAGTGTCTAGCAACTATAAGTTTTGCTGCATTTAAAAGATGGGGAATGAGACTTCCGGTTCCGGCGTGCACATGACAGGACGCGTGTAGAGAGAGCTCCGCTCACCCAACTCGAAAAACCGGGGGAACAAGGCTCTGATTTTAGATCACAGGCTACGGGCCGATAATCTTACTTACCGGCTTCTCTCCGGCGTATGGAGAGATTCCTGGTGAAAACCGGGACCCCAGGCATCACTTCGCAGGACCTGCAGACTGAAGACACGCTGACGTTGGGGAAAATGGCACCGGAGCCTGCCAGGAAAACGAGGAGCACGAGCTCGCGCTCAGCATCACAACCTCCTCTGGTGCAACCAGCTGGGGAAGAAGGTGAGCCTGACACTCTCTTTCATAACATGGATATTTCTTGCAAAACCTTGGCCATAGAAGTGGCTAAACTCGTAGCCCCAGATATTACAGCTTCTTTGGAAGCGACAGTATCGAAGTTATTGCATAAATTACAGTCTGATGTGTCAATTCATACGGAACATATTACAGATTTGGAACAACGTCTCAGTCTAATGGAAGATGAGTTGGCGGGAACGCAGGCAGAGATACAGAGGGTGCTTGCCTCTAATCTCCAGCTTGTAGATAAAGTGGATGTCCTGGAGAATCGCTCAAGAACGAGCAATCTGCGCATTATTGGTCTCCCAGAATCTATACCTACAGGCCAGCTGCTAAAGTTGTGTGCGGTGGAATTGCCTCAGGCGCTGGGATTGCCTTCCCCGCTGAGAGCGGAGAGAGCTCATTGAGTGGGGCCGATGAGGGGTTCCAACCAAGATGACGCCCTAGCAAGACCGCGGCCTGTTATTGTAAAGTACCTGGACTATGTGGATAAAACATTGTGTTACAGGCCTATCGCCGATCCTCGACACAAGTGAGAATACGTGGCCACAGAATCTTACTATTTGGTGATTACTCGGCTGAGGTTACACGCAAGCGGCGTGCTTTTAGAAAAGTCTGTTCTCTCTTAGTCCAGAAACGCATTAGTTTTTCTTTATTGTTTCCCGCCATTCTCAAGGTTTTTGAACCAGGTGGTGGGGTGGATTCGTTTTTTTTCTCCGGGGGAGGTGGCTAAATTTGTGGACAGTCTGCCCCGAGCCACTAATGGTGATCTTCAGCCACTAATGGCGATCTTCAGCCACACAGAGATGGACTGCCTAACAGGGGTCGTTCCAGACACAGGAGTTCCAGGAGGGGACTAACTTCATCTTCCACGGACTGAAGGGTGATGTCCAGATGGTGATGGAGGGGGACTCATGTTATTTCCAGTTTTACAATGGTTGCTGCACAATTGTCCTACTTACCTGTGTTTATGTTGATAATGTTTACTGAATATATGGGTAGGAGCTTAAACATTTATTGAAGGTTATGAGGGAATTTTGGCATAGAGTCGGGTGGGAGTGTATTTCATTGTCGTTACTTCCAAGGTATACAGGGAGTTAATGCTCTACCGACGGTGTTATAGTGGTGGAATGTGCAGAGATTCCACGCTTATATGTGCGAAAAAAGTGAAGTCTGTAACTAATAATGCTCTGCGATTGGGGTTTCAGTCTTGTTTTATGTTTATGGAGGGGGGAGGGGTGGGGGAACTGTCTCGGTGGGTGAGGTCTGCTTTGCCATTTCTGTGGGATGCCAATTAGGTCCTTCTTGGGATTTGACTGACATTACATGAAAGTAATAACGTGGAATGTGAAGGGGTTGCAGTCCCCGCATAAATGCATTATGGTTCTTCGGCATCTGAAAAAACTGAAAGCGAATGCGAAAATTATGGGTGGGTACAGTATTGGGTTCTCCAGCAGTTAATGGCAAGGCAGGCATCTTACTCCTCATACACAAAAAATTGGATTGTTCTGTGGTTTCCTCTGAGCAGGATGCAGGGGGCAGATATTTACATGTAATTATGGACGGCACAATTGGCAGATTGAACTTGTAGTGTATATATGCACCGAATGATAATAACCAGGCTTTCTTTCAATTTATGGAAGGTAAACTTCTAGCGGACAAGGAACCTCAGATTCTTTTGGGGGGGACCTTAACTCAGTTTTATGTACAACGGAGGATAGATGAAGGGGAGATGGTAGGGTACTAGCTGAAAGATCACATGATAAGGTTCTGGCTCCATTACTGTCTTCCACGGGTATGGTGGATGTGTGGAGAACACAGTTTCCTTTGGGTAGAGAATACACACATTTTTCCCATGCACGTACAGCATGGTCTTGTATTGACTATTTTGTGGCTTCTCCGGCGCTCCTCCCTAGGATCCTTAGTACTCGTATAGAGGACTTGGTGATTTCAGATCATGCGCCGGTCTCTCTGATCTTGGCTGACACATTTAAACGGGGATCGGACATCTTGTGGAAATTTCCTTCTTTCTTGGCGACTGATGAATCCTTTCAGTGTTGAGGGGGAGGATTATCTCCTTTGTGGCGTCGCTTAAACGTAAGACCAATAAGTTTTATAACGACTCTACGTATGAAATATACAGCATACATGGCAAACCCCACACTAACGCTTAGAGCGGAATGGCTGGCAGCCAAAGCAGATTTTGAAATGTGGCTAGATAGAAAGGAAAGGTTTCAGAGAGAACAAACAACTGCACATTTTTTTCGATATGGCAATAAAATGGGCTCACTGTTGGCCAGATTGGCGAAAGGGCAATTTCGCCCGACTCATATAGGGGGTTTGAGAGATGGGAATGGTGATTTGCAGAAGGATCCAAAGCTAGTCAATACTATCCTGGGGGATTATTGCACTGCTTTATATGCACGAGTTACTTCAAATATGGAGGAGGGTAGGACGTTTTTGGACTCTTTAACATTGCCTTCACTCTCGGACGCCGATAGGGGGTCGTTAAATGCTTTGATCACGGAACAAGAGATTCTATCAACCATTATATCATTGTCGAATAACAAAGCGCCAGGGCCAGACGGATTATCTAGCGACTTTTACAAGATCATGAGGGAGGAAGTCACGCCCATTTTGTTGCCGGTTTTTAATCATATGCTCCTAAATAATGAATTCCTGAAATCGGGCAATGTAGCATATATTAAGGTTTTGTATAAGGAAGGCAAAGATCCGACTGACCCGGGATCGTATCGCCCAATATCTTTGATAAATCAGGATGTTAAAATATTGTCGAAGATATTGGCCGATAGGCTGGCTCAGTTTCTTCCAGATCTAATTGGACCACATCAAGTGGGTTTTATTAAAGGCAGATCAGCGGTCAAAAACATACGTACGGTGCTGGCGGTACAAGATGCACTGAAGTCTACTAACATTGAGGGATCTGATTCGCCAGCACTTTTGACGTTAGATGCCGAAAAAGCCTTTGATAATGTGCACTGGGATTGGCTGGGTCTAGTTTTAGATCGTTTTGGGATTCAGGGATTTTTTTGTAATTATCTAGAAGCGCTATATTTGGACCCACAAGCTAGGGTGTTTACCACAGGTTTTCTTTCCGCACCGATTCACTTACGGATGGGAACGAGGCAGGGTTGTCCCTTTTCTCCATTGTTGTTCGATTTGGCCTTGGAACCATTGGCAAGACATCTTCTGTCCTCCAATGATTTTGAGGGGATAATGGTTGGTGGTCAGGAGATAAAATGGACTTGCTTTGCTGACGATCTTTTGTTATTTTGGGGTCGCCCGGGGATCACTTAGGGGGTGCTGGAGAAGCTACATTATTTTGGGTCGTTCTCAGGCTATAAAGTCAATGCGCAAAAGAGTCAACTACTTTACTTGACGGAATCACGAATGAGACCACCCTTGCACGTGACAGTGGATATAGCCAGATCTTATATAACATACTTGGGGATTAAAATAGGTAAATTTCCCTCTTCCTTGTATAAACTCAATTATTTGCCCTTGTTTGAAAAAATTCACAAGGAGCTGCACAGATAGTCGTCACTGCCTTTGTCATTGTTTGGGAGGGCAGCCCTTTTAAAAATGATAAGTTTTGCTCGCCTTCTGTATCCCATGCAAACTATACCCATATTGATCAAACATTTGGATAGCCAAAAATTACAGTCTGCATTTTTACAATTCTTGTGGCAGAAGAAAAGACCGAGGATTGCATATAAAAAATTGGCACTGCCAAAATGTGACGGGGGTATGCAGCTACCACTTATCCGGTATTATAATCTCGCAGCACTATGTAGACACATAGGAGATTGGCTGCATAATACTAATTTATACTCTAATGTTCAGTTGGAACAGAATCTAGCAGGATTGGTTCCTTTGTCAGCCTTATTGCACCTGTCCTATGCTCAGCTCCCTAGTAATGCTAAGTCCAGTTTACTGCTCAGAGATACAATAAGTACCTGGAAGGCGGTACGGAAGCTATATGGTCTTCCTTATGGTCTTTCTAAATTTTGGCCGCTGTGGGATAATACTATGTTTCCACAGGGGAGTCAGAATAAATTATTTTCCCAATGGAGATTGGAGGGGATCACTGTTCTGGGCCACCTCATGAATGTTGAGGAGGGGAGATGGCTTACATGGCAGGAGTTCTCGAGTAAATATAATTTAGGTGACAACCAGTATTTACAGTATGCTCAAGTTACAGAGTTATGCAAAACCAAAGTCCGCAATATTGATCCGGTGGAGCTGCGGGGTGCATTTGATGGGACGGTGCCTCAGGGTGCTATGGGACGAAATCTAGCAAGTCTATATGGCAAGCTCAGAAATGCTCATATCAATTATTTTAGTACTTCTTGCTTTTGGACTTGGGAGGTGGAGCTCGACGACCCAGAACTCTCCAGTAAAATTCTGGAAGGGTTGGAGAAAGTGAGGAGGGCCATGGTAAATGAGAAGTGGCGGGAGATGCACTTTCGACTTATGCATAGAGCAACATACACCTTTAATTTATCTTATAGGGACGCTCCAGCACACTATCTGCGCAATTGCCCTAAATGTGATCTATACAAAGCTGATCTGTATCACGGAATGTGGCTTTGCCCACAAATACGGACCTTTTGGAACATGGCTCTTCAATCTATTACAGACACTTGGGATGTGGAGGTGCCCGCAAATCCGCAGGCGGTGCTGTTTCACTATATACCTTTAGATCTTGATGGGGGGGCCCACCTTTATTGGTTAGGAAGGTGATTCATGTTGCTTTGTTGGCTATTAAGAAGTGTATCTTGCGACACTGGCTACAGGCCTCTGTTCCGGTAATTGCGGAGGTATTGACTACTCTCAAAACTTTATTGGGATATGATAAATTGGATCTAGAACGACACAAAGAAAAGACTACCGAGCAATTCTTTAAAACATGGCGTACATTTATTGAAAAGCATTATTCTACAGCTGAGATTGGAGTTTTCATGCGTACATTTCAATACACTTCATGGTATAATCTGGCCTGTTACAGGGGAGTTAGGAGACTGACCACCGAGATGGAAGAGTTTGGGGGGGGGGGGATGTTGGGCTTTGTTCTGATTTATTCATTGTCTTATAACTTGCTGGTTACAAGTAAAATGTAAAATAATTTTGGAGTTGGAACACACTGTTATTGTATATTCATTGTAATGTATGTGTTGTACACATTTTGCACCTGTATGTGTTCTGACTTTGAATGAAAACATATTTGAAAAAAAAAAAGATGGGGAATTATGGATTTGTGGTTTATGATCTGGAAGGACATGTCCAGATTAAGGATTACTAATTCTAATGTCAAAGTGATATTGTTATTTACAACAGTGTTTATAATTGTTTCTATTTTTTTCCAGAATGGCTTGATTAGATCACAATTAAACCAGATGTGTGACAAATTCCCTGTTTCTTTTTTGCAGCGCCAGCATATTGGGCTTTCATTGGGATCTATTCTGTTCAGAAGCTCTGGCGTTTTGTACCAACGTGCTATTACTTTATAATTTAGCTCTTTTTGTAGAACTGGAAATGGATTGAGAGCTTTTTAAAATTCGATCCGTCTGTTCCTTAGTGAACATTTTACATAAATCTCTTTCCCATTTTGTCATAAATGAGGGTGTTTCTGAATTAGAAATGAGAAGTTGGTAAATTTTTTGAAACTGTCTTTTTGGGAATAATCCTAGAGGAGTAAAAGTTAGTGAACAAATTAACCGTATTTGTATCTAGAATATCAGGCAGGAAAACCTTAATTGATTCAACAATTATATTGAATGTCTGCTCATCAAACATGAGATTAGGAAGTGCGATTTCCATTTCTTCCATTGTAATCACATTTTTGTTTAGAATAAATTTACTTGCTGTGAGTAAAGCTTCTTTCGAGTTCGTGGATAATTTCTTCTTACATTTTTTAAGTTTATTCGGTATCAGATAGTAGATTGGTGTGTGAATACATATATTACGTATAAAATAGTGTTTTTTGTTCAGTTTGTGCCATGTTCTAATAGTCTGATTATTGAAAGAATTAAGTATATCAGAGTATTTGAATCTATTATAAGGTGTTGGCCATAGATTATCCTCAATGTTATTTTTCAGTAAACTCAGCTCAAGTTTGACCCACAGCTTGCGTTTTGTAGAGCTTTGCCATTCCATACATCTGCATAAGTGGATAGCGTTTTTGTAATTTTCTATGTCTGGTAGGCCAATTCCATCTGCTTTTTTGTTTTTTACAAGTGCTGAGTATTTAATTCTACATACTTTAGCTTGCCAAATAAATTTTGTTATAATCTTTTTAAGTTTATTGAAAAATGTCAGAGGGATGTCAATTTGTAATACTTGAAGTAGATAAAGTATTTTCGGTAGTATTACCATTTTTATGATGTTATTTCTCCCGAACCACAAGATTGGAAAAGTATTCATTTTCTCCAGATCCGCTTCTATTTTAGTTAACATTGGCCTATAATTTAACCCGTTAGTGACCGCCCCATAGTGTTTTTACGCCGGTCACTAATGGGCTTTATTCCGATGCAATAGACTTTTTACGTCACTGCATCGGAATAAATGAACAGAGCAGGGAGCTGTCAAATCTCCCTGCTCTCAGCTGCCAGAGGTAGCTGAGGGCTGGGGGCATCCCTGCTCGAATGTGTGAGATCGATATTAGTATCGGTCTCACCCATTTAACTGCTCAGATGCGGCGCTCAATAGCGTGCGCCGCATCTGAGTTGTTTTGGAGAGAGGGAGGGTGCTCCCTCTCATCCCACCGGCACTTGGCTATAAAATCGCTGAGTGTCTGTGTCTCCGATGGCAGCCGGGGGCCTAATAAAGGCCCCCAGGTCTGCCTGTAGTGAATGCCTGCTAGGTCATGCCTCTGGCATGACCTAGCAGATGCCTGTCTGTTTTACATGGACAGGCATAATACACTGCAATACAGAAGTAATGCAGTGTATTATGTATGCGATCGGATAATTGCACAGTGAAGTCCCCTAGTGGGACTAGTAAAAAAGTAAAAAAAAAGTTTCATAAAAAGTGAAAAAAAAGTGAAAAAAAAATTAAAAACCCACTTTTCCCTCTTACAAACTGCTTTATTATTAACAAACAAAATAAAGTAAACAAATTGCACATATTTGGTATCGCCGCGTCCATAACAACCCCAACTATAAACTTATTACATCATTTCACCCGCACGGTGAACGTCGTAAAAAATAAAATAAAAAAACATGCAAAATTTGCTGTTTTCTTTGAATCCAGCCTTAAAAAAAATGTGATAAAAAGTGATTAAAAAGTCGCATCTACTCCAAAATGGTACCGATAAAAACTACAAGTCGTCCCGCAATAAAAAAGCCCTTCTACAATTGCATTGGCAAAAAAAATAAAAACGATACGGCTCTTCAAATATAGAGACACAAAAACAAATAATTTTGAAAAAAAAGTGTTTTCACTGTGTAAAAGTAGTAAAACATACAAAAACTATACAAATTTTGTATTTTTGCAATTGCAACAACCCACTGAAAAAAGTTTGTGTTATTTATACCACACGGTAAACGGTGTAAATTTAGGACGCAAAAAAGTGGCGAAATTGCTGTTTTTTTTCTATTCCCCCCAAAAAAACTTAATAAAAGTGAATTAATAAATTCTATGTACCCCAAAATGGTGCTATTAAAAATGACAACTCGTCCCGCAAAAAACAAAACCTTATACAGCTATGTCGACAGAAAAATAAAAAGGTTATAGCTCTTTGAATGAGACGATGGAAAACTTAAAAAATGGCTTGATCATTAAAGGGAATGTAACAGTTAAACAGTTAGTATTTAAAGAGATTTTGCAACCCCTATCTCCTATTGCAGCAGATCGGCGCTGCAATGTAGATAAGAGTAACGTTTTTTTTTTTAAAACTAGCATTTTTGGCCAAGTTATGACCATTTTTATATTTATGCAAATGAGGCTTTCTAAAGTACAACTGGGCGTGTTTAAAGTTAAAGTACAAGTGGGCGTGTATTGTGTGTGTACATCTGGGCGTTTTTACTTCTTTTACTAGCTGGGCATTGTGAATAGAAGTGTATGATGCTGACGAATCAGCATCATCCACTTCTCTTCGTTACCACCCAGCTTCTGGCAGTGCACAGACACTCAGCGTGTTCTCGAGAGATCACGCTGTGACGTCACTCACTTCCTGCCCCAGGTCCTGCATCGTGTCGGACGAGCGAGGACACATCGGCACCAGAGGCTACATTTGATTCTGCAGCAGCATCAGCGTTTGCAGGTAAGTCGATATAGCTACTTACCTGCAAACGCTGATGCTGCTGCAGAATCAACTGTAGCCTCTGTCGCCTGGGGCCGATGTGTCCTCGCTCGTCCGACACGATGCAGGACCTGGGGCAGGAAGTGAGTGACGTCACAGCGTGATCTCTCGAGAACACGCTGTGTGTCTGTGCACTGCCAGAAGCTGGGTGGTAACGAAGAGAAGTGGATGATGCTGATTCGTCAGCATCATACACTTCTATTCACAACGCCCAGCTAGTAAAACAAGTAAAAACGCCCAGATGTACATACACAATACACGCCCAGTTGTACTTTAACTTTAAACACGCCCAGTTGTACTTTAGAAAGCCTCATTTGCATAAATATAAAAATGGTCATAACTTGGCCAAAAATGCTCGTTTTAAAAAAACTAAAAACGTTACTCTTAACTACATTGCAGCGCCGATCTGCTGCAACAGGAGATAGGGGTTGCAAAATCTGGTGACAGAGCCTCTTTAAGTGATTAAACATTGTTTTAATTTTTTTAATTTTTTCACAAGTCAGGAAATATTATAAATTAGATTCTAATTTATAACATTTCCATGTGCTGGTCACTAGAGGGAGCAATTCCCAAAATTGCCGCATTGCAACGTGGTAAAGCAACCTCATTGCTTTATGCTGCAAATTTGGTGTAGACACACACGCTCTAGTGAGCTCACAGAATCCCCCCTCCCTTATCCTGGCTAGTGCCAGGAGAAGGAAGTGGTTGACTCATCTAATCCTCCTACACTGTGCATTCGCTCAGAAAATGGCGGCACACAGTGTAGGAGAATTACACACAGTGGTAATCAGACAATATAACACGAACATAATACACATACCACATACACAAACATAACTTACCTGCTCCTGTCACCGCTGCTGCCTCCGATCCTACTCCTCGCGTTTTCGCTGCCTGGAACATATATCCGGAAGCCACGTCCGGAAGTAGTCATCTTACTGTCCGGCCGCGGCTTCCGGTCCACAAGAATATGGCACCGGATGTCGCTCGGCCGAAGACCTTCCTTTTGGACTGTGTGGGAGCGGCGCATGCGCCGTTCCCACACAGACGGAGTACACCATAGTGAATGGAACGGCTACTATTCGCATTCTCTATGGGGATGTATGTGCCGTATTCCATCTCTGTATGTGTTGTTAATCGACACTTACACAGATGAAAATAAAATGGCAGCCCCCATAGTGAAGTAAAAGTAATTTAAAAAAAAGTACAACACAAAAACACAAATAAATAAAATTTTATTTAATAACATACTAAAAGCTAATTTATATAAAAAAATAATTTTTCGCGACACCTTCCATTTAAGGTCTAAAATAGGCTGGTCATTAAGGGGTTAAATCTAAGAGATCTTTATAAGAATTGTTGATCTTTGTACCCAGATAAGTAATATGAGAACAGTTGATTTTAGACATTTTCTTCCACTTTTGGGGGGTCTATGTTTATGTTTAGTAATTCTGATTTTGTTGTATTAACCCCTTCCCGCCGCAGCCCTTTTTCAGATTTTCATTTTCGTTTTTTCCTCCCCACATTCCAGAAGCCATAGCGTCTTTATTTTTCCGTCTATATAGTACTATGAGGGCTTGATTTTTGCGGGACGAGTTGTAGTTTTTCAGAGCAACATTTATTTTGCCGTATAATGTACTAGGAAGCGGGAAAAAAATTATTTGTGGGGTAGAAAATGAAAAAACTGCGATTCCTCCATGGTTTTTCACCCGTCGTTTTTACGGAATTCACTGTTCAATTAAAAAAACATGTTAACTTTATTCTGCGGGTCAATACAATTACGGCGATATCAAATATGTATAGTTTTTTCTATATTTTACTACTTTTACAAGTAAAAACCTAAGTGTAAAAAAGAAAATTAATTTTGTGTCGCCAAATTCCGAGAGCTATAACTTTTTTATTTTTCTGTCAATTAAGTGGCATGAGGGCTTATTTTTTGCGGTCTAAGCTGTAGTTTTTAATAAAACAATTTTTGTGTAAATGCGATGGTTTGCTCGCTTTTTATTTAATTTTTTTGCGGGTGATTAGGTGACCCAAAAATAGACATTCTGGCGTTTACAATTTTTTTTTTTACGGCGTTCACCGTGCGGGTTAAATAATGATATATTGTAATAGTTCAGACTTTTACAGACGCGGCGATACCAATTATGTTTATTTATTTATTTTTTTAATATGCTCTAGGGGGAAAATGGCAAAAGGGGGGTTTTTTGAACTTTTAATTTTTTATTTTTTTTTACACAAAAAAACAACTTTATTTAACTCATTTTTACTTTTTTTATTAGTCCCCCTAGGGGACTTCAACCAGCGATCGTTAGATCGCTTGCACGATATACTGCAATACTAATGTATTGCAGTATATTGTGATTCTGACAGTCATCTATTAAGCCCTGCCAGAGGCAGGGCTTAATAGGTGTACAAAGATGGCGGACCTGGGGGCGTTCATTAAAGAGACTCTGTCACCACATTATAAGTGCCCTATCACCTATATAAGGAGATCGGCGCTGTAATGTAGGTGACAGTAATGCTTTTTATTTTAAAAAAAACGATCTTTTTTCACAACGTTAGGAGCGATTTTAGTTTATGCTAATGAGCTTTCTTAATGCCCAAGTGGGCGTACTTTTACTTTCGACCAAGTGGGCGTTGTACAGAGGAGTGCATGACGCTGACCAATCGGCATCATGCACTCCTCCATTCATTTACATTGCACTAGCGATATAGTTATATCACTATGTGCAGCTACATACACAAGCCCTAACATTACTACAGTGTCCTGATAATGAATACACATGACCATCCAGCCTGGACGTCATGTGTACTCAGAATCCTGACACTTCTGACTCTTTTTTGTGAGATTCCAGCAACGGATACGAAATCTCGCGAGATCACGGAGCTAAACGAGATTTGGTTTCACTTGCCGGAATCTCACAAAAAAAGAGTCAGAAGTGTAAGGACATGACGTTCAGTGCACATGACGTCCAGTGCAGTGTAAATGAATGGAGAGGAGTGCATGATGCCGATTGGTCAGCGTCATGCACTCCTCTGTACAACGCCCACTTGGTCGAAAGTAAAAATACGCCCACTTGGGCATTAAGCAAGCTCATTAGCATAAACCAAAATCGCTCCTAACGTTGTGAAAAAAGATCGTTTTTTTAAATAAAAAGCATTACTGTCACCTACATTACAGCGCCCATCTCCTTATATAGGAGATAGGACGCTTATAATGTGGTGACAGAGCCTCTTTAAGCCCCCAGGCAGCCATAGCAACCATCGCCCCCCGGCGATTGCGTTGCGCCCGATGAGCTGTTAGAGGGGGTCGCCCCCCTCTTTCTGAGGATTTAAATGCTGTGGTCGGTATTGACAGCGGCATTTAACTAGTTAAACTAGCGGGATCGCGCTCGAGCGTGATGCCGCTAGTTACTCTGAAGTGTCGGCTGTAACATACAGCCGACACCGGCATCGTATGGAACGAGCTCACTGCGTGAGCCAGCTCCATACTTCCCCTACCCGACTTTGGCGTCTGGATACGTCAAATGTCGGGAAGGGGTTAACTTTGAAGTTTGAGACTTCTCCAAATAGTTTGAACTCCTGTAATAGGGCCTTAATCGATTTTCTTGGATTGGATAGAATTATTAACATATCGTCTGCAAATGCGGCAGTCTTGTGTTCTACTTTATTGCACATAAGTCCAGCGATCCCCTAATAATTTGGGCTAGGACTTCCATGGTCATTATAAATAACAATGGAGACAACGGACAACCTTGTCTTGTGCCATTCTGGCAGTGCAGACACACAGCGTGTTCTCGAGAGATCACGCTGTGACGTCACTCATAGGTCCTGCATCGTGTCGGACGAGCGAGGACACATCGGCACCAGAGGCTACAGTTGATTATGCAGCAGCATCAGCGTTTGCAGGTAAGTAGCTACATCGACTTACCTGCAAACGCTGATGCTGCTGCAGAATCAACTGTAGCCTCTGGTGTCGATGTGTCCTCGCTCGTCCGACACGATGCAGGACCTGTGAGTGACGTCACAGCGTGATCTCTCGAGAACACGGCTGTGTCTGCACTGCCAGAAGCTGGGCGTTCTGAAGAGAAGTGGATGATACTTCTCGTCAGAACGCCCAGCTAGTAAAAGTAGTAAAAACGCCCCGATGTAACACACATAATACACGCCCAGTTATACTTTTACTTTTCAACACGCCCAGTTGTACTTTTGCAAGCCTCATTTGCATAAATACAAAAATGGTCATAACTTGGCCAAAAATGCTAGTTTTTTAAAAAATAAAAACGTTACTGTAATCTACATTGCAGCGCCTATCTGTTGCAATAGCAGATAGGGGTTGCAAAATCTGGTGACAGAGCCTCTTTAATTCTCTATGCATCTACCAAATGAGCTTCAGCAAGTAATTTTTTTATACATTTAAGTTTTTTATATGAAATTGATGAACTGTTGTTAGAAGTGTCTAATGAGGCTTGGAGTGGTATATTAAAGTTGCCGCCTAGAATCAATTCACCTTCCTTGAATTGCTCCAATTTTTGCATCAATTGATGAACTTCTCTTGGTTATTATTAGGCACGTATAAATTTGCAAACGTGAATGTTTTACCAAATATATTTCCCTTCAAAAGAACATATTTTCCTTCAGTATCTAATAACACATCTTTACAGGTGAAAGGAACCTTTTTGTTAATGATGATAGCAACACCCTTAGATCTTTTAAGTGGTGTTGACGAATTGTACCATTTCGTGAAAAGTTAATTTTTTGTTAATGGGGTATCATTTTTTTTAAAGTGGGTTTCTTGTAGGAAAGCGATATCTATTCTTTCCTTTTCTAAGAATTGAAGTATTTGGAGTCTCTTATTGGGGACATTGATGCCTTTAACATTGTACGTAGCTATTTTAAGTTCAGCCATTATTTAAGTAGTACATACAATTTGTTCTAATATTTAAAATCAGCAGAGACAAAACAGTAATAACAAAAGTTAAACACATCTTAAACAATTGGGTGTGTTTTAGAAAGGGTGAACGTAGGATTGTTGGCATATTTGTATATATCCAACAAAAATCTGAAAATCTTAAAAATGTGTATAGCAAGAGAGGTCATTTTACATTTTAGAACCAAATTCTTCCAGCAATTCTAAAGAATTATAATAAACATACAGATAGTACACTATCAATTTAATATTGAAAAAGCATATTAAAGTCGGCGTCTTCTAAATGTTTTCCTCATCATTTCTGAGTTTTCCCAACTTCTGGATCAGTCCTTTTCATCTTCTTTGTTTTCTTTGGGGTAGTCGTTTCCCAGGTGTCTTGTTTTGGAAGTTGTGGAAAGTTGAATTGATCTTCTGGACGGGTCCAGTCTGGTATTTGTAGATGAGAGAGATCTAATTTGTTGAGAACAAATTCCAAGTCATCTGGTGTTTTGATGATCAATGTTTTATTGTGTAGAGATAAAGCAAGGCCAAAGGGTTTCTCTCTCTTAGGCGGGATTCACACGACCGGGTCGGGTCCGAGCCCGAGTGCCGGCCGGTAAAATCGGCCATTCTGCCCGGCCGGTTTGCATAAAGTTATGCATCCGTGCCGGGCCGGGCAGATCCGGACAGTGACATCAGCGGCAGCTCCTGAAGGGGAATCCCCATGTGTTCGGGGATTCCGCTTCAGGAGTTTCCCCTGATGTCACTGCCCAGATATGGACAGAGACATCAAGCGCTCTGTCCAGGAGCGGAATCCCCGAACACACGGGGATTCCGCTCCTTCAAGGAGCTAAAGTGCGGCTAGCACATAGCAGAGCGGGGAGATACCTCCCCGCTCTGCTATAGTGGCGTCGCTGCAGTAGTAGCAGCCGCAGCAGCTGCTGCTGCTACTAGCGGCGCCATCTAAGGTGTCGCCGAGCCAGGGTGCTTTTAACAAGCAGGGGAAGGGAGCCAGCGCAGCGCTCCCTCCACCTGCTGTACACCCCGGCCCTGCAACACAGTGTGCAGCGATGCCATTCGTCAGAATGGCATCAACTCCTCCTCCTCACATGCACTCTGCGCTGTGAGGAGGAGGAGATAGAGCGCAAGCCACGGGAAACCCGGCCATCACTCGGAACACATTCCGGTGATGGCCGTGTAATACCCGGCCCCATAGACTTCTATGGGAGCCGGGCGGCCGGGTGCCCGGGCAAAGATAGAGCATGTCCTATTTTTTGACGGCCGGATTTTCCGGCCGTCAAAAAATCGGTCGTGTGAATAGCCCCATTAGGGGTCTATCATTCCTAATGCAGCCGGGTGCCGGCCGATTTATGAACGGCCGGCACCCGGACGGGAAACCCTGCCGTGTGAATGAGGCCTTAGTGTTTTGGTTAGAGGTTGTAGTTGTTGTCTCAGTTCCAAAGTGAGTTTAGAGAGGTCTTGAAATATGATAATTTCGCATTCCTCGTATTCAATTTTCCTAGCATATCTTGCTTTGTAAAGTATTTCCTCTTTCATTTTGAAGCTTTGTAAGCAACATAAAATGTCTGTTGGTTTATCTGGTCCAACAGATCTGGGTCTAAAAACTCCATGAGCTCTTTCAAGACCTACGTCATTGTTACCTTCTTTCTCGAGAAGTTTGTTGAATATATGTGTGAGTACATTAGTGATTTCTTTGTCTGCAACTGTTTCGGGGATACCTCTTATTCTTAAATTATTTATTCTAGACTTATTTTTCTTTAACACAATTTTTATTAAAGGCTTTTCAAAGTTATACAAAAATAAACAAGACATTAACTTTGGAAATATTGAAATGTGTTTTTACAAATTTATGAGATCGCAAAAAGCATAAAGATTTAAAGTTAATCTAATAGTCAGTATACACATACATGTATTAGAAACATACTGGGTACATAATAAGATAATCATAGTGTCGTTAATTAATAATGTAACCAGAGTTGAACTTCCATAAGTTAAATTTTTACTATTTTACACCTTTCCAATGTCAAAAAAACAAAACAAACAAACATAAAAACATACAGACAAACATAAAGTCCCTGCTCTAGGATTTAGAATATACATAAGGACCCTAATACACTTTTATGAGGTCTTTCTATAAAGGAAGCTGTGAGCCATTAAAAGCAAGCCATTTAGACCATTTGTAAACAAATTCCTGTGTCTTATGTAGTCTTGTGGAAATTAAATGTTCCATAATACAATTGTACTGAACCTTGTGCAAGATTTCTACCTTAGACGGAATAGAAGAGCTTTTCCATCTCTGAGCAATACTTGTTCTCGCTACAGTTAGCACATGTACCATAACCGTACTATTCTCACTGCCTATATCCTCTCATTTCAAAGAAAGCAGTGCTACTCCTGGTCTCCAAGGAACCGGAAAACCGATTATGCTGGTTAACATTCGTTGTATCTCTACCCAAAACGGAGCGATGACATCACAACTCCACCAAATATGTAATAATGAGCCAACAGAAGCGTTGCATCGCCAACAGATATAGGACACCATAGGAAACATTTTGGATAGGCGGTATGGAGTCATGTACTATCTATAAAGCAATTTTCGAGAGGCTTCTAGATGATTTACACAGTGGGACCTACGTCATTGTTACCTTCTTTCTCGAGAAGTTTGTTGAATATATGTGTGAGTACATTAGTGATTTCTTTGTCTGCAACTGTTTCGGGGATACCTCTTATTCTTTATGTATGAGGGAAGGGAAAAGGGAGAAAGTATATGATCTGAAGTAATATTTAACTTTTATTAATATACATTAAGATAGAGATAAATTATTAAAATCCTTGGTGTAAGAGGTATGTGTGAGTGACCCCCAAACTCACATACCTAAGCCATGTATAATTAGGATATAGTAATTATGGTTGTATCAGAAGTGTTCATACGAAGAACACATAAGTTGCTGTGCTTACAAAGCAGTGGTTAAATTATGGAGTGGTGGTGGCACAGGATTGAGCAATGGTAGCCTGCTGCACCACCATGTGGCTGCACTGCGGTATAATGTGAACAGGAGCCTACAAGCTGCGCCCCGTAGCTGTGTGTCTGTTGCGCCAAAGCAACAGCTTGTAGGCTCCTGTTCACATTATACCGCAGTGAAGCCACATGGTGGTGCAGCAGGCTACCATTGCTCAATCCTGCGCCACCGCAGCCTGGGAAAGAATGCAATGGAAAAATAAACACTGGAATAAAGAGCAATAAGTAAATATGCTCACAGATAATTCAGACAATAAGACCCATATCAGATCTCCAGATAAGGTTAGTCTGGATATTGGAAGGGGCCAGAAGAAATTTTTTTGCACAGAAAGAAAAACAAATAAATAAATAATTAGATAAATAAGGAGAAGGTATTGAAAAAAGTAGAAGGTATTGAAAAAAGTTTTTTATATATATATTATTATTACAGGGACATATGACAAAAATTCCGTTAGAGATTCCCCAAACTGTAATATCACACAGAGAGTACATAAGTATAAATATATACACGTATTTCTCACATATCAGGAGGTCATATATGGAACGGGCATATTAAGACAAGAACCAGTATCAGAGAAAGCTACCGAACCCAAAGTTCTCATTCAATCCAGATGGACTGACTGTATTAAAGTTAAAGATCCATTCACTTTCTTTTTTGAGGAGTGCCAGATCTAAATCTCCCCTTCTAATGCCCAATCGTACTTGACATATAGCCCAGCCTCTAAGAGTGGTCCAATTCAAATTATGTTTAGTTTTAAAGTGTCTGGCTATTGGGGTAGGGCAGAATGGTCTATTTCTGGACTGACACTCACTTAGATTTTTATCGTAATTAATGATGGAGTTAATATGTTCCCTGATACGGATACGTAATTCTCTCACTGTTTTGCCAATGTATTTGAAGCCACAAGGGCATTCCAGGCAATAAATCACACCGGGTGTATCACACCTGATGTGGTCCCTGATGTTATGCCTATTACCGTATGCATCTGTAAAGTGTCTTTTCTGTACCAAGATTCTACAAGCCCTGCACATTTTGCAAGGATGAAATCCATGACTCAAGGTGGTCTTAATGCTGTTAACCCTTGAGAAATGGCTCCGTACTAGCATGTTCGAGATGGTCTTGCCCTTTCTATAACCCAGAGAGACTCTGTCGCCCAAAAGGTTCCTCAGAGTAGGGTCACTGAGCAGAACGTTCCAATGATCGCCACGCTGCCGCTCTGATACACAGGGACAGCGGCGTGTGAGTGTAGCTGTCTGCTGACCATTCACATGCATTGCGGCAGACATGCACGGAGGTGCGTTGGGATACTCACTCTGACTGACAGCATTGTCATGCCCTGCAGGAGACTACAGGCACGAGTGCTTCTTACTATTCCAACCCGTGCATCCTAAATACATGCTGCCGTTACTTCACATTGTAACCACTGGTTGTTTATATTAAAATTGTTGCATGCCCAACAGTTTGTTACACCACAACATTATTATTACGGTTTCCAGCATACCATAGCAGTGCAGCCCTGGGCTGCGATTTGTGCTCTTGCTTTGGCGCAACAGACACACAGCTACGGGGCGCAGCTTGTAGGCTCCTGTTCACATTATACCGCAGTGCAGCCACATGGTGGTGCAGCAGGCTACCATTGCTCAATCCTGTGCCACCACCACTCCATAATTTAACCACTGCTTTGTAAGCACAGCAACTTATGTGTTCTTCGTATGAACACTTCTGATACAACCATAATTACTATATCCTAATTATACATGGCCTAGGTATGTGAGTTTGGGGGTCACTCACACATACCTCTTACACCAAGGATTTTTATAATTTATCTCTATCTTAATGTATATTAATAAAAGTTAAATATTACTTCAGATCATATACTTTCTCCCTCTTCCCTTCCCTCATACATATAGCTATACTGGGTGGTGTACACCAATGTGATCTGTCTACAATACTGTGTGATAGGTGGTCTTCCACACTTTGCTACCTCTTATTCTTAAATTATTTCTTCTAGACTTATTTTTAAGGTCATCTATATGTAATCTTTGTATATATGATTCATTTTTGTTATCAATGAGTATCTCAAATATTCTTTCAGCATGTGAAATGACTTGAGTACAAGTGTCCTCCAGTGATTGTATTCTAGTAAATGCTTGCTTGACATCATTCCTCATTTCTGATATTTCCTCTTTTACTGTCTGGGTGAATTCTTTAAATAGGCCCCTTATGCAGTCTGTTGTAGGTACTGCTTTTATATATTCCTTGAGGTCATAGGCATCTTGAGTTGTTCTTCTTCACTGTCTGACCAGCTTGATGTAGCAAAATTATCTCTAGTTTCATCCTTCTTTCAGATCTTGAGCTTGAGCTTTGATTCTCTTCAAAGGTCAGTTTTTTACTGGTGGTTTCAACCTCTTGGCCTTTTTTGGTGGTTTTACCATTCTTGGCTTGTTTTTCATTTGAACCTTTTATGGGTTTGCCCATTGTGATCTGTAATCCCCTTTTTCAACTTGCTGGAAGAAGGTATTAACACATGTTCTGGGTTACCTCTAGATGATGTCTTTTAGAGCTGTAGGACGATTTTTTACTAAGGTCCAATCGTTAATTGGTTTGTATGATTGGTTTGTTTTTTAAATCAAGTCCTGGGTGCGGTATGTCCAAAGCGTCCAGATATTTAGGCCATGTAGTAAGTCAGTAGGTATAAGGACTAGAAGGTTAAGAGCCTTGATCTGTCTTGTTGTTTAAAGTTACAAATCTATGTATGAATATTTTGGTATTCTGAAACAGTATATGTAAAGGGAAGTGTTTTATATATTTATATCTATATACATGTGAGTGTAGATATATATATAGATTTGTCCCTCCAGAAAGGTGTATACCCATCCCCATACTAGATAATGATATTCCATGAGGCCCAGGCCCCTCCCTTTCACGTGCATGAGCCTGTGAGGTCACACAGGTGTGCACGGGGAGGTTTAAAAGGACAAACGTTCCCAAAGCTCTCTCTCTTTTGTTCCTGCTACCTGGCACCACTAAGGGTCTCCTCTTCCCTCCTGGCCTGCTCTTGGCTCATTGCCCTTCCTGAGAGACCACATGGACTGCTAAGTATCCACGTGTAGCAGCAGCTACACGTTATGATCTCCCCCCTCCTTACTTCAACCCTTGTAGCCCTGAGTCCCTGTTTACCCTTGCTGCCCTGAGTAACTTGCTAGCCCTGCTGTACCTGTTTAACCCTTTCCCACCATTTACACAGCAACCCATTCCCCTTGATAACCCATTGCTGAACCCTTAGAGTATAGGGAAAGTGATATTAGGTAGCGTGTATTGGATTGTAACGTAACTGTATTCATATGTATGTTTAGGTATGTGGGTGGAGGCATAACATAGGATACCGTATTTATACTGTAATACGTATAGTGTGAGTATACTCAGTATATATTAACGTGTTATGTGTATTGGGGTATACTGATACTATACTGTGATCAGTTACTGTGTTCTGTGTTTGGTTTGTGTATTTTATATGTAAGTGTGATTATTGTTAGTAATAAATATTACCCTTTATTTACTATACAATTGTATTTATTGTACGGTCTTATTCCGTAGTAGCAAAGCAAAGCAAGTAGACGTTAGTATAAGGAAAAGGTAGGGGAACTAGGCATAACCCTATTGACCCTGATTATAAAGGAGGTAGTAATAGTGGGCGACCAAGTAGGTGAAACCCAGCTATTATACCAGCCCTTGTACACACGTGGGTGAGTGTGTAGTAAGTGAGTATTCATTATATATATAGTTATATATATTGAGTCCTTTTACATTTGGCGAGCCGAGGCCCGAACTGTTTTCAATTTATTTCTGTGTTTTGTACAATAAAATTGTGTTAAAACGTGAACTAAGATAGGCACAGAGGCGTGGACTGATCTGTGCGCCCAGACCTTGAAGTTTGGACGAGTAACACAATTTTATTTAAGGCTTAATACAGGATACAACTGAGAACAGCGAACCTATTGTTCTTTGTTTTGTTTTTCTAAGGTATTAACGTTTTTATTTTGCTTTGCGGTGTGCTGATCTACGGCGACAAATCGTTGGGCGATCGAGCAATACATTAGAGTCTTCTGCAATAACCAAGAGGACTTCTGATAGAGTAAGTATGGATTTCTCCACACTTAAAAAACTTTCTAAACATAGTTCATTCAACCCAGTACCCCCCTCTACATACAAGTCAGCAGGAATGCTATGGTCTACTCTGCTGGACGAGGCTTATGCGCATGATAAGCTGTGCATAAGCAAGAGGAGTGTTTTTAACAAAACCTCCAAAAGGCTACACATGCTCCAGGGGCATAGCTAGGGGGGGGGGGCAAGCGGGGCATGTGCCCCGGGCGCTGTTCAGAGGGGGGCGCCAGCGCCCCCTCCTCCTGCACTTTAATTGTGCATGTGTCGCAAGGACACAGGTACAATTAGAAGCAATGAATGACCGGGCACGTTCAGCGCCTTTCCACGAATGAAGCGACTGGTACCTTTTGTACCAGTGACGCTTCCGTCGATGAAAGGCGCTGACTGACTGGCAGGGAAAGTCATCCTGCCCAGCCAATCAGCGCCTTTCATAGACGCTGTGTTCAACCCCCTGGAGACCTGCGCAGAAGAGAGCAAGTCTCCATGGCTGCCGGACGGCGTGGGAGCGGGAATAAGGTGAGTTTGAATTTTTTTTTTTAAATTGTAATAGAAGTGTGGCTGTATCTGCGGGGGGGACTTTGTCTACACGGGGGACTTTATCTATGGGGGGTGTCTATCTACAGGGGGATTATATCTACAGGGCTGGGCTATATACAGGGGGACTATATCTACAGGGCTGGGCTATATACAGGGGGACTATATCTGCTGGGCTATATACAGGGGGACTATATCTACAGGGGGACTATATCTACAGGGCTGGGCTATATACAGGGGGACTATATCTACAGGGGGACTATATCTACAGGGCTGGGCTATATACAGGGGGACTATATCTGCTGGGCTATATACAGGGGGACTATATCTACAGGGCTGGGCTATATACAGGGGGACTATATACTGGAGTGGGCTGTCTATAGAGCACCATATACAGGGGTGGGCTATATAGTATATAGCCCCCTGTAGATATAGCCCACACCTGTATATGGTGCTCCATAGATAGCCCACCCCAGTATATAGCCCCCCCTGTAGATATAGTCGCCCTGTATATAGCCCAGCCCTGTAGATATAGCCCAGCCCTGTAGATATAGCCCCCTGTAGATATATTCCCCCTGTATATAGCCCACCCCTGTATATAGCCCACCCCTGTAGATATAGCCCCCCTCTGTAGATATAGCACCCCTGTATATATAGCCCCCCTGTGTATATCCCAGCCCTGTAGATTTAGCCCATCCCTGTAGATATAGCCCAGCCCTGTAGATATAGCCTAGCCCTGTAGATAGCCCACCCCTGTATATAGTCCCCCTGTAGATATAGTCGCCCTGTAGATATAGCCCACCCCTGTATATAGTATCCCACAAATAGCTCCCCCCTATAGTGCTCCACAGAAAGCCCACCCCTGTATATAGCCCCCTTGTACATATAGTCCACCCCTGTATATAGTGCTCCACAGATAGCCCACTCTTGTATATAGTATATACAGGGGTGGGCTATCTTCCCTGCCAGTGTTGTGTCAACAATGTGAAGCAGGTTTGTGCTTTGCAGACACAACTGGCAGAGAATGCACAATGTAACATTGATAGAGATAAGCAAATTTGCATGCTGGAATCGCAGGTGATAGTTTTGAAAAATCGTGGTGATGATATTGATGCACAGCTGACTGGGTCTTATGCTGTGATCAATGCATTTAAGGATAAGGCGGCATATACGGATGCCATCATTGCCAAGTTGAATGATGAGCTTGCTGCTAGGTCACAATTGGTTGCCAGTATGCAAAACATCATAAAAGATTTCTCAAAAAGGTTACCGCTCCCTGCCCCCCCTGGAATTTCGTGGCAACTCTTCCCATGTGTAACAGTTGTATATATAAATAACTACGAAATTAAGTAGTAAAATTGTTCTTACAAGATTCTATTATTATTATATTGATTGATGATTGTTTTGGGACATTTTCCGGGGTCAGTGGGGACTCGGGTCCTGATGCCTTAATAGGCAAGGGTCCTCTCTCCCTGCTTCCCCTGGAGAGCCTCATGAATTTCATACATATATAGATTGCCATCAATTGGACGAATTTATCTGTTCAATTTTGAAATACTAACAAATTTTGCTAATCTTATTTGTGTACAATTAAGAATATAATTTAATAATTAAAACTGTGTAGCAAAGGATCTTGTGTTTGAAAAATTTATTTTTTCCATAATTCTACTATTAGGTTTAAATGCCGACAATCTCGGCTAATCCCATTCATGTATAAATAAATATATAAATTGGCAACTAAAACTAGGTAGTGTGAATATTCTTGTGGAGGACTCATATTTGTCTGTAATTATTGTACTTTAAGAATTTATCTTAATTATGTGGGGATGCACCACTGATTGTCCTCCCTATGAGAATACTGAATATACTTTATAGACATGAATTAATGGATATATGAATTATTTGTTGGATCATAAAAATGTTTTCCTTTGTTGTTAAAATTGATTGTTGTGTCTTCTGAAAGATCTGCATACATTATTCATAACAGTTTTAGATTACCCCCATGGAAGATTACGTCTGTAACCATGGAGCCAATGAATGAATTTTGGGACACTATAAATATAATCTATTTGGCAGCACTTGTCAAACGGCTCTGAGGAAATCCCATTCAGGGATGAAACGCGTCAGCTGACCTAATCAAACAGGGCGGGTAGTGACGTCTAAACCCTCCCCTGTGAATCCCTGTCCAATGTTGGAGACACCACGTGGAAAGAGTGATACCATACAATTTTAAACTTACCTGGCTGCCGGCGTGCGGTCCTGCCTTGTCGGGTCCTGTGTCTCTCGGAGTGCAGTGGTGAATTCCCACGTAGATCGAAAAAGTAGAGCATCAATTGATGTAATGGTGGAGATTTGGAGGCCTTAAACGAAACATATGGCCATATAGGTGAATATTACCTTTGTGAAGATCTTCTATTTCCACCTGCTGGGCTGATTGCCCCTACGTATGGTTTCCTGGCACTCGCTGGATGTTTAAGGTAAAAACCTATATGAGCTATAAAAGTGCCCTGCTCCAAAATTCAAGATTGCGAGGGCTACATACTGACCCAAAGGGTTTGTGGACCCACTAGGCCGCTCCGCCGTAGCGGGGAGGCAGCTGACCAGGTCACAGTCTATGTGAAAGTAAGATAGCAGACAGTAATGCTTAGGTACCTGAAATAGTCCGGACGGTGACTGTGGCTTCAGCACGGATGGAGGCAGGTGCGGAAAGTGGCGCCAGACGTGGCGGACAGTATCCGATGAGCAGATGGCACTTGACGTGGCAGATGACACTTGACGTGGCAGATGACACTTGAACACTGGTAGGCACCGGAACAATGCGGAATACAGGAACGGTAACAGGGCACGGGTAACAGCTGGAACGGGAGACACTAAGGGACCATTTGCGAGACAGACAGGGAAAGACTAACAACGCTCAGGCAAGGATCAGAAGGGCTGGGGCATTCTTATAGAGCAGGGAATCACGTGGGTAAATGATCATTGTTTTCATGTGCGCGCGCTGGCCCTTTAAGAGCGGGAGCGAGCGTGCGCGCGCACCCTACGGGACCCGGCCGGACGGAGCGGAGGTGAGCGCTGGCATCTCCTAGGAGGGAGACGGAGGCCAGCGCTCACAGATCCATGGCTGCGGGCGTCGGGAGGTGAGTGAACCCGACGGCCCGCGGCCATGGGCGCTACATTATCCCCCCTCTTACACCCCCTCTTCTTGGGGCCAGAGTGAGAGAGGAACTTTTTAATAAGAGCAGGAGCACTGAGGTTCTCTTCTGGCTCCCAGGACCACTCCTCAGGACCAAACCCTCTCCAGTCCACCAGATAGAAAGTCCTTCCTCCTACCCTCTTGCGGTCCAGGATCTCCTTTACCTCGAATACATCAGAAGGACCGCTGGAAGCAACTGTGGAACTAGAGGTCTTGCTGTAGCGGTTCAGGACCACTGGTTTCAGGAGGGACACATGGAAGGAGTTAGGGATTCTGAGGGTAGGGGGCAGCCGCAGCTTATAGGAAACAGGGTTAATTTGTTGCAGGATCTCGAAGGGACCAAGGAACCTGGGAGCAAACTTGTATGAAGGCACCCTGAAGCGAATGTTTCGAGAGGACAGCCAGACTTTAGTCCCAGGAAGATACTGAGGCGGCTCTCTTCTTTTGGTATCTGCCTTACGCTTCATGCGATCTACCGCCTGCAAAATAGAGGACCGGGTCTGTTGCCAGATTTGCAGGAAGTCCCCATATGCAGAGTCAGCAGCGGGTACCTGAGATGAAGTCGACACTGGAAGAGGAACTCTGGGATGTTGACTGTACACGATGTGAAACGGAGTGGAGGTGGTGGACTCACTTGTGTGGTTATTATATGAAAACTCCGCCCATGGTAGAAGCTGTACCCAGTTATCGTGCTGTGAAGAGATGAAGTGGCGGAGGTAATTTTCCATGATCTGGTTGATCCTCTCAACTTGCCCATTGGACTGGGGGTGATAGGCAGAGGAAAAGTCCAAACTCACATCCAGGAGTTTACAGAGGGCTCTCCAGAACTTGGAGGTAAACTGAACCCCCGGTCGGACACAATGTGAAGAGGCAAGCCATGCAAGCGGAAGATGTGCTGAATGAAGAAGCTTGCCAGTCGAGGAGCAGAGGGTAGGCCGGTTAGCGGGATAAAATGTGCCATCTTAGAGAACCGGTCCACCACCACCCAGATGGTGTTGCATCCTGCTGAGAGAGGAAGGTCCGTGACGAAGTCCATAGCGATGTGCTGCCAGGGGGCACTGGGTACAGGCAGGGGTTGAAGCAGGCCGGCAGGCTTGCTGTGAGCCACCTTGTTAGAGGCACGCACCGTGCAAGCAGAGACAAAGTCCAGAACATCTTTAGGTAGCGTGGGCCACCAGAAGTGACGAGCGACCAGGTCTTGGGTTTTACGGACACCAGCGTGCCCAGCCAGTTTAGAACTGTGTCCCCAGCGGAGAATTCTTTTTCTGTCAGCCAACAGAACAAAAGTTCTCCCTGGAGGGATATTTCTAAGCTGCAGAGGATTGGCGGTGACAACGCAGGATGGGTCTATGATCGTCTGAAGGGACTCCACCGTGTCTTCCGTTTCGAATGATCTGGACAGGGCATCGGCCCTCACGTTATTGTCCGTGGGACGGTAGTGGAGCAGAAATTGGAAACGGGTGAAGAACAGTGACCACCTGGCTTGACGAGGATTCAGTCTTTGAGCGGACTGAAGGTAAGTGAGATTCTTGTGGTCGGTGAAGATCAGGATGGGGTGAGCAGCGCCCTCCAGAAGATGTCTCCACTCCTCCAGGGCCAATTTGATAGCCAGTAGCTCCCGATCTCCAATGGAATAATTGCGCTCAGCAGAGGAAAACAGTCTTGAGTAGTAGCCACACACTACTGCCTTTCCTTTGGAGCTCCTCTGGAACAGAAGTGCGCCTGCACCAACAGAGGAAGCGTCCACTTCCAGTGAGAACTGCCGAGATATGTCAGGGTGATGGAGGATCGAAGCTGAAGTGAAGGCTTTCTTGAGGCTAATGAATGCGGACTCTGTCTCCGGAGTCCACACCTTGGCGTTCACACCCTTCTTGGTAAGGGTAGAGATGGGGGCCGTCAGAGAAGAAAAGTTCGAAATAAACTGCCGGTAGAAATTGGCGAAACCCAGGAACCGCTGTATGGCCCTTAGGCCTTGAGGACGTGGCCATTCCAGGACAGACTTTAACTTCTCAGGGTCCATCTTAAGGCCTTGATCCGAGATGACATAGCCCAGGAAGGGCAGAGACCTCTTTTCAAATGTGCATTTCTCTAACTTGGCATACAAGCGATTCTCTCTTAGTCGCAGAAGAACTTGACGAACGTGCCTCCAATGAGTCATCAGATCTGGGGAGAAGATTAGAATATCATCGAGATAAACTACAACACACGTATAGAGGAGATCTCGGAAGATGTCATTAACGAACTCCTGAAATACTGCAGGAACGTTACACAGTCCGAAGGGCATCACTCGGTATTCGTAGTGCCCATCGCGGGTGTTAAATTCCATCTTCCATTCGCCCCCCTGGCGAATCCGGATTAGATTATAGGCCCCCCGCAGATCTAGCTTGGAAAAAATGTTGGCTCCTCGTATGCGATCAAACAGCTCGGAAATGAGTGGCAACGGGTATTTGTTCTTGACCGTGATCTGATTGAGACCACGGTAGTCAATGCAGGCTCGGAGAGATCAATCTTCCTTTTTAACGAAGAAGAATCCTGCCCCGGCCGGGGAGGAAGATTTTCGAATAAAACCCCTCTCCAAGTTCTCCTTGATATAGGCTGACATTGATAACGTCTCTGGCAAGGAGAGAGGATATACTCATCCACGGGGAAGAGAAGCATTGGGAACCAGTTCAATGGGACAGTCATAACCCCGATGTGGAGGCAACGTCTCAGCCTCTCGTTTGCAGAAGACATCCGCAAAACTGGCATACTGAGAAGGTAGATTGGAGAGTGACTGAGGCAGAGGGGGCACAACAGGACGGACTTATGACAGGCAATGGCTATGGCATCTGGAACCCCATTGAAGAACTTCTCCAGAACTCCAGTCGAGTGTCGGGGCGTGTAGACGGAGCCATGGCAGACCCAGCAGGATAAGATTGATAGCCTTGGGTAGTACCAGGAAGGAGATCTGTTCTGAGTGAAGAGCTCCGACCCGTAATGTCACCGGCTCAGTGATGAGCATGATTGGATCAGGCAGCGGTAGACCATTCACAGAGGCAACTGCCAGGGGTCTCTCCAGACGGACTGTGAGTAGTTGAAACCGATCCACTAGATCTTGGTGGATAAAATTAGCATCCGCTACAGAGTCAAGATAGGCGGAGGAAGGATGTGATGCCTGTCCGGTGACGATGGCCACAGGTATCGATAATTTGGAAGAGGTTTTAACGTTTGGAGACGTTCCACCTAGAGTTGCCTCTCCAACCAACCCTAGGTACTGGAGTTTCCCGGTTTCTGTGGGCATTGACGCACAAAATGACCCTTGAGGCCGCAATACATGCAAAGTCCAGAGGAGCGTCTGCGCTGCTTCTCCTGTTCAGATAACCGGACTCTGTCTACCTGCATGGGTTCCTCAGGTAGCGCACTAGGAGTGGACAATTGTGGTCTCTGGGCAGGGGGTGCTGGTCTGTGGGCCCGGCTGTCCTGACGAACCTCTTGAGAGCGCTCCCGGATTCTCATATCAACCCGGGTGGCTAACAGGATGAGGGCATCCAAGGTAGAAGGAAGGTCGCGGGCTGCCATTTCATCCTTGATGTGAGAGGACAGTCCCTGCCAGAAGGTCGCCACCAGTGCCTCATTGTTCCATGCCAGCTCGGCTGCTAGGGTATGGAAGGAGATCGCATACTCCCCTACTGTGGAGCCTTCTTGCTTGAGGGTCAACAGAGTGGCTGCGGCAGAGGATTTTCGACCCGGCTCCTCGAACACGGCACGAAAGGACTGCAGGAACAAGGCTAGGTCCGCGGATACAGGTCCTTGTTGCTCCAAGATTGGGTTTGCCCATGCGAGGGCCTTGCCAACGAGGAGGGAGATAATGAACGCTACTTTAGCCTCCTCGGAGGGGATGAGATGAGGCCGTAGCCTAAAATGCACCGTGCATTGATTAAGGAATCCTCTGCATGCTCTGGGATCACCGTCATAGCGAGGAGGAAGAGGCAGAGGAACTGAGGATCCGGAACAAACAGGGGGAGCAACAGGCAGTGGCACGGCAACAGCTTCTGGAGGAAGAACCGGGGGTGGAACAGCGAGTAGATCCAGGTGGACCAGAATAGAATTCACCGCCTCAAGGAGTTGATCCTGACGAGTGCGTAGGTCATGCATCTCTGTCTGAATCTTCTGTACTGGGGTCTTGGGCTGGCCAGCGGGTTCCATGGCCTGAGCGTACTGTCACGGACACTGGGTTTGTGGACCCACTAGGCCGCTCCGCCATAGCGGGGAGGCAGCTGACCAGGTCACAGTCTATGTGAAAGTAAGATAGCAGACAGTAATGCTTAGGTACCTGAAATAGTCCGAACGGTGACTGTGGCTTCAGCACGGATGGAGGCAGGTGCGGAAAGTGGCGCCAGATGTGGCGGGCAGCATCCGATGAGCAGATGGCACTTGACGTGGCAGATGGCACTTGACGTGGCAGATGGCACTTAACGTGGCAGATGGCACTTGACGTGGCAGATGACACTTGACGTGGCAGATGACACTTGAACACGGGTAGGCACCGGAACAATGCGGAATACAGGAACGGTAACAGGGCACGGGTAACAGCTGGAACGGGAGACACTAAGGGACCATTTGCGAGACAGACAGGGAAAGACTAACAACGCTCAGGCAAGGATCAGAAGGGCTGGGGCATTCTTATAGAGCAGGGAATCACGTGGGTAAATGATCATTGTTTTCATGTGCGCGCGCTGGCCCTTTAAGAGCGGGCGCGAGCGTGCGCGCGCACCCTACGGGACCCGGACGGACGGAGCGGAAGTGAGCGCTGGCATCTCCTAGGAGGGAGACGGATGCCAGCGCTCACAGATCCATGGCTGCGGGCGTCGGGAGGTGAGTGAACCCGACGGCCCGCGGCCATGGGCGCTACAGTCTGTGAATAGACTACCTATCACTACAAGATCCCTATGAAAATCAAGGATCTGTTTATAGAAAGAGAGAAAAGGGCTAAATTCCTATGTTGAGATCTATATTATATAAAAAGATTCTCTCCAAAACATCATTACCAATTACTTCAAATAGGAACTCTGGCCACTCTTTGGATAAAACAACATATATGGTTGAAAACCGCAAGTGTGAACACAACCCAGCGGTTTTCTTTTGAATTTTGTCTTTTCAAAAGTCTTGTAAAATATATATAATGTATGTTATATATCCATTAAGGGATTTGATTAATGCATAGAGGTGCTATTGTATGTTCTCTTTTCCTGGCCAGGAGATTCTTTTAAACTTTTGTTGTATATATTAATATTGCCGGTATTATCTGGATTTGAAAATAAAATATTATGCTGAATTTTTATCTAACCCAACAGTGCCTAGTCATATTTCTGGATCATTTTTCTTTTTTCTTTTTTCAATAATCTTTATCAGAAATGGCACCGTGCTATATTATATTGCAATTTTGGGTTCTTTAGGTATGGTTTAGTCATAACCACATCTTTTTTCTATACAAATTGTCTTTTTCAAGGCCTGATTCTGCTGTAAGTTTGCCCTCTACAGGGCAAAAAGGGGGGAGTAGAAAGAGTGATGGATCAGATGTCCCAAATCGTGATCCCATCCAGAAACCTGAAGGTAACATTGTTACAAAAGTGTTACGCAAATGTAAGCGTACGATAGTCAGAAGTGTGTCCCTAGCCATGCAGAACTTTAAGAGATCATGCACTGGTGACTGCCCTAAGTCCAGCAGAGCATGTACTGTTAAATGTTTTGCATGTGCCGGCCCAGGCCATATTGCAAAGTACTGCAAGTCTTTGGGTACTAAGCAATGTGGTCCTGTTAAATGTTTTAAATGTGGTCAGATGGGACATTTTGCTAGAAACTGCCATGGTATAAGCAACCATGGAAAGCCTAGTAATGAAGCAATAGAAAATGGCCACATTACATCAAATTGTGACTATAGGAAAGGACAAAATGGCTACATGAGAATCTCCTCCACACATTTGCTAAACCATGTGTTCAAAGAACTGAATAACGAACCACAACTGGTTTGGAATTCAGCTGTGAATTTTAAGTAGGCCATAATTTACATGTCCATAGTTAAGTGTTATCTCTTTGTCTGTGGTGTGTTTATGGTCTCCCTTTTCCTGTATGCTCTGTTTGTTCACAGTTCTTTTGTTGTCGTGTTTTCTTTTGTGGCTCCTTCACAGATTCTATTGTGGTATATTCCTTGTTATCAGTAGTTATGTAGTTATACTATATGGGTATTGCCTGTATTTATAATGCATATTTAGAAAACTACTCCAGGAATACAACTGAAGAACCAGCCAATGAATAGTGATGTATTTGCTTGTTCTGTGAACTTATATTAGGTATGGAGGTACGGACACGTAACTTAAGTTCACTTATAGTGTTATGTTATGCTGCGCACCTAGACCTTGAAATTCAAGATGATAATACATTTACATCTATAATCGCCCAATGTTTTAATTGCTCTCTATTAGGATAACGTTGAAGTTGTTATTATACTGTGAACTCAGGTTGAGCAGTGCGAACATGTAACATAAGTTCACGGTGTAGTGTTTTATGTTATTCTGTGCACCTAGACCTGGGGGGTTCAGACAGGTAACACAACTCCATCTGAGGCCTAATGCGAGTGCAATTAAAAACAGCGAATAACAGTATGGCTGATTCTTTTGTGTTTAACTGGAGTGGTCCTTTAGCAAAGGTTGACAGGGGGAGGTTACCCTGGCATTACACCCATCTCTTGATTTTAAGATAATGGGTTTGGTAAGATGGGGATATAGTTCCACAAACATGAGAATTGTGAAGATCCACAAAATGGTACATCATCTACAGCTCCCCTCAGATATCCTAACCTATAAGAGCAGCCATCCATATCTGTCTGTACAGATGGATGTTGAAAGGAGGAGGATACGATCCTCTGCCAAGGTAGTTAGGACCGGGTGCTTAGACACCAGTGTTGAGATACTGAGGGGACCTGTGAGATGAAGGTCAACCCAATACCCTCTTCAAGCTTAAGATACAGGGGTCAAGGGTATTGGAGTTGGTACCGAGTGCAATATGTTTACTACAACATCTGTGCGACTAATTGCACCGGAAGAGGAATACTCCTCCTAGGAGCATTGTACCTTTTTGATTTATCACAGGTATCGATGTAGCAGAACAGAAGAACTCCAGTCACCCCTGAGTAGAGGCTCGATATCCGCTCAGATGCTCCTATAAGACTCCAGATGATCCTGAGTTCAGTGAGGAAGAGGATATCGTGGAGGAGCTTAAAGAGTCTGAGAATCGAGCCTCCATCCCATTCCCTGAAAAGAGACTCAGAGGTGTCCTGATGGGAGAGCCTGTTTGGCTACAACCCCAAAGCTATTTTCTTCTTCAACCTGCTCATCCACCCTGTGATAGTACTGATGAGTGAAAGGACTTGCCGACCAAGTAAACTAGGTCAGGCGTAAAAGCATGAACTTGGACTAAGGCCATAACAGCAATACTGTCCTGCGACCCGTAATCGTCAAGTTTATGTATATATATATTTCTGTAATGTAATATGTATCAATGTGTCGTACAAAAACTTTCAACGTGTACATATAGACATTCTAGGTGTAGATATGTGTCCGCAACATAGGTATACTCAGTGAGGACGTGCCCGTCCCACAGCGAGTGAGTATGTACGTGTAGGCGGACATATATTTACAGCCGTAGTCACCCCATTTACATGTGTACCTTTCACGTGTTTATGGAGGAGTAGTGAGAGATGCTGGTTGAGCATGAATCTCTATATGTACATATACCTATGGTTTGGGGGGGGGGGAATATTTTTGTATGTTTGATTATTTTACATTTTGTATGTATGAGTGGGTAATGTGTAGAAACCCTTAGGGACAGGTAAGGTACACACACACCCTGGTAGGTATTTTCTACCTCAACCTGAGAACTGGTATGGTCAATACGATGATGGATTGAATGTTAGAGGGAAAATGGAAGGCGATGCTCCACCCCACAGTAGATTCCTGGGTACTAAGACATCATCTCCTCCTCGGGGATGATAACCTGCCATGATAGAGACATGGATATCGGCCCACAAAGATTGTTTTGTCTTCAATCAAGATACTGAAAAGATTTGGAAAGATAACGGATTGCGTACAAAGGTTGTCGAAAGGCGGGCTAAGCCATTCCAAGGCTGCCCGTGTGAGGGCACAAGTAGCCTTACACAGGTTGGCATGCTCAAATGGGATCGGCTGCTAAAAAGACCTGCTGACGCCGCTAAAGAGGAAAAAATGTATAAGAAAGATCAAGATCCAAAAAAGAAGAAGATCAAGGATAGAGACTTGGAGTTTCAATCGACTTTGAGTCTGAGTTCTATGGACTGTGAAGGTTTTGTTTCAACCTCGTTCTATGGACTTGGAGACTCAGTTCTATGGACTGTGAAGGTTTTGTTTCAACCTCGTTCTATGGACCTTGAGGCTTCGTTCAATGGACTAAGAGATTTCATTTCAACTTCATTCTATGAACTGTGAGGTTTCTTTTATTTTGACACTAGACTCCAGAGTCGGAGGATTGGCGGGAAAGTGTCCTTGAGGAGATAGCTGATGTCACGTATCTAGGTCCAATAGTATTCTTCATTCCATATACGACCATTACCAGTAACAAGGTTGAGGGGGTAATACAGAAAAAACACTTCCACAAATTTCATTGTCATGTCCCCGACAACAGGGGGATTGTAAAGGGAAGTGTTTTATATATTTATATCTATATACATGTGAGTGTAGATATATATATATATATAGATTTGTCCCTCCAGAAAGGTGTATACCCATCCCCATACTAGATAATGGTATTCCATGAGGCCCAGGCCCCTCCCTTTCACGTGCATGAGCCTGTGAGGTCACACAGGTGTGCACGGGGAGGTTTAAAAGGACAAACGTTCCCAAAGCTCTCTCTCTTTTGTTCCTGCTAACTGGCACCACTAAGGGTCTCCTCTTCCCTCCTGGCCTGCTCTTGGCTCATGGCCCTTCCTGAGAGACCACATGGACTGCTAAGTATCCACGTGTAGCAGCAGCTACACGTTATGATCTCCCCCCCTCCTTACTTCAACCCTTGTAGCCCTGAGTCCCTGTTTACCCTTGCTGCCCTGAGTAACTTGCTAGCCCTGCTGTACCTGTTTAACCCTTTCCCACCATTTACACAGCAACCTATTCCCCTTGATAACACATTGCTGAACCCTTAGAGTATAGGGAAAGTGATATTAGGTAGCGTGTATTGGATTGTAACGTAACTGTATTCATATGTATGTTCAGGTATGTGGGTGGAGGCATAACATAGGATACCGTGTTTATACTGTACTACGTATAGTGTGAGTATACTCAGTATATATTAACGTGTTATGTGTATTGGGGTATACTGATACTATACTGTGATCAGTTACTGTGTTCTGTGTTTGGTTTGTGTATTTTATATGTAAGTGTGATTATTGTTAGTAATAAATATTACCCTTTATTTACTATACAATTGTATTTATTGTACGGTCTTATTCCGTAGTAGCAAAGCAAAGCAAGTAGACGTTAGTATAAGGAAAAGGTAGGGGAACTAGGCATAACCCTAGTGACCCTGATTATAAAGGAAGTAGTAATAATGGGCGACCAAGTAGGTGAAACCCAGCTATTATACCAGCCCTTGTACACACGTGGGTGAGTGTGTAGTAAGTGAGTATTCATTATATATATAGTTATATATATTGACTCCTTTTACAGTATATTAATTAATTAATTTTTTTAAATAGAGAGTGTTGCTTTAAGATCACCTTTTTGAAATCCAATATATATCTGGGGTATTGTCAGTGGTCGTCACCGAAATATTTATTATGTTCGTCTGCAAGCGTTAATCAGCGGTTATGCAAAAGCCTGACAGTTTAAGGCCTCAGCTTCCCACGTGAATGTACAGTATGTTAAATAAATCACTTTAGAATGGCAGCTGGTGATTAGTTTCAGTAGGTGATTTGTTCCAAAGTAAAAACCTCTGTTTGGGATAAAAATCTTTTATTCCTAGGGGAATGCATTCACCTTGCTCTTATATTGAGCTGTTTCCTATTTCTCTGGGAGGTAAACACTTCTGGTCTGACAGCCTGAGGTTTTTGTTTTTTTAAATAAATCTAGTCCCCGGCTTCTAATTGGAGCGAGGCCGCCGTAGGCCTAATGTCTTTCCGCGTACCTGACAGCTCTCCTGAGCTGAGATGAGGTAAGACAGGCGATGACAGGGTGATCCTGTTAGTATTTCAACCGCCATCTGCGTATCCGCTTTTCGGCACTTCCGGCCGGCCAGGTGTGGTCCTAAATTTACTCCCCTGTCTCAGGTCGTTGCTAGGCTGCGGCAATATAATCTTTTTCGGCCGCTCCAAAAAGCTCCACAGAGGAAGGATGCACTTACTGTCCTTCCCAGGTCTGCTTATTTGGGCAGAAAGACCCCTCTTCCCCGTTGGATTGGGGTAGATATATCATGTATACGGTGCTCACTCCAGAAGCGTCCGCTCCATTGCTCCGCTAGCCACACCCCCGCCTAAAATATTTATAATAAAAAGGAGGCCCCGAAATCCTCTAGGGGCTCCTTAACTTCTGAGGCCAGTGCTTCAGTCTATAAGCGCAGAATACAATATTATACACAAAAGAACTCCTTTTGCAAATAGCGGTAAGGGGTTAGATACTATTTAATAGCATCTAACCCCTTACCGCTATTTGCAAAAGGAGTTCTTTTGTGTATAATATTGTATTCTGTGTTTCTCACAGCAACCGGCTCCCAGGAAAATATGAATTTCAGAGCCCGTGACGCATCATGGCTCGTACAATTGGATCAAATATTTAATGAGGACTCTGTTTTAGTTCCGGCCATTGGTGGTAGTGATAGTAGGGAGGTCACAGCTAAACTTAAGCTCCTTCTAAATAAAAGAATTAGGATTTGGTGGAACAAAGCTTTCCTCACTAAATACATTTCTAGGGGTCTTATCCCCAGAGGGCTGAGGGTACAAGTGTTCCCATCCTTTGACATAGAAGTGATATTTTTAAAAAGAAATGGGAGAGTTTGGCTAACACATGCTCAATGGGTTTTATGGATCTTCTGGTCCAATCCAACTCTAACACACTAATTGAATTGGAAAAAGACATAGACGATATTCAGGCCACTTTGAAAAAAGATTTTCCCAATGAGGTCCTTGTTAAGATACAAGAAGACCTAGATAAAGAATACTCTAAATGGGAGAAAGATATATGTATGATAAAATCTGGGAAATTTCAGAGAGATTTTCAAGACTATCAATCCAACAAAGTCTATAGATGGCATATGAGACGGGGTCGTTCTAGATCAAGATCCCTTCCCCACTCTAGATCATCATCAGTCTCATACCGTGTATCAGGCGAGGAAACACATAGAGCTAGGGACACCAACAACATTGACACTAGTGGGAACAATCAGGGCTTTTCCGGCTCAAGGAGGCGCTATGACAGGCATGCAAAGCACAAGAACATGCAAAACTATCAGCAGGACAAGAAACGAGCAAATAGTTTGGAGGTACTTAACCTATCTTCGCATGCCCTCTCTGATGCCCAATGTGATGTTCTCAGTAAGGGGTTGACTTTTTCACCCACCAACCATTTTGATTTTTTCACAGCTCTAAAGGATCTACACCTCTTTTCGCGTAAACTGATTTAAAAAAAACTTCACAGTAGGAGCTCTGACACGCTGGTAGTTACCAGTGAAATGGAAAGAGAGGCCCTACAGGCTCTTGAGGATCTTTTATGCGAACAGACAGCTGAGGTAATGGGCTCTTTTCCGACATCTGTGTTGCCTAGGTCCACGAGGTTTCCCCCCTTGTCCCTGTGTCCTGAAGTGGAAATCTTTACCAGACTAGTCATGGACGAATTTAAGCAACTGTCCACTATGAGAGGAGCTGACAATCTAACTGGTTCCCAAAGGAAAGCATTGAGGGAATTGCGACTCTTGGACGATGTCGTTATTAAACCAGCAGACAAGGGGGGAACATCGTGGTCTGGCCAACAGTCAAATATGAAAAAGAAGCTCTAAGACAATTACGCGATAAACAGACCTATGCCAAACTAACACATAGTCCTTTATCTACTTTTTCTTTAGAGCTAGCAAAAATTCTCAGTAAAGCCCTGGATAAGAGACTTATCCCCAAAAAAATGTATGAGGGACTTCTGATTGATGAGCCTAAGATCCCAACGCTTTACTTTCTACCTAAGGTGCACAAGAGTCTTGTGGATCCCCCAGGATGTCCGATCGTGTCAGGTATGGGTGGTCTCTGTGACCCAATTTGTAAATTTGTTGAGTATTATCTTAAACCTTTGGTCGCCGAGTTGCCCTCATACATCAAAGACACGACGGAAGTCCTGGGGAGGCTAGATGGTATTCAAATTGAGTCTGACATGCTTTTGGTTACGGCAGACGTAGAGTCCCTGTATACATGTATACGACATTGTGACGGTTTGGATGCGGTCCGCTTCTTCCTGGGGACCAGCAACCGGGATGGCGAAATATGTGATCTCATATTGGAGTTGCTTCAATATATCCTGACTCAACTTCTTTGTGTTCAAAGATCACTTCTATCTACAGACCAGGGGCACTGCCATGGGCGCGGCCTGCGCGCCATCCTATGCAAACCTGTTTCTCGGACTCTGGGAGAGGCAGGTTTTCCTTGGGGATGGCGCTCGGGCCGCTGAACATGTGCAGTGCTGGCTCCAGTACATTGACGACGTTCTCTTTATATGGCAGGGCTCTGAGTGTGAACTGGTGGAATTCATGCAGCAATTGAATCTGAATCCCTTCAACATTAAGTTGACATATAAATCACACAAACAGCAAATCGATTTTTTGGATATACAAATTTTTACTGATTGTGATGGATTCCTTCAGACTGATGTCTTTCGCAAATCCACATCAGTAAATTCATTGCTGCATGCCACATCTTTTCACATGCGGTCCACTGTCAGAGCCATCCCGGTTGGGCAGTTCCTTAGGATGAAGCGGATCTTCTCCACCAACTCTTTGAACGACAGTCAGATGACTTAAAATCTAGATTCATGGATAGAGGATATAGTACACGCCTCATAAAATCGGGTAACAACAAGGCCAGAAGAACACCGCGTCTTGATCTTTTGCAAACCAAAATTCATCCTATTGCTGATAATCAAACTCGTTTTATCACGACATATAACAACCAATGGGATAAAATGAGATCAATTCTTGCACAGCATTGGTCTATTTTAAGGTCAGAATCGGCCCTGGCACAGAGTTTATCACTAAAACCCATGATGACAGCCAGGATGAGTAAAAACCTCAAGGACCTCCTGACTAGAAGTCACTACGTACCAAAACACGTCAACCCCTTTAGTTCACGAGAACCCAAAACTGGATGCTACCCGTGTGGTAGACTTTACAACAGCAGATGGTAGCAAAACCTTTAAAATTAGAGACTACATTTCCTGCAGCACCACACACGTAGTATACAACACTCTGTGTGGGTGCCCAAAAATCTATGTGGGCTTAACGTCCCGACAGTTGAGGACACGCACCAGGGAGCACGTACACGATATCACCGCGATATCACCGGAGCCAAGACAATAAGCGATATTAGACAACTTAAAACATTGCCTAGACACTTTAAAGAATACCATGGCTGCAGTTCAAAATCTCTTAGGATTCGCGGAATTGACAGCATACATTGTGGCATCAGAGGTGGTAATTTGAAGAAGGTCTTGGCTCAAAAATAATGCATGTGGATTGTGAAATTGGGGTCCATGGCACCATGCGGCCTCAATGAACAACTAAATTTTGCGCCTTTCCTGTAATCTTTTTTCAAACATCCTACCACCTTTTGCTTTTAACTTATTTTTAATATGTGTCTTTTATTGTGTTACTTAGGTATTCGATGTATGATCTTGTCTGATAGCCTTTTGTGATGTGAATCCGAAATTCTGAGCCGGACTCTGGTAGAAATATCGACGGAGAAGATATATTTGCCTTGTTCAGTGCCTACATCCTCCACATGTGTTATGATGGGTTAATAATTTTTCCTAGGTTATACCTTCATTTATTGAGACAATGTACACTCCCAACTGTTTTTACTGGATGGGATTTTTTCTGTGTTTCACTCCTTATACCTATTAGGTTGTCTTTATGTACATATATAATAATTATGTGTATTAGGCTTTATCCGGTATACAAAAATTATATTTGTTTATGTTTCACAAATTTTATCCCTATATTAATCCTTTTGCGATTCTTATATGATACATTTGTATCCTTGTATCTTATCTCACAGTGATAACATCATGTTAATGTCCTTAACACACAACTTATATAAGATACACTTGCATCTCTGTATTTTTTTGTACGGAGATAGCGCTACACTAACAAATGTAACACATTTCACTTCTTTCAATAATAAGCGTATAATGCTATGAATTGTCTCTATATAGTTGTCTGATTATCATTGTTGTCACGCACTCATTACTATCCTCTGTACTTTAGGTCTGATTTGTTCTCAGTAAGATCGCAAATACCTAAAACATATGCAATCATCGACACTCACTTCAGAACAGGGGTTTGGCCCACAGCATATCTTATCTCCCTCTCTGTCTCTTGCCCAATTAGATGCGCGGCCTTTCCGTCCGTTGCCGGTGTGTGGCCGCCCCTTTCCCGCCCCCTTAGTGCACTGCGCATGTCCGGGGTCCCTGTACGCGTCGGGGACCCGGGATGTGCGCTACGGCGCTGGGGCCTGGAAGTGGGGCATGCCTCACATCCGGTTTTCGGCGGGAGATACGCGCTGCACTCTCTTTGGATTAGGAAACATTGTATACACCTGGAATTCACAGCATTTAAGGCTGCTTCGTATTAGACACTTTACACCCCTTGAGGAAGCATACCGCGAAACGCGCGTTGGGGTTTTCCACACGTCTGTCAGGCTCCTGTGTACACTCTGCTATGGGTAAGACTTTTTAGTACTTGGCGAATGTATGGAAGTATCAGTCTGTGACTGATTGTCTATTGCTTTACAGTACTTTTAGACCTGTACCAGCACTATACTGTGTCTATGTCTTTATCTCTGCATATTTATGCCAGGATACGGCTTCTAGTACTTTTTTACATATTGCCTCTTATCCACTCCCCATCACGATCTATTGTACCTCTATACGTAATTTATCGAGTCTGCCTTTCTGTATTGGAATTTTATAGAGTCACTCTATCCAATTGTACCTTTTTTTCTGTGTATATAGCTATGTGTAATAAAGCTTTTTCAGTTTTTTAATATATGGCTTCTATGCTCCTTTCTCTCCTCTATGTATGAAAACTCTATAAGCGCATTAGGGCCACATGTGGGATATTTCTAAAAACTGCAGAAGCTGGGTAATAAATATTAAGTTTCATTTCTCTGGTAAAATCTTATGTATTACAACAAAAAAAATAGATTGTCCCCTTCAGGACCCAGCCTGTTTTGGCCTTCAGGACACAGCAGATTTTTTCAAATCTGACATGTGTTACTTTATTTGTAATAACACTGGAAGGCTTTTACCTATCCAAGCGATTCTGAGATTGTTTTCTCGTGACATGTTGTACTTTATGTTAGTCAAAAAATTTTGTCGATAATTTTGGTATTTATTTCTGAAAAACACCACAATTTAGAAAAAAATTCTAAATTTAAACGTATCTGCTTGTAAAACAGATAGTAATACCACACAAAATAGTTACTAGTTAACATTTCCCATATGTCTACTTTATGTTTGCATCGTTTTTTTAACGTCCTTTTATTTTTCTAGGACGTTACAAGGCTTAGAACTTTAGCAGCAATTTCTCGTATTTTAAAGAAAATTTCAAAAGGCCATTTTTTCAGGGACCAGTTCAGTTTTGAGGTGGCTTTGAGGGTCTTATATATTAGAAAATCCCCAGACGTCACCCCATTTTGAAAACTGCACCCCTCAAGGTATTCGAATCAGCATTCACAAAGTGTTTTAACCCTTTAGGTGTTTCACAGGAATTTTACAAATTTTATTTTTGTTGCCGAAATTCATTTCTAATACATTTTTTTTTTGTAACACAGAAGGTTTTACTAGAGAAATGCAACTCAATATTTATTGCCAAGATTCTGCAGTTTTTAGAAATAACCCACATGTGGCCCTAGTGTCCTAATGGACTGAAACATCTGCCTCAGAAGCAAAGGAGCACCCAGTGGATTTTGGGCCTCCTTTTTTTTAGAATATATTTTAGGCACCCTGTCAGGTTTGAAGTGGTCTTGTGGTGCCAAAACAGTGGAAATACCCCAAAAGTTACCCCATTTTGGAAACTACACCCCTCAAGGAATTTATCTAGGTGTATAGTTAGCATCTTGACAACACAGGTTTATTAGAATTAGTCTGTAAAAATGAAAATCTACTTTTTTCTGAAAAAACAGAAATTTTTTATATTTACAAGAAATAATAAAGAAAATGCACCCCAACATTTGTAAAGCAATGTCTCCCAATTACGTGGTAATAAACTGCTGATTGGACCCACAGCAGGGCTCAGAAGTGAAGGAGCGCCATTTGGATTTTGGAGCACGGATTTTGCTGGATTGGTTTTCGGTTCCATGTCGCGTTTGCAACACCCTGGAGGGACCAAAACAGGGGAAACCCTCCAAAAATGACCCCATTTTGGAAACTACACCTCTCAAGGAATTTATCTAGGGGTATAGTTAGCATTTTGACCACACAGGATTTTTGCAGAATTTAGTGGAATTAGGCAGTGAAAATGAAAATCGACTTTTTTTCTGAAAAAGCATAGAAATGTTTAATTTTTACAAGGAATAAAGGAAAAAAATAACCACAACATTTGTAACGCATTTTCTCCTGATTACGGAAATACCCCATATGTGGTAATAAACTGCTGATTGGTCCCATGGCAGCGCTCAGAAGGAAAGGAGGGCCATTTGGATTTTGGAGCACGGATTTTGCTGGATTGTTTTTCGGTGCCATGCCGCCTTTGCAACGCCCTGGAGGGACCAAAACAGTGGAACCCCCAAGTTACCCCATTATGGAAACACCCCTTAAGGAATTTTTCTAGGGGTATAGTGAGCATTTAGACTCCACGGGTCTTTTGCAGAATTTATTAGAATTAGGCGGAGAAAATTAATATCACAATTTTTTTCCACTAAAATTTAGAATTTTCTAATTTTCACAAGGAGAAATAAACAACCAATTTTTGTAAAGAAAATTCTCCCAAGTACGTAAATACCCCACATGGGGTCAAAAGTATTTTTTCATTAGAAATGAATTAACCCTTTCAGGACTGATCCATTTTTTGCTTTCTTATTTTCGTTTTTCACTCCCCGCCTTCCAAGAGCCATAACTTTTTTCTTTTTCTGTCAGTAGAGTGATGTGAGGGCTTATTTCTTGCAGGAGGAATTGTAGTTCCTATTGACACCATTTAAAGTGCCATAAAAAGTACTGGGAAACTGGAAAAAATAGGAAAATATAGTAATATAGGAAAAAAATCTGATTCCATTTTTTGGGGTTTTTGTTTTTACAGCTTTCGCCGTGCGGTAAAAACGAAAACTACAGCGATTTTGGTGGTTTAAATTATTTACGTTTTTTACGGTGTTCACCGTGCGAGTTAAATAATGGTATATTGTAATAGTTCGGCCTTTTACGGACGTAGCGATACCAATTTTGTTTATTTTTTTACATTACTTTAGAAGAAAAATGGGAAAAGTTTTTTTTAACTTTAAACTTTTTTCTTTCTCACTACTAATAACTTTAATTCTTCTACACATTTTATTAGTTCCCTTAGGGGACTTGTACCAGCGATCATTGGATCGCTGGTACAATATACTGCAATACTAATGTATTGCAATATATTGTTATTTTTACAGGCTTCTGTAACCGCACGATCGCTGTTCCTGTCCGTTAGTCCTGGGTGTCAGCTGTAATACACTGCCAACACCCGCAGCGTATGGAGCAGGCTCAGCACGTGAGCCCGCTCCATACATCAACCCCCGCACCATGACGTGCTATTAAGTCATAGTGCGCAAAGGGGTTAATGCACAGCGGATGGTGTGAATATTGCAATTTTCCACTGATATGCCATTTTAGTGCATAATATGTTGTGCCCAGTTTGTGCCACTGAAGACAAATACCTCATAAAACGTTAAACGGGTTCTCCTGGGTATGGCGATGCCATATATGTGGACGCAAACTGCTGTTTGGGCACGCTGCAGGGCTCAGAAGGGAGGGACGCCATTTTGCTTTTGGAGCGCAGATTTTGCTTGGTAGTTTTTCTGTTTTGGGTTTCGCTGGTATTTCAGTTTATAATGTGGGGGCATATGTAATCTGTGCAGAGTACATCAGGGTATAATAAGAGGGTATAGGAATGCGTTAAATAAATAATAATTCATAGATGTGTGGCCGGTGTCGCACTGATGTCGGATGTTACCCTCTTTTAGAAAACACTGCACATTTTGCATCGCCATATTCTGAGAGCCAGAACTTCTTTATTTTTTCACCACCGGAGCTGTGTGAGGGCTTACTTGTTGCGGGACAATCTGTAGTTTTCATAGATACCATTTTGGGGTACATGCGATTTTTTGATCACTTTTTATAAAAAAAATTTGCAAGCCTGGTGACTAGAGATGAGCGAACCGGGACAACCGAACCCGGTTTCGGTCCGAACTTCCGGAAAAGTTCCGTTCGCATCGAATCCGAACTTCACCGGGTTCGGCCGAACCGGTTTTAACGAACCCGGTCAAAAATATTATACAAATCGGCAGCCACTTATCTCTATCAATCACTGATAGAGAAAAGAGGCTGCTGATTAAAAATAAAATAAAAAGCATTTCATACGTACCTGGTCGTTGTCTTGTGGACGAGTCTCTCTTCTTCCTCCAGTCCGACCTTCTTTTCTGACGCGGCAGCCTGTGATTGGCTGCAGAGGCCTCTGCAGCCCGTGATTGGCTGCAGAGGCCTCTGCAGCCCGTGATTGGCTGCAGCGCTCACATGGGCTGCATCGTCATCAAGGAATGTCGGGCCGGATGTCGCGAGGGACGCATCACCAAGGCAACGGCCAGGAGACCGGACTGGAGGAAGCAGGGAGTTCCCGGTAAGTATGAACGTCTTTTTTTTTTTACAGGTACTCTATATTGTGATCGGTAGTCACTGTCCAGGGTGCTGAAACAGTTACTGCCGATCAGTTAACTCTTTCAGCACCCTGAAGAGTGACTATTTACTGACGTCGCCTAGCAACGCTGCCGTAATGACGGGTGCACACATGTAGCCACCCGTCATTATGAGGCCTCATGCACACGACCGTAAAAACACCCGTTATTAAGGGTCGTAATTACGACCCGAAACAGCGGGCCCATAGACTTCTGTTAGCCACGGGTACCTTCCCGTTTTCTCACGGGAAGGTGCCCGTGCCGTTAAAAAGATAGAACATGTTCTATTTTTTTATTTTACGGGTCGTGCTCGTAATTACGACTTGTAATTACGAGCACGGCCGGCCACGGGCAGCCGGCCGCTTTTACGAGCCGTGCTGTCATTATAAGAGTATGTTCACACGACAGCGTCCGTTACGGCTGAAATTACGGGGATGTTTCCGCCTGAAAACATCCCCGTAATTTCAGCCGTTACGGCATATGCAGGCGCTTGAACGCCGCGTCCATTACGGACGTAATTGGCGCTGCTATTCATTGGAGTCAATGAATAACGGCTCCAATTACGGCCAAAGAAGTGACAGGTCACTTCTTTGACGCGGGCGTCTATTTACGCGCCGTCATTTGACAGCGGCGCGTAAATTACGCCTCGTGTGAACAGACAAACGTCTGCCCATTGCTTTCAATGGGCAGATGTTTGTCAGCGCTATTGAGGCGCTATTTTTGGACGTAATTCGGGGCAAAAATTCCCGAATTACGTCCGTAATTAGTGCGTGTGAACATACCCTGTGTTCACACGCACTAATTACGGATGTAATTCCGGATTTTTTGCCCCGAATTACGCCCGAAAATAGCGCCTCGATAGCGCTGACAAACATCTGCCCATTGAAAGCAATGGGCAGACGTTTGTCTGTTCACACGAGGCGTATATTTACGCGCCGCTGTCAAATGACTGAGCGTAAATAGACGCCCGCGTCAAAGAAGTGACCTGTCACTTCTTTGGCCGTAATTGGAGCCGTTATTCATTGACTCCAATGAATAGCAGCGCCAATTACGTCCGTAATGGACGCGGCGTTCAAGTGCCTGCACATGCCGTTACGGCTGAAATTACGGGGATGTTTTCAGGCGGAAACATCCCCGTAATTTCAGCCTTTACGGACGCTGTCGTGTGAACATACCCTAAATTTTATAGCAGCACGGCCCGTAAAATAGAAAAATAGAACATGTTCTATTTTTTTAACGGCAAGGGCACCTTCCCGTGAGAAAACGGGAAGGTACCTGTGGGTAACAGAAGTCTATGAGCCCGTTATTGCGGGTCGTAATTACGACCCGCAATAACGGGTGTTTTTACGGTCGTGTGCATAATGGGAGCACGGCTTGGAAAAACAACCGGCTGCCTGTGGCCGGCCGTGCTCATCTCCTGAAATACTCTGTGCTGCCTTAAACTCTGTGGACAGGTCAGGATCCTGTTTCTTTTAAATGCTGCTAGGGAACCCGCTCGATCCACTATATAAGGCTGCGCTACAGTGCAGCATTTCAAAGAAACAGGATCCTGACCTGTCCACAGAGTTTAAGGCAGCACAGAGTATTTCAGGAGATGAGCGTGCAGATTCAGTGCTGCTGTGAACTCTGCTCTTACCATTACGTAGCTCTCAGTCTGTTACCTCTCCTCCACTACTGTCCTCAATAATACCTTCATGATTGGCAAGTCACCACGTAACGGTAAGAGCAGAGTTCACAGCAGCACAGAGTATTTCAGGAGATGAGCGTGCGGATCTTGTGCGCAGTGGTGACTTGCCAATCATGTGAAGGTGTTCTTGAGGACAGGAGTGGAGGAGAGGTAACAGACTGAGAGCTACGTAATGGTAAGAGCAGAGTTCACAGCAGCACAGAATATTTCAGGAGAGGAGCGTGCAGATTCTGTGCTGTTGTGAACTTTGCTCTTACCATTACGTAGCTCAGTCTGTTACCTCTCCTCCACTCCTGTCCTCAATAACACCTTCACATGATTGGCAAGTCACCACCCCGCACAAGATCCGCACGCTCATCTCCTGAAATACTCTGTGCTGCTGTGAACTCTGCTCTTACCATTACGTGGTGACTTGCCAATCATGTGAAGGTGTTCTTGAGGACAGGAGTGGAGGAGAGGTAACAGACTGAGAGCTACGTAATGGTAAGAGCAGAGTTCACAGCAGCACTGAATCTGCACGCTCATCTCCTGAAATACTCTGTGCTGCCTTAAACTCTATGGACAGGTCAGGATCCTGTTTCTTTTAAATGCTGCACTATAGTGCAGCCTTATATAGTGGATCGAGCGGGTTCCCCAGCAGCATTTAAAAGAAACAGTGTGTGTGTTTGGGTATGTGTCTTTGTCTGTTTTTGTTTTTATATGTGTGTTTGTGTATATGTGTGTTTATGTGTGTTTGTGTATATATGGGTGTGTTTGTGTATATGTGTTTGTGTATATATGTGTGTGTATATATGGGTGTATGTGTATATGTTTGTGTGTAGATGTTTGTGTGTGTGTGTTTTTGTATATGTGTGTGTTTGTGTATATGTGTGTATATGGGTGTGTGTTTATGTGTGTGTTTGTGTATATATGGGTGTGTTTGTGTATATATATGGGTGTATTTGTATATATGTTTGTGTGTAGATGTTTGTGTGTGTGTGTGTGTGTGTTTTTGGATATGTGTGTGTTTGTGTATATGCGTGTGTGTTTATGTGTGTGTGTTTGTGTATATATGGGTGTGTTTGTTTATATGTGTGTATATGTGTGTTTGTGTATATGTGTGTGTTTGTGTATGGTTGTTTGTGTGTGTGCGTGTATATATGTGTGTAGGTGAGTAGAAGTATTGTTATTGTTCACATTGATAACTGTTTTTTTATGTTGTTGCAGATTTTGATGTACCGATTGGACTACATCTTCGATTCGTTGGACTACTGCGTAGATCTACGTTTTTTCAAATTTTAATAAAATGGTTAACAAGGGTTTTGTTGGGGATTTCTTATTTCAATAAAAAAGAATTGTCTTTGTGTTTTTTTTTAAACTTTATTAGTGCCTAGGTAATGGCAGTTGGCTGATTGACAGCGTCCATTATTAATGCGGTACTTAGTGTTAGCCGGTGCAGAGGCTAGCACTAACCACCCATTATGACCCCAGTACCCACCACCACCAGGGGTGCCGGGAAGAGCTTGGTACGATCCAGTACCCGACCATCTGTTGTGATGGTCGGGTACTGGGGCGGCCGTAGGCTGGTATTATGAGGCTGGGAAGGGCCAAAAACAGTGGACCTTCCCACCCTTGTAATGCTAGGCTGCTGCTGCTGTGTTGTATCGGGCTGGTTATAAAAATGGGGGGGACCCCACGTCGTTTTTTTTTTTTAATTTAACAAATTTAACAATAGACGTTGGGTCCCCCACATTTTTAATAACCAGCCATATACAAGGCCGCAGCAGTCTGGCATTACATGGGTGGGAAGGGCCACTGGTTTTGTCCATTCCCAGGCTAATAACACTGTGTTGTATGTGGCTGGTTATGATAAATTGGGTGGAACCCCATGTCTTTTTTAAAAAAATAAAAAAAAATAATAATAATTTAAAAAAAATGACGTGGGGTCCCCCCCCACTTTTATAACCAGCCAGATACAACACAGCAGCAGCAGCCTAGCATTACAAGGGTGGGAAGGTCCACTGTTTTTGGCCCTTCCCAGCCTCATAATACCAGCCTGCGGCCGCCCCAGAGCCCGACCATCACAACAGATGGTCGGGTACTGGATCGTACCTGGCTCTTCCCGGCACCCCTGGTGGTGGTGGGTACCGGGGTAATAATGGTGGTTAGTTTTAGCCTCTGCACCGGCTAACACTAAGCCTCGCCTTAGTAATGGATGTTGTCACTCAGACAGCGGCCATTACTAAAGTGGTAGTAATAAAATTTGAAAAGAAAAAGACAAAGATATAGATAAAATATTTTATTGAAATAAAGCACCCCCAACACAACCCTCATTAACTATTTTATTGTAGAAAAAAAAAACCGTCATTGAAGTAGTCCTCGAAACCGACGTAGTCCAAAAACCAAACCTGTAAAAAAAAAAAATAATGAAATAAAACATGTCGTAGGCTTAGATTCAGTTTAATGTGTGATACTGACTGTTATACCATGTATAGAAGCCTGCCACAAAGTTGACTTAGATACAGGGCGCCAGCAGACAGTATCATACATGGCCATACAGACATATATACAAACAAACATACATGCAAACATACATACATACATACAAACATACACACATACATACATGCAAACTATCATACATACATGCATACACACACACATGAAACCATACATACAAACATGCAAAGATACATACATACATATATACAAGCATGCACAAATATACATGCAAACATAAATACATGAAAACATAATTACATACATGCACATATATATAAACATACATGCAAACATACATGCAAAAATAAAAACATGCAAACATACATGACAACATACATACATACATACATACATACATACATGCAAACATACATACATACAAATATATACATGCAAATATACATACAAACATGTATACATACATGCCAACATACATGACAACATACATACATGACAACATACATACATACATACATGCAAATATACATTCATGCAAACATACATAAATGCAAACATACATACATACATACATACATACATGCAAATATACATACAAACATGCACATACATACATACATGACAACATACATACATGACGACATACATACATACATGCAAACTTACATACATACATGCAAACATACATAAAATGCAAACATACATACATACATACATACATTCATGCAAACATACATACATACATGCAAATATATACATGCAAATATACATGCACATATATACATACATGCCAACATACATACATACATGCAAACATACATACATGCAAATATATACATGCAAATATACATACAAACATACATGCACATATATACATACATGACAACATACATACATACATGACAACATACATACATGACAACATACATACATGCAAACATACATTCATGCAAACATACATTCATGCAAACATACATTCATGCAAACATACATACATACATACATACATACAAACATACATTCATGCAAACATACATACATGCAAACATACATACATACATGCAAATATATACATGCAAATATACATACACACATGCACATATATACATACATGCCAACATACATGCAAACATACATGCACATATATACATACATACATACATACATGACAACATACAACATACATACATACATGCAAACATACATACATGCCCAAAAAAATAATAATACGTTCATACTTACTTTCCTCCTGTCCGGCCTCCAGCGATGACGTTTCATCCATGTCGCCGCTGCAGCCTGTGATTGGCTGCAGAGGCGGTCACGTGGGATGAAGCGTCATCCTGACGTGCGTGACCGCCACTACAGCCTGTGATTGGCTGCAGCGGCGAAAGGGATGAAACGTCATCGCTGGAGGCCGGACAGGAGGAAAGTAAGTACGAACGTATAATTTTTATTTTTTTATTACATTCAAATTGTATTTTCCGCGCGCCGAGCATGTACTGTCAAGGTTGCTGAAAGAGTTAGTGCAGCCCATTAACTCTATCAGCACCCTGGACAGTAGCATGCTCGGCGCACGTAAGTGACAGGTTCGGTCCGAACTAGTTCGGTCCGAATCGAACTTTTTTGTGAAATTCGGCGAACTAGCCGAACCGAACTTTTGAAAAGTTCGCTCATCTCTACTGGTGACCAAAAACAGGCAATTCTGACAATGTTTTTTAGTTTATTTTTTGCGGCGCTCACCGTGCACTATAAATGACAATTTTACTTTATTCTGCGGGTCGGTACGATTTCGGAGATATCATATGTATATAGTTTTTTTATGTTTTGCAGCGTTTGCGCAATAAAATCACTTTTTTATAAAATAATTTACTTTCTGTGTCACCATATAATGAGAGCCGTAACTTTTTTATATTTCAGTCAAAAAAGCTGTGTAAAAGCTTGTTTTTTGCGGGACGGGTTGTAGTTTTTATTGGTACTATTTTCGGATACATGCAACTTTTTGATCACTTTTTATTCTCTATTTTGGGAGGGGTGGTGACCAAAAAATAGCGATTCTGGTGTAGTTTTTTATTGATTTTTTTTGGGGTGTTCATCGTGCGGGAAAAAATAACACTACAGTTTTATAGTTGGGGTCGTTACGAACGCTGTGATACCAGATATGTGTACTTTTTTAACGTGTTCATTTTTTTCCTATAATGAAAGTCTTATTATAGGAAAAAAATGCAGTGTTTGTTTATATAACTTATAACTTTTATTTTTACTCTTTTTTAAAACATTTTCATAACTTTTTTTTACTTTTTTCACTTGTCCCACTAGGGGACACTTAGACTTGCAGCTCTGATCGCTGCTGGAATACATTACACTACCTACATAGTGTAATGCATTCCAACTGTCATTGTGACGTGACAGTCAGGGTATGTGCACACGTTAACAACATTACGGCTGAAATTACGGAGCTGTTTTCAGGAGAAAACAGCTCCGTCATTTCAGACGTAATTGCTCGTCCTCGCATTTAGCGAGGTGTCATTGACGGCCGTAATTTAGAGCTGTTCTTCATTGAATTCAATGAAAAACGGCTCAAATTACATTCAAAGAAGTGTCCTGCACTTCTTTGACGAGGCAGTCATTTTATGCGTCGTCTTTTGACAGCTGTCAATAGGTCGTGTGAACCCAGCCTCACACTGACAGGAAGCCTCGGAGGACTGGCTGGAGGCTGCTCCTCCGAGGCTTCTGTACATGGCAACCCGGAGGTCATTGTCTGACCTCCGATTGCCGCGACAAGCATCGGTAGCCCCCATAAATACATGTTCGTCAAGTTCTGCTGCGATTAAGGGAGCATCGCTTATATGCCAAGCTGGAGAAGTGCGTGTTTGAGAGAAATTCTCTACCCTTCCTGGGCTACATCATCTCAGATCAAGGTCTCAAGATGGATCCTGAGATGGTAAAGTTCGACCTGGAATGGTCACGCCCTCAAGGCTTAAAGTCCATACAGCGCTTTCTGAGATTCGCAAATTTCTACTAGCAGTTCACCCCAAACTACTCTTCACTGACAGCACCCATCACTACACTCACCATAAAGGGTATGAACGCCAAGGTGTGGACTCCAGAGGCAGAATCTGCATTTAATAGCCTGAAGAGTGCCTTCACGTCAGCCTCACCCCTCCATCATCCTGATGAGTCGAGACAGTTTTCCTTGGAGATGGACGCCTCCTCGGTTGGTGCAGGCACACTTCTGTTCCAGAGAGGTCCCAAAGGCAAGGCAGTGGTATGTGGCTATTATTCTAAACTTTTCTTTTCCGCAGAGCGCAACTACTCGATTGGGGATCAGGAGTTACTGGCCATCAAGTTGGCTCTGGAGGAGTGGAGACATCTACTGGAGGGCGCAGCTTACCCTATTCTGATATTTACCGTCCACAAGAACGTCACCTATCTCCAGTAAGCCCAATGGCTGAATCCCCGTCAAGCCAGGTGGTCTCTGTTCTTTGCCCGGTTCCAGTTTGAGCTCCACTACCGTCCTGCAGATAAAAATGTGAGGGCCGATGCCTTGTCCAGGTCGTTCGAGACTGAGGACGCCATGGAGTCTCCGCAAAGCATCATTGATCCGTCCTGCATTGACTCTGTCAACCCCCTGCAAGTTAGAGACATTCCTCCGGGGAGGACTTTTGTACTCCTGGCGGACAGAAGAAGAAGTCTTTGCTGGGGACACAGCTCCAAACTGGCAGGTCACGCAGGTGCCCATAAAACCCAAGACTTGATTGCCCGTCATTTTTGGTGGCCCACGCTGCCCAAAAACACTGTGTACTATGTCTCGACTAACAAGGTTACTCACTCCAAGCTTGCAAGCCTGCTCCAGCCGCTGCTGGTGCCCAATACTCCCTGGCAGCATATAGCAATGGACTTTGTCACGGATCTGCCTCCCGCTGCTGGATGCAGTACGGTCTGGGTGGTGGTGGACCGATTCTCAAAAATGGCTCATTTTGTTCCGCTGACCGGCCTACCTTCTGCTTCTCGACTGGCCAACCTCTTCATCCAACACATCTTCCGCCAGTATGGCTTACCTCTGCATATTGTGTCTGATCAGTGGGTTCAGTTAACCTCAAAGTTCTGGAGAGCCCTCTGTAAACTCCTTGATGTGAAGTTGGACTTTTCCTCAGCCTACCAGCCCCAGTCCAATGGTAAGGTCGAGAAATCATGGAGAACTAACTACGACACTTCATCTCCAGGCAGCATGATGACTGGGTGCAGCTTCTTCCTTGGGCCACGAATTTGTCTCCCAGTGTCAGCTACGTCCCAGGTGCTCACAGCTGACTCTGAATTCATGGCCTTCCTGCAGATCTGCCAGCAAACCCTATCCTCTATTTTGCTGGTGGTCGACTGCATGAAACGAAAGGCAGACATAAGGAGAAGAGAGCCTCCCCGGTTTCTTCCAGGTACCAAGGTCTGGTCCTTTAGGAATATCCGGCTGAGGGTGCCGTTATGCAAGTTTGGTCCCAGGTTCCTCGGACCCTTTGAGATTATACAGCAGATCAACCCTGTCTCCTACAAGCTTCAGCTGACTCCCACCCTCAAGATCCCCAACTCCTTTCATGTCTCCCTCCTGAAGCCTGTGGTCCTGAACCGCTACACCAAGACTCCTAGTCCTGCAGTTGCCCCCAGCGGTTCATCAGATTCATTCGAGGTTAAGGAGATCTTGGACACCAAAAAAGTGGGAGGAAGAACTTTTTATTTGTTGGATTGGAAGGGGTCTAGACAGGGCCGGCGTCTGCATCCGGCGAACTCGGGCAAGTGCCGGGGCCCACTACCCTCAGGGGGGCCCACTCGGCCACCGAGTGCTGAGGCAGCCAACATGGCTCTCCTCATGGCTGCAGTCCTGGCTTCCCCGGGGAGTCCAGGTGCACGGGCTGGGCTGGGGGAAGGTGCCCCCCGGGCCGGTCCCCCAGTAAACTTTTAGGGCCGTTCTCCATATTTTTTTCCCTACCCTCGCCGCGGCCGCGCTATTCCTTTAAGATCCCTTATCTAGCAGATGTGCCGCGATAGGCACGTCTGCTAGAACACGCCCCTCCTCTCCGCTGATGCTGCCTGCACTGCCAGAGCGGAGCAGGAGCGCCAGAGAGAAGACAACGAGGAGAGGCAGCTAGGCTGAGACTGAGGTGAGAGCTGTCTTAAAACTACTGAGCGCCGCTCACTGCACTAAGCCTCCTGCCCCTTATTAAAGGGGTTGTCCCAAGTTGACTCAAATTTTTTTTTTGAAACATTCTAAGCAGGAAATTAATTTTAAAACATTTGCCGTTAAAAAAAATTAAAAAATTCATTTCCTAAGTGCCTTTTTTTTACACTTGATAACTCAGCAAGTGCTGGTTATCTTTTCTAAAAAGGGGCGTGAGCCGCTCCGCTCTGCAGTGTGCACGCTCCCGATGTTGCTAGATACTGTAGTTCTAGCAACATCGGGAGAATGTTCGTCTCAAGCGGGCATGGTAAGCCCGATTGAGACGAACTTACCGTGAATGTCATCAACCCTACAATACACTACTCTACACTACACTACATTCACCCCGTTTCGGCAAACAAATTCTCTCTCCCCCTGTCACTACATGTAATTTGTGTATCCGCCGCACCAGTGCTGCATCAGCACCCGGCGAACAACTAAAAATATATAAAAAAAATAAACTCACCTAAGACGTTCTAACGGCTCTCTGAACGGTCCCGTCACTTGCCATCTTCTTGGCGCCGCTTGCATTCATAGTAACAATGCGTTGTGGCGCTAATGACGTAATCATATCAGGCACACGTGATTACGTCATCTGCGCCCACCGCTATGTTATTGTGAATGGGAGCAGTAAGAAGAAAAGTGACGGGACCGTTCAGCTCTTCGTGGGAACGTCTTAGGTGAGTTTATTTTTGTATGTATGTTGTCATGTATGTATGTATGTATGTATGTATGTATGTATGTATATGTATGTTTTCTTGTATGTATGTTGTCATGTTTGTATGTGTATATGTGCATGTATGTTTGCATGTATGTATGTTTGCATGTATGTATGTATGTTTGCATGTATGTATGTTTGCTTGTATGTATGTTTGCTTGTATGTATGTATGTTTGCTTGTATGTATGTTTGCTTGTATGTATGTTGTCATGTTTGGATGTGTATATGTGCATGTATGTGTATATGTGCATGTATGTTTGCATGTATGTATGTTTGCATGTATGTATGTTTGCATGTATGTATGTTTTCTTGTATGTATGTATGTATGTATGTATGTATGTATGTTGTCATGTTTGTATGTGTATATGTGCATGTATGTTTGCATGTATGTATGTTTGCATGTATGTATGTTTGCATGTATGTATGTATGTTTGCATGTATGTATGCATGTATGTATGTTTTCTTGTATGTATGTATGTTGTCATGTTTGTATGTGTATATGTGCATGTATGTTTGCATGTATGTATGTTTGCATGTATGTTTGCATGTATGTATGTTTGCATGTATGTTTGTATGTATGTATGTTTGCTTGTATGCATGTTTTCATGTATGTATGTTGTCATGTTTGTATGTGTATATGTGCATGTATGTTTGCATGTATTTATGTTTTCATGTATGTATGTTTTCATGTATGTATGTTTGCTTGCATGTATGTTTGTATGTATGTTTTCTTGTATGTATGTTGTCATGTTTGTATGTGTATATGTGCATGTGTGTATGTGTGCATGTATGTTTGCATGTATGTTTGCATGTATGTATGTTTGCTTGTATGTATGTTTGCTTGTATGTATGTATGTTTGCTTGTATGTATGTATGTATGTATGTATGTTTGCTTGTATGTATGTTGTCATGTTTGTATGTGTATATGTGCATGTATGTTTGCATGTATGTATGTTTTCATGTATGTATGTTTGCATGTATGTATGCATGTATGTTTGCATGCATGTATGTTTGCATGTATTTATGTTTGCATGTATGTATGTTTGCATGTATGTATGTATGCATGTATGTTTGCATGTATGTATGTTTGCATGTATGTATGTTTGCATGTATGTATGTTTGCATGTATGTATGTTTGCTTGTATGTATGTTTGCTTGTATGTATGTTGTCATGTTTGTATGTGTATATGTGCATGTATGTGTATATGTGCATGTATGTTTGCATGTATGTATGTTTGCATGTATGTATGTTTGCATGTATGTTTGCTTGTATGTATGTATGTTTGCTTGTATGTATGCTTGTATGTATGTTTGCTTGTATGTATGTTGTCATGTTTGTATGTGTATATGTGCATGTATGTTTGCATGTATGTATGTATGTTTGTTTGTATAAATGTCTGTATGGCCATGTATGATACTGTCTGCTGGCGCCCTGTATCTAAGCCAACTTTGCCGCAGGCTTCTATACATGGTATAACAGTCAGTATCACACATGAAAGTGAAACTAAGCCTACGACATGTTTTATTTCATTTTTTTTTTATATATTTTTGATTTTTTACAGGTTTGGTGTTTGGACTACTTCGGTTTCGAGGACTACTTAGATGACGCTTTTTCTTTCATCAATAAAATGGTTAATGAGGGTTGTGTTGGGGGTGCTTTATTTCAATAAAATATTTTATCTATATCTTTGTGTTTTATTTTCAAGTTTTATTACTATCACTTTAGTAATGGCCGCTGTCTGAGTGACAAGGTCCATTACTAAGGGGAGGCTTAGTGTTAGCCGGTACAGAGGCTAACACTAAACACCATTATTACCCCAGTACCCACCACCACCAGGGGTGCCGGGAAGAGCTGGGTACGATCCAGTACCCGACCATCTGTTGTGATGGTCGGGCCCTGGGGTGGCCGCAGGCTGGTATTATGAGGCTGGGAAGGGCCAAAAACAGTGGACCTTCCCACCCTTGTAATGCTAGGCTGCTGCTGCTGTGTTGTATCTGGCTGGTTATAAAAATGGGGGGGACCCCACGTCATTTTTTTTATTATTTTTATTAAAAAGACATGGGGTTCCACCCAATTTATCATAACCAGCCACAAACAACAGTGTTATTAGCCTGGGAATGTACTAAACCAGTGGCCCCTCCCACCCGTGTAATGCCAGGCTGCTGCGGCCTTGTATATGGCTGGTTATTAAAAATGTGGGGGACCCAACGTCTATTGTTAAATTTAAAAAAAAACCGACGTGGGGGTCCCCCACATTTTTATAACCAGCCCGATACAACACAGCAGCAGCAGCCTAGCATTACAAGGGTGGGAAGGTCCACTGTTTTTGGCTCTTCCCAGCCTCATAATACCAGCCTACGGCCGCCCCAGTACACGACCATCACAACAGATGGTCGGGTACTGGATCGTACTAAGCTCTTCCCGGCGCCCCTGGTGGTGGTGGGTACCGGGGTAATAATGGGTGGTTAGTGCTAGCCTCTGCACCGGCTAACACTAAGTACCGCCTTTATAATGGACGCTGTCAATCAGCCAACTACCATTATCTAGGCACTAATAAAGTTTGAAAAAAAAACACAAAGACAATTTTTTTTTATTGAAATAAGAAATCCCCAACAAAACCCTCGTTAACCATTTTATTAAAATTTTCAAAAAACATAGATCTACGCAGAAGTCCAACGAATCGAAGACGTAGTCCAATTGGTACATCAAAATCTGCAACAACATTAAAAAAAAGTTAGCAATGTGAACAATACCGATACTTATACTCACCTACACACACACAAACAACCACACACAAACATATACACAAACACATATAAACACACACCCATATATTACACAAACACACACATAAACACATACACACAAACATATACACAAACACACACATGTACACAAACACCCATATATACACAAACACACAAACATATACACACAAACATATACACAAACACACACACATATAGACAAACACACACACATATACACAAACACATATACACAAACACACACATATACACAAACACACACATATACAAAAACACACAAACATATACACACAAACATATACACATGCACAAACACACCCATATATACACAAACACACATACAAACTCCAAAAAACACACATATACACACAAACCTATACACAAACTCATGTACACAAACACACAAATATACATATACAAAAATACACAAACATATACACACAAACATATACACATATGCACAAACACACCCATATATACACACACATATACACACACACATATACACACACACACATATACACACACACATATACACACAAACATACATACACAAACACACACACACAAACATATACACAAACACGCCCATATATACACAAACACGCCCATATATACACAAACACGCCCATATATACACAAACACGCCCATATATACACAAACACACACATATATACACAAACACACACATATACACAAACACACACAAACATACACACAAACCTATACACATATGCACAAAGACACCCATATATACATAAACACACACATATACACACAAACATATACACATATACACACAAACATATGTACACAAACACACCCATATATACACAAACACAAACCCACACATATACAAAAACACACACACAAACATATACACAAACACACCCATATACACACACACACACACAAATATACACACAAACACATACACAAACACACCCATATATACACAAACACGCCCATATATACACAAACACACCCATATATACACAAACACACCCATATATACACAAACACACCCATATATACACAAACACACCCATATATACACAAACACACACATATACACACAAACATATACACGTATACACACAAACATATGTACACAAACACACCGATATATACACAAACCCACACATACAAAAACACACACACACACAAACATATACACACAAACATATACACAAACACACCCATATATACACACACACACACACACACACACACACACACACAAACACATATACACAAAAATATACACAAACATATACACATACACACAAATACACCCATATATACACTCACACATAAACACACACAAACACATATACACAAACACACCCATATATACACAGACACAGACACACACACACACACACAAACATATACACACTTTCCTTTAGCGGAGAGCAGACTTCTCCTTGCGACGGGTGCCTTCCACTGCATCTTCTGCGCATGCGCCGAGATGCGCCGAGATGCGCGTTCACGAGCAAATGACATCCTCTGCTCAGGGCGCAGAGGATGTCATTACGCATGCGCGGCCACCGCTAAAGGTAGGCTGGGAACCTAGGCAACGAGCAGGATACAAAGAGGGACTGACCGCAACTTCAATCAAGAATAGCAAGAAAACGACATCGCTGGACGACGGACAGGTAATTAGAATTCTTCTTATTTTTACATGGGGGAGCTTTATAGCTCCATTTATCAACTTGGGACAACCCCTTTAACTTAAAAAAGACATCGCTGGCCGACGCTAGGGATTGGGCGGGGGGATTTGGGCTGTTTGCCTGGTGGGAGTTTGGCTGCTAGCAAGGAGGGGGGTTTGACTGTTAGCTGGGGGAGATTTTGGCTGTTAGCAAGGGGAGGGGTGATTTTGGCTGCTAGCAAGGTGAGGATTTTGGCTGTTAGCAAGGGGGGGTTTGGCTGCAAGCAAGTGGGGTTTAACTGTTAGCAGGAGGAGATTTGGGCTGTTAGCAAGGGGAGGGGCGATTTTGGCTGTTAGCAAGGGGGGTTTGGCTGTAAGCAAGGGGGGTTTAACTGTTAGCAAGGGGGATTTTGACTGTTTGCTGGGGGGATTTTGGCTGCAAGGGGGGATTTTGGCTGTTTGCAAGGGGGGATTTTGGCTGTTTGCAAAGGGGGTCTAAGCATCTCACTGAATACAAAGTGCTCTATGGGGAGGATTATCTGCAAGGGGGGTGTCTGAGCATCTATGACCGCTTAGTGCTCAGAGCCCGCAGCAGTCAGAGTCAGACCCCGACTCTGCAGTATACTTCTTCCCCATAGAGCCCTCAGTCAGATGCTCAGGGCCGGTATCAGCACCCGCTGCCCTTTGGTAGGATCACTCGGCCGCCGGGTGCTTCCTTATGCTGCCATCATGGCTCCTCCAGGAGCGGAATTCCAGGCCAGAGCATTGCCGACGCCCTTGCTCGGGATTGCTCTCCTGGAGGAGCCCCTGACATCACTGTCCATGTATGTGTTTAGCAACGCTACAGGTGGGGTGGCACTATCTACAGGGGGTTGTGTGTGTCATTATCTACAGGGGGTTGTGTGTGGCATTATCTACAGGAGATGTGTTTGTCGCATTATCTACAGGGGGCTGTGTGTGGCATTATCTACAGGTGGTGTGTGTGGCATTATCTACAGGGCGCTGTGTGTGGCATTATCTACAGGGCGCTGTGTGTGGCATTATCTACAGGGAGCTGTGTGTGGCATTATATACAGGGGGCTGTGTGTGGCATTATCTATAGGACTCTGTGTGTGTCATTATCTACAGGAGATGTGTGTGGCTTTATCCACAGGGGGCTGTGTGCGCCATTATCTACAGGTGGCTGTGTGGCATTATCTACAGAGGGCACTGTATATATGGGGTCATAACCTGGGGGCTTAACCTCTATATGGGGGCATAAAGAAGGCCTAATTTTTATATGGGGCACAAACTGGAGTCCGAACTTCTATATGTGGGCACAAACTGCCATTTACTGCAGCTTTAAGTGAGTTCCCCAGCAAAGGGGCCCACTAAGTCTGTGTTGCCCAAGGGCCCACATAAACCTGGAGCCGGCCCTGGGTCCAGAAGAGAGGTCCTGGGAGCCGGAGGAGAATCTCAATCTTCCTACCGTCGTGAAGAAGTTCCTTTCTTGCTCTTGTCCCAAGAAGATGGGGCATAAGAGGGGGGATACTGTAACGTCCGTTGCCGCAGACCGCAGTCTCCTCCCATCCTGCCGACAACTTCCTTCCCGGAGATTCCAGCACATGTGGCCGTCCTGGCCTGCAATGACCACTAGAGTGCGTGCTCGTGCTCAGTCCCGGTCTTAAAGGACCAGCGTGCACACATGTTTAGTATTGTTCTGCCCCTTCACGCATTGCCTGAGCATTTTTGTGTTTACCCCGTGTTAGTCTTGCAAATGGTCCCTTAGTGTTTTCCAGTTCCCAATGTTCCCTTTCCTGCTACCTGTATCCTGTATCCCGTGCTACCTTGTTCCTGTACTTTAGAGAGTTGGAGTCGTGTTGTGCCACCGATCACGTCTGCTGTGTTATACCACGCCTGGTGTCTGCTGCATTGTTCCCATCCGAGCCTAACCATCTCTACTGTCTGAACTACCACAGGTACCCCTACTCGGACTATAGACTTTGCTTGGTACCCTATGTGGCCAGCTGCTGTCCTGCTATGGTGGTACGGCCCAGTGGGTCCACATACCCACCGATCGTGACACAGAGTAGGAATACACATTACTTTTTTTATAAATCGCATCTTCACAGACTTCATATTAAAGGGCGGGAACTGTTACCAGCAAATTAACATGAACTGGATGCTTCTACTAAATTTGGTAATCGGTCAATATACCATCTTCTAGAATAAGGGAGGTTAGGACGCCCTCCTTATACATTTTAATACATATTGAACTTATTACATAGAGCATGGAAAGATATCAAGAAATCATTGCATACATCAGTATATTTAGCCTATACGCCATTATGGTCTAATAAACGCCTGAAGAGCTTTGAGAGAATTCACTACAATCTTTGGGTGGCTAAAGGAATCTTCCAACTCTCACACATATTACAGGATGGAAAACTCAAAGAATTCAACAGACTCAAATGGAGTTCAACTTGAGTCAGAAAGAATTAGTTACTTGCAGTTAAAAGGAATGTGTCGCTAGAAAATGTTTTTTTTTTTTTTTTAGTTAAACAGTTAGTGTATAAATGATTAAACATTGTTCTAATTTTTTTAATTTTTTCACGAGTCAGGAAATATTATAAATTAGGTTCTAATTTATAACATTTCCCTGTGCTGGTCACTAGAGGGAGCAATTCCCAAAATTGCAGCATTGGCATGTGGTAAAGCAACCACATTGCTTTATGCTGCAAAATTTGAGAAGACACACTCGCTCTAGCGTCCTCAAACAATCCCCCCTTCCTTATCCTGGCTAGTGCCAGGAGAAAGGAGGGGATTGAACGTTCAAACCTCCTACACTGTGTGTCGCCATTTTTTGAGCGAATACACAGTGTAGTAGGCTTACATACAGTGCTAATCACACAGTAAAACACGAACAAACACAGACATAACTTACCTGCTCCTGCCGCCGCCGCTCCCTCCGGTCCGTCTGCTCCCTCCGCTCCTAGTGCTTGCATCAGAACACATGTCCGGAAGTCGCGACCGGAAGTAATAATCTTACTGTCCGGCCGCGGCTTCCGGTCCACAAGATAATGGCGCCGGACGTGGCTCGGCCGAAGACCTTCCATTTTGACTCTGTGGGAGCGGCGCATGCGCCGTTCCCACACAGACGGCGTACAGCATAGTGAATGGAACGGGTCCCGTTCGCATTCACTATGGGGCTGTATGTGCCGTATTCCATGCCTGTATGTGTCGTTAATCGACACATAGAGATGAAATAAAAAATGGCAGCCCCCATAGACAAGAAAAAGTTCAAAAATAAAAAAAAGTAAAACACAAACACACAAATAAATACAATTTTTTTTAATAAAACACTAAAAGCAAATTGATATAAAAAAAATAATTTTCGCGACACCCTTCATTTAACCCCTTCCCGCATTTGGGCGTAACTGTACGTCCAAATTCTGAGTGAGTTCCCGCATTTGGGCGTACAGTTACACCCTGCAGATAAAGCGAGCACAGGAGCTGTGCGCGCTTTATCTTCAGCGGCTGTCAGCTGTTATACACAGCTGACATGCCGCTGCGATGGCTGTTACCGCCGCTGTCAATGACGTCCGCTGCATTGAAGTGGTTGGCAGAGGGAGCTCCCTCTGTAATCCCCCGGGCCACCCCGCGATGGATCGCGGGTGGCGATTGTTGCTATGGCAACCAGGAAGCCGTTACTAGGCTTCCTGGTTGCCAAGGTACGGTAGCCTATTACGCTAACTGTCAAATGAAGAATGACAGTTACGATCCACTGCACTACATAAGTAGTGCAGTGTATCGTACCGGGGATCCGAAGACCAGATCTTCAAGTCCCCAGGTCAGTGTAAAAGAAAAAGTAAAAAATGTAAAAAATAATGTGAAAGAAAAATAAATAAATAAAAGTTAATAAATAATAAATAAATAATAAAAACAACACTTGCCCTGTTTCCCTGATCAACTCCTTTATTATTAGAAAAAAAATGAAAATATGAAAAAAAAAACTATACATAATAGGTATCGCCGCGTTATGATCTATAAAAATATCACATTCTTTTTACCACACGGTGAACACCGTAAAAATGTTTAATAAAAAACAATGACATCAAAAAAAATGTAATAAAATGCGATCAAAAAGTTGCAAGTAACGCAAAATGGTACCAATAGAAACTACAGTTCGTCACGCATAAAACAAGCCCTCCCGCAGTGATATCAACTAAAAAATAAAAAAGTTATGGCTGTCAGAAAATGGCGACACTAAAACATGATTTTTTTAGAAAAGAGTATTTTTACTGTGGGATCGTAGTGAAACGTAAAAAACGATATAAATTTGGTGTCGCTGTAATCGTATCGCCCCGCAGAATAAAGTTAACATGTTGTTTATACTGCACGATGAACACTGTAAAAAAAAAAAAAAAAGAAACGTGCTGGAATGGCTGTTTTTGGGTTTCCTCATCTCCCAAAAAATGGAATAAATAGAGATAAAAAAATCACATGTACCCCAAAGTGGAACCAATAAAAATTACAGCTTGTTCCACAAAAAACGCGCCCTCACACAGCTCCGTCAACGGAAAAATAACACGTTATGACTCTCAAAACGCAATGATGCAAAATTATTCTAAATGACGGCTCAGACTCATTTTTAGGTACAGTAGAATTTCACTAAATACCCCACATTGTCATTTGCTGGACCCCACAGGTGGACCCTGTAGATGCAGCGGATATGAGGAAACTTTAGGGCCTTGTGCGGCTTATAGGGCTAGTGAAGAAGTCAAATATAAGGCAACACTGGAGCGCAGATATTTTGTATAATACCCAATAAACCCGGCCTATGTATAAAGGATTGGTTCAAAGCGTACCACACCAATCCATGGATTATTCATTCATCCCATTATTACATCATCCTATTATGACCTGATGCACTCCGCCCAGTTTACATATGCCCTGATGCACTTCGCCCAGCTTACATATACCCTGATGTACTCAGCACAGTTTACATATACACTGATGAACTCCGCCCAGCTTACATATACCCTAATGTACTCCGCCCAGTTTACATATACCGTGATGAACTCCGCCCAGCTAACATATACCCTGATGTACTCCGCCCAGCTTACATATAATCTGATGTGCTCCTCACAGTTTACATATACCCTGATGTACTCCTCACAGTTTACATATGCCCTGATGTACTCCGCCCAGCTTACATATACCCTGATGTACTCCGCACAGCTTATATATACCCTGATGTACTCCGCACAGTTTACATTTGCCCTGATGTACTCCGCCCAGTTTACATATACCCTGATGTACTCCACCCAGCTTACATATACCCTGATGTACTCCACACAGTTTACATATAGCCTGATGTACCCGCACATATTACATATGCCCTGATGTACTCCACAGTTTACATATATCCTGATGTACTACGCACAGTTTACATATATCCTGATGTACTCCGCCCATATTACATATACCCTGATGTACTCCGCACAGCTTACATATATCTTGATTTACTCCTCACAGTTTACATATGCCCTGATATACTCCGCCCAGCTTACATATACCCTGATGTACTCCGCCCAGATTACATATACCCTGATGTACTCCGCCCAGCTCACATATGCCCAAACATTATAAGCTGAAATACCACTAATACACCAAGCAAAATCTGCGCTTCAAAAGCCAAATGGTGGTCCAACTGAGCCTGGCAGTGTGCCCAAACAGCAATTTATGACCACATATGGGGTATTCTGGAGAACCCGCTTAACAATTAATGGGATGTGTGTCTACGGTGGTACACGCTGGGCATAACACATTGGGCACTGAAATGGCATATCTGTGGAAAACAGCCATTTTCAATCTGCAACATCTATTGTTTACTCATTTTTGCAAAACACTTGTGCGGTCAAAATGCTCATTACACCCCTAGATAAATTCTTTGAGGGATCTAGTTTCCAAAATGGGGTAATTTTTCGGGGGGTACCACTGTACTGGTACTATAGCTCAATGCAACATGGTGTCAAAAAACGAATCTTATAAAATCTCCACTCCAAATACTAAATGGTGCTCCTTCCCTTTAGAGCCTTGCTGTGTGTCTAAATAGCAGTTTATGACCACGTGTGGGGTATTTCCCTACTCTGAAGAAGTTGCTTTACAAATGTTACGGTGCTTTTTCTCCTTTATTTGTTGAGAAAATGAAATTTTTTTAACTAATGCTGAGTCTTATTGGAAAATAATGTAATTTTTCATTTTCACTGCCCATTTCTAATAAAATATATGAGACACCTGTGGGGTCAAAATGCTCACTACACCCCTAGATTAATTCCTCAATGGGTGTAGTTTGCCAAATGGAGTCACTTTTAGGTAGTTTCCACTGTACTAAGGGGCTTTGCAAAAGCGACATGGTGCAGAAAAACCAATCCAGCAAAATCTGCTCTCCAAAAGCCAAATGGCGCTCCTTCCCTTCTGAACCCTGATGTGTATTCATACAGTACTTTATTACCACATATCAGGTATTTCCGTACTCTGGAGAAGTTGCTTTACAAATGTTAAGGTGATTTTTCTCCTTTATTTGATGAGAAAATGAAACATTTTTACCTAAATCTACGTCTTAGTGGAAAAAAATTTTTCATGTTTACTGCCCAATTCTAATGAAATCTATGAAACACCTGGGGGGTCAAAATGCTCACTACACCCCTAGTTGAATTCCTCTAGGGGTGTAGTTTCCCAAATGGAGTCACTTTTGGGGGATTTCCACTGTACTGGTACCTTAGGAGTACACATGGTGCCGAGAAATCAAACCAGCAAAATCTGTACTTCAAAAGCTAAATGGCGTGCCTTCCCTTCTGAGTCCTGCCGCTTCCCCAAACAGCCGTTTATGACCACATGTTGGGTATTTACGTACTCTGGAGAAGTTGTTTTACAAATGTTGGGCTGCTTTTCATCATTTATTTGTTGAAAAAAATAAAAATTTTGAGGTAAAGCTACATCTTATTCGAAAACAATGTAATTTTTCATTTTCACTGCCCAATTCTAATGAAATCTATGAAACACCTGTGGGGTCAAAATGCTCACTCAACCCCTAGATAAATTCCTCAAGGTGTGTAGTTTCCTAAATGGAGTCACTTTTGGGGGTTTCCACTGTTCTGGTACCTTAGGAGCTTTACAAATGCGATATGGTGCAGAGAAATTAATCCAGCAAAATCAGCGCTCCAAAAGCTAAATTGCGTGTCTTCCCTTCCGAGTCCTGCCACTTGCCTAAACAGCAGTTTATGACCACATGTTTGGTATTTCCGTACTCTGGAGAAGTTGCTTTACAAATGTTGGGGTGCTTTTCCTCATTTATTTGTTGAAAAAAATAAAAAATTTGAGGTAAAGCTACATCTTATTGGAAAATAATGTAATTTTTAATTTTCACTGCCCAATTCTAATGAAATCTATGAAACACCTGTGGGGTCAAAATGCTCACTACACCCCTAGATGAATTCCTCAAAGGGTATAGTTTCCCAAATGGAGTCATTTTTGTGGGGTTTCCTTTGTTTCAGCACCACAAGACCTCTTCTAACCTGACATGGTGCCTGAAATATAATTTAAGAAAAGGAAGGCCCAAAAATCCTCTATGTACTCCTTTGCCTCTGAGGCTTTCAGTCCAGTAGCGCACTGGGGCCACATGTGGGATATTTCTAAAAACTTCAGAATCAGGGCAATAAATATTCAGTTGTGTTTCTCTGGTAAAAACCTTCAGTATTACAGGAAAAATGGATTAAAATGGAATTTCTGCAAAAAAAATGAAATTTGCAAATTTCCCTTCCACTTTGCTTTAATTCCTGGGAAACGCATAAAGGGTTAAGAAACTTTCTAAATGCTGTTTTGAGTACTTTAAGGGGTGCAGTTTTTAAAATGGGGTGATTTGTGGGGGTTACTAGTATATAAGGCCCTCAAAGCCACTTCAGAACTTAACTGGTCACTAAAAAAATAGACTTTTGAAATTTTCTTGAAAATTTGAGAAATTGCTGCTAATTTTATAAGCCTTGTAACGTCCTAAAAAAATAAAAGGATGTTCAAAAAACGATGCCAATCTAAAGTAGACATATGGGAAATGTTAGCAAGTAACTATTTTGTGTGGTATAACTATCTGTCTTACAAGCAGATACATTTGAATTTAGAAAATGCTAATTTTTTGCTAATTTTCTCAAAATTTTGGTGTTTTTCACACAAAAATATTTAATATATCAACCAAATTTTTTCACTAACTTAAAGTATAATATGGTGGGTGATATTACTATGTCGGTGTTTCATAATAATGCTGTGTAGATGTTGTATGATACTGCTATGTAGGTAAGGCCTTATTCAGATGAGCGTATTTTACGTCCGTGTGCTGTCCGTTTTTTTCACGGACACCACACGGACCTATGAAATTCAATGGGGCTATTCAGACATGCATTGTTTTTCATGCAGCGTGTGTCCGTTGCGTGAAACTCACTGCATGTCCAATTTTGGTGCGTTTTTGCACACCACGCAGGTGTGAAGTCAATGGGTGGTTGAAAAAATTGACTGCACACCCATTTCAAAAGGGGTGTCACTTCTTAGGGTTTGTTTTTACTATTTAACCTCAGAGCCCTGCAATTGTGGTTGAATGCTGTGAAAATCACCAAATAAGGCCTCAAATGCGCATTGTGCTCTTTCACTCCTGAACCCTGCCCAGTGGTAGCGGCTGCTACGGGGCCCACGGCATGAGATTGCTGTGCCGCTCTACCTGGCACATGACATATTTGTGCTGGGCAGCAAGAGCCCCCTCATGCCTGGCGTCACTAGCACCGAGCATCCTGGGGCCCCGGGTGACTGCCACATTCCATTGTACCAGCGTCCTTAGGACGCAGATACAATTGAATACAATGGCAGAGCAAGGAGCTAGCTCCCTGCTCCGCCATTCCCTAGGCTACAGGCCACATTAGGCCTGTAGCATATAAGATACTGTGACAGGATCCATGTGCAGGCCAGCGTGATAATGTAATTGGATCAAACCGGCCTATGCAAGGGTCCCATCTAGGCGTCTCATAGGCTGCAGAAGACTATGAAGCAACTATTTTTGTCATGGGAATGGGGCTAGGTGAGTAAAACAAATTTTTTGGGGGCGCTGTCTAAAGGGGGGCTGTGTGGCACTATCTACAATGGGGACAGTGTAGTATGATCTACAAGGAAAGGCTGTGCAAAATTATCTACAAGGGGAGACTGTGTGGCACTATCTACAAGGGGTGTGTGACACTATCTATAAGGGGGACTGTTTGGCACTATCTACAAGGGGGCGCATGGCACAATCTACAAGGGAGGCTGTGTGGCCCTATCTACATGGTAGCTGTGTGGCACTATTTACAGGGGGAGTGTGTGGAACTATATACAAAGGGAAAGGCTGTGTAGCACTATCTACAAGAAAGGGCCGTGTGGCACTATCTACAAGGGGGTGTGTGTGGCACTATCTACAAGGTGGGTGTGTGGCTCTATCTACAATGGGGTGTGGCACTATCTACAAGGGGGCGTGTGGCACAATCTACAAGGGAGGCTGTGTGGCCCTATCTACAAGGGCGGCTGTGTGGCCCTATCTACATGGCAGCTGCGTGGCACTATTTACAGGGGGTGTGTGTGGCACTATATACAAATGGAAAGGCTGTGTGGCACTATCTACAAGAAGGGGCCGTGTGGCACTATCTACAAGGGGGTGTGTGTGGCACTATGTACAAGGTTGGTGTGTGGCTCTATCTACAATGGGGTGTGGTGTGGCACTATCTACAAGGGGGCATGTGTGGCACTATCTACAAGAACTGGCTGTGTCTCTAAGGGATTAACATTATCCAGGTGATAAAGAAAGGTGGTCCCGAACCCCCTGTTCCTTCTCACTGCACCGCCTGTAGTAAAGAGAAGCTTGAATGGAGCGTCTATTGAGCATGAGCCTGCTGCCACATTCAATGACTATGAGAATGGCAGAAACAGCAGAGTGCAATACACTACTGTTTCCGTCATTCCAATAGACTTTGATTAGAACGGCAGCATACATGCTTGACCACCGCCATCCGGAATTTCTGGGCCCCATACAACCAAGATGTCTGCCCCCCTCCATTACCGGGGGTGGGCAACGGCAAGTGTGGCACTCAAAGACATTTCTTTGCCATGACTAAGAGCACAGGACGTGCTCGAAACGCGTAGGCCAGGGCAGAACCGCCTACTACTCACATTCTTCTTGGGACTGCGTCTCCCTATAATTTTAATCTACATCACCCCAATAAAGGTGGGAACATCGCTTCCTTTTTAACTCAAAATACGACTCAGCGCTGGATCATTTCTTCTGTTTCTTCCACTCACGTTTGTACTTTATGCGCATGAAATTATTTTGGTGCTGATGTCAATTACAGTGAACTAAACCATGGAGCAGGCAGTGACCGGTTAATGGCCTGGATTTTTATCTATTTAGCCAAATTATATCCCACTGTATGGCATACAATGGGATATGTCGCCCGGGGAATGGACCAGGGGAAACTCCTAAAGTCACTGTCCAGGAATTGCAGTGACGTCTGGAGCTTTCCCAGGGCTGGAGCCTTCTACTAGTGCTTTGACAAGGGACTTTGGTGCTGTTCTTGATGTCCATATATGTAAAGTGATGTCGGAAGCTTTGCAAAGTCTGAGTACATGGCCGGAGTGTCAGCAACGCTCTGGCCAGGGATTCCGGCCCTTGAGAATCCCCTGACGTCACTTTACATGTATGGACAGTGATGTCAGTAGCTTTCCCATGGACAAAGTACATGGGTAGATCACTTGTGATGCTCTGCCTGGGGACTGCAGCATTAGGAAACTCCTGACATCACTGTCCACATACTAATGTCAGGAGTGGTATACATTTTTTTGTGGAATCTCTCCGGATGGGATAACAAAGTCTACTACGCTATTCCATCCTTCAAAAATAAGCTATACCGACGTCTACCAGCCCGACGTAGGCTAAAAGGACATAATGGAGCCCTGAGATTTCCTGACGTACACGATAAACTTAGGGCAACAAAATGATGAGAGTGCCTTAACCCCTTCCATCTTTGACCACTTTTGACCTTCGTGACAGAGCCTCATTTTTCAAATCTGACATGTTTCACTTTATGTGGTAATAACTTCGGAATGCTTTTACCTATCCAAGCGTTTTGTTGTGACACATTGGACTTTATGTTACAGGCAAAATTTGCTCGATACATTCAGTTTATATTTGTGAAAAACACCCAAATTTTGCGGAAAATTGCAAAAATTAACATTTTTCTAAACTTAAATGTATCTGCTTGTAAGACAAATAGTAATACCACACAAAATTGTTGCCAATTAACATCCCCCATATGTCCACTTTAGATTGGCATAGTTTTTTTTTGAACATCCTTTTATTTTTCTAGGACGTTACAAGGCTTAGAACTTTGGCAGCAATTTCTCACATTTTCAAGAAAATTTCTAAAGGATATTTTTACACTGGGCAGTTCAGTTGTGAAGTGGCTTTGAGGACCTTATATAATAGAAACCCCCAATAAGTCACCCCATTTTAAAAACATCACCCCCCAAGTATTCAAAACAGCATTTAGAAAGTTTCTTAACCCTTTAGACGTTTCACAGGAATTAAAGCAGAGGTGAAAATTACAATTTTTTTTTTTTTTTCCATAAATTCATTTTTAATCCATTTTTTTGTAACATAGAAAGTTTTAACAGAGAAATGCAACTCAATATTTATTGCCCTGATTCTGCAGTTTTAGGCTATATCCCACATGTGGCCCTAGCGTGCTAATGGACTGAAGCACCGGCCTCAGAAGCAAAGGAGCACCTAGTGGATTTTGGGGCCTTCTTTTTATTAGAATATATTTTGGGCACCATGTCTTGCGGTGTCAAAACAGTGGAAATCCCCCAAAAGTGACCCAATTTGAGAAACTACACACCTCAAGGAAATTCTCTATAGGTATAGTGAGCATTTTGACCCCACAGGTTTATTGCAGAAATTATTGGAAGTAGGCCGTAAAAATTAAAATCTCAATTTCAAAGAAAACGTTGGTTTAGCTACTTTTTTCTCATTTCCACGAGGACTAAAGGGGAAAAAAACACTGCAACATTTGTAAAGAAATTTCTCCCGAGTAAAACAAAACCCCACATGTGGTAATACCCGGCTGTTTGGTCACACGGCAGGGCTTAGAAGGAAAAGAGCGCCATTTGGCTTTTTGGTGCACAAATTTAGCAGGAATGGTTTGTGGAGTCCAAGTCGCATTTGCAAAGCTCCTGAAGAGACAAAACAGTGGAAACCCCCCACAAGTGACCCCATTTTGTAAACTGCACCCATTGAGGAAATTATCTAGAGTGAAGTGAGCATTTTGACCCCACAGGTTTTTTGCAGAAATTATTGGAATTAGGCCGTGAAAATGAAAATCTAAATTTTTTCAAAGAAAATGTAGGTTTAGCTAATTTTTCCTTTTTTCCACAAGGACTAAAGAAGAAAACGCACACAAAATTTGTAAAGCAATTTCTCACGAGTAATACAATACCCCATATGTGGTCATAAATAGCTGTTTGGAAACACACGACAGGGCTTAGAAAGGAAAGAGCGCCATTTGGTGCCCCTGAGGCACCAAAACAGTGAAAACACCCAAAAATTGATGCCATTTAAGAAACTACACCCTTGAGGATTTAATCTAATGGTGTAGTGAGCATTTTTACCCCACAGGTGTTTCATAGAATTTTTTAGAATTGGTCAGTGAAAATAAAAACAATCCCTTTTCTTCAATAAGGCGTAGACTTTAGTTTAAAATTTTTCTTTTTTTTCAACAAATAAAGGAAAAAAAGAACATTTGTAAAGAAATTTCTCCCGAGTACGGCAATACCCCATATGTGGTCATAAACTGCTGTTTGGGCACACAGTAAGGCTCAGAAGGAAAGGAGCGAAATCTGGCTTTTGGAGTGTAGATTTTGCTGGATTGGTTTCTGGGCACTATGTAGCATTTGCAAAGCCCCTGTAGGAACAAAACAGTGGAAACCCCCAAGAAGTGACCCCTTTTTGGAAACTACGCCCCTCAAGGTATTCAGCTAGGGGTGTAGTGAACAAGTTAACCCCGCAAGTGCTTTGCAGAAATTAGTGTGCCCTCGATGTTGCAGAGTGAAAATTTTATTTTTTCCATAGATATGCCAATATGTGGTGCCCAGCTTGAGCCACCATAAAATGACAGCTCTCTAATTATTATGCTGTGTTTCCCGGTTTTAGAATCACCCTACATGTTTTCCTAATATTTTTCATGGACATTTGACCAAGCTCAGGAGTGAAAGAGTACCATACAAAATTGAGGCCTAATTTGGCGATTTACAAAGAATTGATTAATGAAAGAAACACCTGAGAAGTGACCCCAATTGGAAACTACACCCATCAAGGCATTTATTAAGGTGTATAGTGAGCATTTTCACCCCACAGGTCTTTTCCATAAATTATTGCACCGCGGATGTGCAAAGTAAAAAAAAAAAATTGAAATTTTTCCCTAGATATGCCATTTCAGTGGCAAATATGTCGTGCCCAACTTGTGCCACTAGAGACACACACCCCAAAACTTGTTAAAAGGGTTCTCCCGGGTATGGCGATGCCATATATGTGGAAGCAAACTGCTGTTTGGGCACGTTGTAGGGTTCAGAGGGGAGGGATCGCCATTTGGCTTTTGGAGCGTGGATTTTGCTTGGTAGTAGTTTTGTTTAAGTATTACTGGTATTTCAATTTATAATGTGGGGGCATATGTAAGTTGGGCAAAGTACAACAGGGACATAGTCAGGTGGTTTAATAATGGGGTAAAAAATAAAAATAAAATAATCCATAGATATTTTGCTGTGAAGCAATCCTTTATGCCCAGGCCAGTGTCACACTGATAAATGTTGTCATTTCTTATTCCCCTTTTGGTCCACACTACGCACCTTTGCAGTTTGGGGACTTTTGCTGGGAAGTGTTGTCCTGGTATAATGCGGGCACCCTCGCTTCCAGCAGATATGTTTTGGCCCTACCGTTCCTGGTTCCCTAATTTTAGGGCCTTGATAATTTGCTTCTTGAAACAAAAGAAATGTTCCCCTCGGGCCTGCACAGTTGCATATTTTTTAGTGGTATGAGGATTGTTTTTTTGCGGAATGAGCTGTAGCTGGGACTTTTTGATCACTTCTTATCCTAGTTTTTTGGGATGCTAGGTGCTAAAAAACTGCAATTCTGGCATAGATTTGAGGTGTTTTTTTTAAACAGCGGTCACCAAGCGTTCTAAATTACATTTTACCTTTATTCTTCGAGTCAGTCCGATTCCGCTGATACCAAATTTATAAAAAAAAATTATGTTTTACAACCTTTTGCACAATAAAATTACTTTTGTAAAAAGAATGTATATGTTCTGTCACCAAGTTTTGAGAACCTTAATTTAATTTTTTTTTAGTCTACAGAGCTATATGCGGGTTTGTTTTTTGCGAGACGTGCTATAGTTTTTATAGGTACCATTTCTGGAGGATACATGCAACTTTTTATTCCAATATTTGTAGGGCAAAGTGAGCAACAAACAGAAATCCTGGTATAGTTTTAGTTTTTTTACGCCGTTCACCGTGTGGAATAAATAACTAATAAATAATATTTTTATAGTTCAGGCCGTTGCAGTCGCAGCGATACCAAATATGTATGGTTTATTTATTTTTTTCAATAATAAAGGATTTGATAAGGGAAAAGGGCGATTGTGTTCTATTTTATTACTTGAAACTTTTATTATATGTTTTAAAACTTTTTTTCACTTTTTTTACACTTTTTTTTAAGTTCCACTAGAGGACTTGAAGGTCCAACTGTCTGATTATTTTTTTTGTAATACATTACACTACCTGTGTAGTGCAATGTATTAGATCTGTCAGTCATTCACTGACAGCAAGCCGATTAGGCTTCGCCTCCTGGCTTCCGTAATAGCAGAGCAGGAAGCCATTGTTAGGCCTGCTGTTGCCATAGCAGCAGTTGGCAGCCCTGATTGCATGGCAGGGCTGCCAATCTGCTAGCAACCTCTAAGATGCAGTGATCACTGCATCTAAAGGGTTAATTGCAGGGATCGGAGCTAGCTCCAATTCCTGCCGTTACCGGTGGATGTCAGCTGTAACATACAGCTGACATACAGCTGACATCCACCGCTGATGACACCAGCTCAGCTCCTGAGCCGGCGTCATCTTGCCTTTGGCAACAAAAGCCCTTAAGGCCTCTTTTCCGGGCGGAGCCGGAACGGCTTCCATTCTAGGCAGACCAGGGGGACAGTATTAGTCCTCCGGTTGCCATTGCAGCCACCAGAACCCTGCTGGTGTCCCGATGAGCTGCAAATACCTTAAATGCAGCGATCGCTGTTGACCGCTGCATTTAAGGGGTTAATGGCGGGGATCAAAGCTATTTTCTGTCCATGCCATTACAGCCGGATGTCAGCTGTAATACACTGCTGATATCCGACGATGATGGCACTGACTCAGCTTCTGAGCCGGTGCCATGTATGGATACGGCAAAATGCGGGAAGCACTAGCTTTCCATGACGTATCTATACGGCAAATGTCGGGAAGGGGTTAAGGGAGGGGGAAGTACTTGTGAGGATGTAAGGAGCACTAATGCTTTCTTTGTTCTTACGTTGCCATCAAGGTGTTTTTCAACAGCAAAAATCTGAGGCTTTCCCTTTGATTTCTGACGCAGATGTGCCACAAGCGTGTAGTAGATCCGCACGAGAATAAGGCCCTGTTCACACAGAGTTTTTTGCCGTATCTTCTGCCATGAAAACAGTGCTGGAAACTGTGGCAAAAAACGGGCGAAAACGGCCCCCTATTAATTTGGTATGGTGCGGACAAAAATCCATGTGGAAAATTTTTCGTAGCATGTGAACTGGGTTGCGGAAACCTCATATGCATGGGATGCAAATCCAACATGTGTGAACAAATCCAACATGTGTGCACCAAATTCCCCAATGTGTGCGTGTAGCCTTACAGAATTTGCTATGGATTTACATCAAATTAACCCTTTACATTGTAAAGGATGAAATACGTTACAATTCTGCAACATAAAAGGCATGCACGTCCTAAATTCCTCTAATTACTCAAGTCTATGAGGGATCTGTGAAAACACATCCCGCATGGGTGCAAATCGCCTGTGAAAAACGGCCGTTATTCACGGCTGATTTCACACACGTTCGTCTCAATATAGCCTAAGGCGGGATTCACACGACCGGGTCCCGCCCAAGCCCGGGTGTCGGCCGGTAAAATTGGCCATTTTGCCCGGCCGGTTTGCATAAAGTTTTGCATCCGTTCCGGGCCGGGCAGATCTGGACAGTGACATCAGCGGCAACTCCTGAAGGGGAATCCCCATGTGTTCAGGGATTCCGCTTCAGGAGTTTCCCCTGATGTCACTGCCCAGATATGGACAGAGACATCAAACGCTCTGTCCAGGAGCGGAATCCCCGAACACATGGGGATTCCGCTCCTTCAGGGAGCTAAAATGGAGCTAGCACATAGCAGAGCGGGGAGATACCACCCTGCTCTGCTATAGTGGCATCGCTACAGTAGTAGCAGCCGCAGCAGCTGCTAGCGGCGCCATGGAAGGTGTCGCCGGGCCAGGGTGCTTTTAACAAGCAGGGGAAGGGAGCCAGCGCAGCGCTCCCTTCCACCTGCTGTACACCCCAGCCCTGCCACACAGTGTACAGCGTAGCCATTCGTCCGAATGGCATCAACTCCTCCTCACATGCACTCTGCGCTGTGAGGAGGAGAAGATAGAGCGCAAGCCACGGAAAACCCGGCCATCACTCGGGACACATTCCGGTGATGGCCGTATATTACCCGGCCCCATAGACTTCTATGGGAGCCGGGCGGCCGGATGCCCGGCCGAAAATAGAGCATGTCCTATTATTTGACGGCCGGTTTTCCCGGGCGTCAAAAAATCGGTCGTGTGAATAGCCCCATTAGGGGTCTATTATTCCTAATGCAGCCGGGTGCCGGCCGATTTATGAACGGCCGGCACCCGGACGGGAAACCCTGTCGTGTGAATGAGGCCTTATATTGTAATTTGTTGTGGATTTTCAGTGTGCAATCCGCACCAAAACTAGGAGACAAGTAAGTGGCTTATTCAAACGTCCATGTTCGGTCTGTGATACACGGACCGTGTATCGGCCATATTTCCCGGACCGACCACAGTTCAGGGAGCCGGGTTTCTAGCATCACAGTTATATATAATCATAGGAGTCCCTCCTTTCCCGTGGGAATACTGTCCCCGGTCCCGTACTGAAAACATTATTACATTATGGGGCGGTATTCCTGCGGAGAGGCAGGGACTCCTAGCAGCATTGATAGCTATGATGCTAGGAATCCGGTTCCCTGAATTGTGGTCGACCTTGGAAATACGGCCGATACACGCTCAGTATATCACGGACCGAACAGAGCCATCTGAATAAGGCCTTATTTAAACCTATTGGTACATGCAGGAAGAAGGTCTAATTATTATACATATGTAAATATGCTATACTACTGCCTACATATGAAGGCTAGACCTCAGTAAAGCCAAGTAACCCTTGGTGTGTTGCCCTAAACAACTAATATAAAACCTATAAAGTGTAGGGCACAATTAACACAAATATATTTGAAAGATATATACATTTTATTGAATGTAACAACATTAAAAATAGGTCATACTGAGCATGAACAAAAAGACGTCTGACAATTACAGAGGGCATACAAGAAATAATAAATAACAGTGTCAAGGGTAATATGTATATCCATTTCTAGGTTAAATTAGCCTGATCAAATAGTAATTGAGGCCTCTGTATATATATTAGCATGTAATTTGCAAAGTGCAGGATATATACAGATAAAAAGAAACTTGCATGAAAGATAAATGCAACCAGTGCAAAGTATATCAACAAGCATAAAGCTTGAAGCTGGAGTCCGGTGTATGGAACACAATCTGTAATGCAAGCAAATTAAATAAAGTAATACCTAGAAAATAGGATGTATAACATACCCATTGCAGTCCTCTGCAATGGAGAGAACGTCAGTCCCGAAGCGTGTTTCGGCGAAATGCCTTCGTCCGGGGGTGGCGTCTCTCCAGCAGGGACCTCCCCTTTTAAAATATATAGCTGTCCAATCATATCGACAGCGTGGATCACATGGGGCAGTGGATTTGTGTAAGGTGGCGTCATGTGTCGGGGGCGGGAAAGCCCGTCACTATCCCATGACCGCGCGTCATCAAGGGGGCGTGGATCAATGGCGACTGACGCCGCGGAGACACGCCCACCCAGATGCAGACGCGCGAGTCAAAGGGAAGCCGAGAAATCCCTCCCGACACAAGCGCACGAACAAGCACTGCTGAGATGAGTATATCCCATGAGATGTTTAAAGTATAGGACTGGACAGCTAGGGTAGAGTGAACAAGACATGAAACTTAATATCCATCAGTAAGCCATTGTGTATTGGTTTAAGTGTGACAGCTATGAAAATAAATAAACTACAATAAAATAAAGAACGATATTAATAAAAACAAACAAATATAAGGTGATACAGAGTTACACCAGTTGCACCATGCAATAAAAAGGAGGATGTATCGCATTAATAATACACCATATAACTTATATATATCCAGTATATCAAGATGACAACATACATATAATGTATATAGTACAGACATGCACATACACATATGTACCTAAACAATTGTAATTAAATAAAAATATGTACATCAGTTATTATATATACATAGCGAGATACTGGGTAATAAATATAAATAATATATGTTACAAAGTGAAATAAGGTAATAGATAAATATCATTAAAAAAGTATGTACAAAGTGTCAGTGTGAGATGAAAATAATAATAAAAATAAATATAAATATAAGATATATCGATTTCATAGTTATTAGTCGTGAAACAAATGGAGGGGGAGGACGGGGGAGGGGGGAAAAAAATATATGTAAAAACATGTATATATAAAGAAATATATATATGTGTATGTATATACATAATTGTGAGAGAAGTGTGATAATTATATAATAAGATAAAAATGTTGTGTTAGTGCATATTATAAAACACTATATTATACAATAAAGATATATTAGTTGGAATATATATCAAACTAGAATGGTTAAATAAATAAGTGAGAAAGTGAAAAGTGCATAAGTGTAGATATTTGTAAAAAAGTGATAAAGAAAATCATAATAAATATAAAAATATATATAGAAGTATATTAAGTAAAAAAAAAATATATATAAATAAATACATAGGGTCGTAAACACAACCATATTGCACAAAAAGGTGAATAGCGTTCTTCTTAGGTGTAGATAAATGTTCGTCGCACTGCATTCATGGCTTCTCATTCTCCGAATTGTGTAGAATCATAAATGTTCTATAATAAAAGGGGAGGTGATTAAACACATACAAAAAACATAAAACATATTTAAAATAACCCATTGGAGGTCAATGGTCATAGGAATGGAGCGAAGTTCAGGTTCTCATTGAGCCCAGAAGGAGACATAGTCCTTAGAGTCCAGATCCACTTGGATTCGCATTTTGCCAAATTTTTTGAGATCTCGCCCCTTCGAATATGTTTTTCGATACAATCGATTCCTCTAACTTTGAGTTTAGTTGGATCGCATGAATGGTATGCCTTGAAATGTCGAGCGACAGGTTTCAAGGTTTCAGGGGTCTCTGTCGTTTTAGCTAAGGCAATGTCACGGACATGTTCCCTAACTCGAATTTTGAGTTCACGGGTAGTAAGACCAACATATATCTTAGGGCAAGGACAGGTGGCGTAATAGACAACTGCCTTAGTTGAGCAGGTGATAGAATGAGTAATGGTAAATGTGCGTTTGCCCGTTGAGTCAACGAAGGTTGTCGCTTTCTCTATGTTAGAGCACGCAACACAATGTCTGCATGTCTTACAGCCCCATTTAGGGCCCTTGGTACCAAAAGGAAACCTTTGGCTATTTAGTTGGTAATGACTACGGACAAGGTGATCTTTAAGATTTTTTGAACGTCGTGCCGAAATGGTTGGATATTTAGAGATGTATTTCTCAATCGTTGGGTCAGTAAGTAATATGGGCTAAAACTGCTTCAGTATATTTTTCATTTGAGGCCATCTTGAATGGTATTCCGTGGTAAATCTTACCTGTGTCTCTAGTTTGTTCTTTGGTTTAGGGAATAGAAGTTCATCTCTCAATGTATTTTTCGCACGATGATATGCTTTTTTTATCGAGCGTTTGCTATACCCACGGGCAAGGAACCGATTGGTGAGGTCGTAGGCCCGTTTCTCAAATACATCTGTAGAAGAACAAATCCTTCTGATCCTTAAAAATTGACTTATCGGGACTGCCTTTATCGTCTGTATGGGGTGAGAAGAGGAAGCATGAAGAAATGAATTAACCGCCGTGGTCTTCCGAAACACGTTGGATTGGAGAAAGCCGTTTGCATCTTTGCATAATTTAACGTCTAGTGATTGTGCCCGACATTTGTCATAATGATAGGTTAGTTTGATGTTTAAATCATTTGAATTTAGTGCACTAATGAAAGTCTCAAAAGACTCTGGTGTCCCCTTCCAGATGAGCAGAATGTCATCAATGTACCGGGCCCAAAAAATGACCCGGTCCATCGAGACACCCCGTCCACCATGGAAAAGGTCACGCTCCCACAGCCCCAGGAACAGATTCGCATATGAAGGGGCACATGCTGCCCCCATTGCCGTTCCCTGGAGCTGGAGGTAAAAATGTTCATTAAAGATGAAAAAGTTGTGCCTAATATTAGTTGTTTAGGGCAACACATCAAGGGTTACTTGGCTTTACTGAGGTCTAGCCTTCATATATAGGCAGTAGTATAGCATCTTTACATATGTATATCAATTAGACCTTCTTCCTGCATGTACCAATAGGTTTATGTTGGCTAATTTTTTACTGTGTTCCACACAGATTCAAGTACATCAGGGTCCATGGATCACAAAGCTAGGGAACGCATCTGGCGTTCTCAAATGGATCAGGTTTTTAACGACGGGTCTTCTCAGCTTGTTTTTAATGGTCAAGGGAATGTGAGTGAGTCACAGAATAAATATAAGAATCTATTACACCGCCGCATGAAAATATGGTGGAATAAAATCTTTTTGGAGAATTATTTACAAAGGAAATTGATCCCTAGAGGTCTTAGAGTCCAGATCTTCCCCTCTTTTCCGATTGAAGATGCCACATTTGTTGTCAATTGGGAGGAGGTTTGCAATCAGAGTTCCTTTAAATTTATGGAGCTGTTAGTTAATTTGAACCAAACCACATTAGATCAGCTCGATATGGAGATTGAAGTAATACAATCTGATCTCAAAGAAAAAATAACCCCTGAAGGTCTGGTTAGGTTCAACCTTACACTTGAACAACAGTTCACTGAATGGGAAAAATAAATTAAAGACATGAAGTCTAAAAAATTCTCAAGAGATACTAACGACTATGCCCAGCAAAAAGAATACAAATGGAGAAAAAGTACTCCATCTGCACAGACCAATCGCCACATGTCTACAACGTCGATTTCATCCCAGAGTGAATCTGACGGTGGATCACGACAGCGGCCCTATCACACCTACGGTACGAGACAAAAAAGAAAAGCACCATACAAACAAGCCTCTAATAAAAGAAAGCCTGATGTGGACAGATCTCCGAATCCACTCAAGGTAATTAATCTGTCCAATCATGTTTTCTCTACATCTGATATGGAGGTTTTAGAGCGAGGGTTAACGTTTGTCCCATGTGCCCGTTTCGATGCGTTCTCCGCAATTAAGGATTTACATATCTTTGGTCGATCACTCATTTACAAAAATTTTTTTCATAGGTCTGATTTTGATGAGATTTTCCCCACTGTTACTGAACAACAGACCTTATGTGACTTAGAGGAGCTATTGAAGGAACAAGAATATGATCTAACAGGTAAGGTTCCCCCACCACTAAGGGTAAAGTCTAAGCGGTTTCCTGCAATGACTATGTGTTCAGCAGTGGATTCCTTCATTAAATCAGTCAGCCATGAATTTGCGAAAATACCTAATTTATCAGTAGCACGTCAAAATCTTAAAAAATTAACTAAAATTGACGATGTCGTTTTTAAAGCAGCCGATAAAGGCGGAAACATTGTGGTCTGGCCTTGTGTAATGTATGAGACTGAGGCCTATAGACAATTAAATGACAAAAATTGCTATAGGAGAGTGACATACAATCCTCTACATACTTTCCAAACAGATCTGGAGAAGATCCTAATAAAGGCCCGAGCTGAGAATATCATTACCAAAGAATTGTATGATGCACTTACCCCTATCGAACCAACTATATCAACACTCTACCTGTTACCAAAGGTTCATAAAGACCCAAAGGTCCCCCCAGGAAGACCGATTATTTCAGGTAGGGGCAACTTGACTGAGAAAATCTGCAAATTTATTGACCATCATCTTAAGGGGGTTGTTGAGTGTTTACCGTCATATGTGCGTGACACTGCAGATCTTCTACAGAAAATAGACGGAATCAGTATGGAGGAAGATATGTTACTAGTTACGTGTGACGTCGAGTCAATCTATACTAGTATCCGCCATGTTGATTGTCTAAAAGCCTTCTCTGTATTCCTAACAATGGGGAATATGGATCCTACTTTTTCCAAATTCATCTTGATATTGCTTGAATTTGCACTTAGGCACAACTTTTTCATCTTTAATGAACATTTTTACCTCCAGCTCCAGGGAACGGCAATGGGGACAGCATGTGCCCCTTCATATGCGAATCTGTTCCTGGGGCTGTGGGAGCGTGACCTTTTCCATGGTGGACGGGGTGTCTCGATGGACCGGGTCATTTTTTGGGCCCGGTACATCGATGACATTCTGCTCATCTGGAAGGGGACACCAGAGTCTTTTGAGACTTTCATTAGTGCACTAAATTCAAATGATTTAAACATCCAACTAACCTATCATTATGACAAATGTCGGGAAGAATTTCTAGACGTTAAATTATGCAAAGATGCAAACGGCTTTCTCCAATCCGACGTGTTTCGGAAGACCACGGCGGTTAATTCCTTTCTTCATGCTTCCTCTTCTCACCCCATACAGACGATAAAGGCAGTCCCGATAAGTCAATTTTTAAGGATCAGAAGGATTTGTTCTTCTACAGATGTATTTGAGAAACAGGCCTACGACCTCACCAATCGGTTCCTTGCCCGTGGGTATAGCAAACGCTCGATAAAAAAAGCATATCATCGTGCGAAAAATACATTGAGAGATGAACTTCTATTCCCTAAACCAAAGAACAAACTAGAGACACAGGTAAGATTTACCACGGAATACCATTCAAGATGGCTTCAAATGTAAAATATACTGAAGCAGTTTTGGCCCATATTACTTACTGACCCAACGATTGAGAAATACATCTCTAAATATCCAACCATTTCGGCACGACGTTCAAAAAATCTTAAAGATCACCTTGTCTGCAGTCATTACCAACTAAATAGCCAAAGGTTTCCTTTTGGTACCAAGGGCCCTAAATGGGGCTGTAAGACATGCGGACATTGTGTTGCATGCTCTAACATAGAGAAAGCGACAACCTTCGTTGACTCAACGGGCAAACGCACATTTACCATTACTCATTCTATCACCTGCTCAACTAAGGCAGTTGTCTATTACGCCACCTGTCCTTGCCCTAAGATATATGTTGGTCTTACTACCTGTGAACTCAAAATTCGAGTTAGGGAACATGTCCGTGACATTGCCTTAGCTAAAACGACAGAGACCCCTGAAACCTTGAAACCTATCGCTCGACATTTCAAGGCATACCATTCATGCGATCCAACTAAACTCAAAGTTAGAGGAATCGATTGTATCGAAAAACATATTCGAAGGGGCGACATCTCTAAAAATTTGGCAAAATGCGAATCCAAGTGGATCTGGACTCTAAGGACTATGTCTCCTTCTGGGCTCAATGAGAACCTGAACTTCGCTCCATTCCTATGACCATTGACCTCCAATGGGTTATTTTAAATATGTTTTATGTTTTTTATATGTGTTTAATCACCTCCCCTTTTATTATAGAACATTTATGATTCGACACAATTCGGAGAATGAGAAGCCATGAATGCAGTGCGACGAACATACACCTAAGAAGAACGCTATTCACCTTTTTGTGCAATATGGTTGTGTTTACGACCCTATGTATTTATTTATATTTTTTACTTAATATACTTCTATATATATTTTTATATTTATTATGATTTTCTTTATCACTTTTTTACAAATATCTACACTTATGCACTTTTCACTTTCTCACTTATTTATTTAACCATTCTAGTTTGATATATATTCCAACTAATATATCTTTATTGTATAATATAGTGTTTTATAATATGCACTAACACAACATTTTTATCTTATTATATAATTATCACACTTATCTCACACTTATGTATATACATATATATATTTCTTTATATATACACATTTTAAAAAATTTTCATATATTTTTTTTCCAGCTTCAAGCTTTATGCTTGTTGATATACTTTGCACTGGTCTTTTCATCTGTATATATCCTGCACTTTGCAAATTACATGCTAATATATATACAGAGGCCTCAATTACTATTTGATCAGGCTAATTTAACCTAGAAATGGATATACATATTACCCTTGACACTGTTATTTATTATTTCTTGTATGTCCTCTGTAATTGTCAGACGTCTTTTTGTTCATGCTCAGTATGACCTATTTTTAATGTTGTTACATTCAATAAAATTTATATATCTTTCAAATATATTTGTGTTAATTGTGCCCTACATTTTATAGGCTTTATATTTGAATAAGGCCTTAGTCTAGTTACACAGTGCGGTCAAATTTTGCAAAATCGTGGCAAAAACGTGATTTGACTGCACTGTGAGAATATAGCCTAACAGCACTATTTTTTCATGTTTTGTATCCTTTTTTTATGCAATTTTCGTAATCGTGGCACTAATCACTGCCCCATTTTTGCCAAAATGACAGCAAAAAAAACCCAAGGAAGCTAAAAAAAAACAAATTTTTTTTGACATACTTTATATATTCTGCAAGTGGGGTCAGGAGGAATGGGAAGCAGGATGGAGAGGGGAGGTACACTCACCAGCCTGCAGGTCCAGTTGGCTGTGTAAAGAAGGATGTGTTTGGTGGGCGGTTCTCTCCACATGGAGCTTCTGCTTCTCATGCTGCATCTTCCTCTTCTGTAAGTCCTCTCAGGGCACCAGCATTAGTTACTTCAGAGTAAGGAGCGGGCCCTATTACATTATATTACATTGCAGGGTCTGTTCCTTTCTCCAAGTGACTAACGCTCAGGCCCTCATTCAGATGTTTAAAGCAGCTGAGAAGAGGGCGAGCCCCTATTTTTTCATCATTGTGGCCAGGCCCCTGGCGGCAGTACCAGTAGTGTTGAACTAATGGCGGCCCTGGCCACCGCTCCATTCGTTGTCCTCCTTACTGTGGGTGGTGTTGTGAGGAAGTACAGGGGGTTCAGGATCCCATTCTCGCGATCGTTGTGTTTGTGCCACAATGGACATTTATAACTTATCCATAGGATAGTTAATAAATGTCTGATCACTGGGACCCCCTCGTTCACTAGAACCAGGGTCCTGCTGCTCATTACATTCGACACCGCTGGGCAGTGTCAGGACATAATCTGCAGTGGGCAGCAGAAGAGGCCTGTTAGGAAACGTCTGTTTCTTTAAGATCGCCATGACTACTAGTCTAGCTTCTGGGCGGTTCTAGGTTTACTTGTTGAGCCTTCCCACTTCTCTGTCTTTCTGTTAGGTGTAAGGGTGAAGTATTTATACCTGGCTTCCTCACCTTTTTCTTGGCTTGTGAATTTTCCTGGTTTCCATGTGTTTGATCAAGCTACTGACTATAACCTGTACCTTTGGCTTTTGACTTCATGGAACTGAATCTCGGCTTGTCTCTGGATTACCCCTTGTTTTCTGATTTGGACTTTCTGTGCCCGGCTGGTTCTGACCTCTGCTATTCCTGACATTCCCTAGCTTTGTGAGTTGGATTTTCTGTTTACCCTCTGGCTGTCTTATTACCTGTTCTGGTATAGCCTGCATTTCACCTCTTATCCAGCACTGAACTCTGTTAAAACAGCCTGGGTTCTGTACAGCAAAAACCAACTCGCTGTAACGTCTATGGCCAGGGGCCGTCGTTCAGGCTTACCCTCTGACTGCCCCGGCCATGGACATCTGTCTTATCGGCGTCAGCTCCCTCCAGGGAGACGCCGGCACTCACTTCCGGGTCCCCTTACAGGGCCAGTACGCGTCCAGCTGTCACCAACCAATAATTAGTCCAAATGGCTGCTGGACTATAAAAGGGGCTCTGCCAACTTGTTCCTTGCCTGAGCGTTGTTGTATACCTAAGTTTGTCTTGCAAATGGTCTCCCAGTGTTTCCTAGTTCCCAGTGATACCCGTTCCTGCTGCCTGTACCCTGTATCCCGTGCTATCGTATCTACCGAGAAAGTCAAGTCGTGTCTTCCGCGGCATCCACAGTGCCACCTGCTGAGAAAGTCAAGTCATGTCTTCCACTGCATCCTCGGTGTCACCTTCTGTGAAAGTCGAGTCGTGTCTTCCGCTGCATCCACGGTGTCATCTGCTGTGAAAGTCAAGTCGTGCTTCCGCTACGGTCTACATTGCCTCAGGTACCCGTTCTGAACTATAGACATTGTTTCGTACCTTGTTGGCCAGCTGCTACCCCGCTACGTGGTATGGCCCAGTGGGTCCACACCCCGCACCGTGACAGTACGCTCAGGCCATGGACCCCGCTGGCCAAGTCAAGGGCCTGTCATCCTCCCAAGCCATGCAGGCGGACCTGCAGGATCTGCAAGCACGACAGGATCAACTCCTTGTGGCAGTAGACTCCATGGCACAGCAGCTAGTGGTGCTAGCGTTTTCCTCCACTGCTTCTATTCAAGCTCCTCTGATCGACCCTCCTTCTACACCTCCTGGCAGCCCCAGTTCGGACCCTCGGTTCTCGCTGCCATTTCCACCTCGGTTCCATGGAGACGCAAGTTCGTGCAGGTTTCTGAATCAATGCCATATCCACTTCACTCTGCACGCCCGAGAATTCCCTTTGGACTGAGCCAGGATCGCCTTCGTTATATATCTCTACTTGCCGGCAAGGCCCTGGCATGGGAAAATCTGGGAACAACAGGGACCCGAGACTTCCAGGGATTCGTGCGGTTGTTCCGTTCCGTATTTGAGGAGCCTGGACGAGCCTCGTCGGCAGCCACTGCTATCTTTAACCTGCGCCAGGAGGACACCTCCGTGGGCGAATACACCATCCAGTTCCGTACTCTGGCAGGAGAATTGTCCTGCAACAATGAGGCCTTGGTAGCATCCTTCTGGCATGGCCTTTCGCCCGAGATCAAGGACGAACTGGCTGCTCGAGATCTCCCAGCTGCCTTGGACGACCTGATTCTACTGGCTACTCGAGTGGACATAAGGCACAGGGAGAGATCTCAAGAGATTCTACAGGAGAGACGGCTTTCTAGACTGGCGCCCAACTTGCAGTTACCCCTCTTGCCTTGTTCTTCTGCGACGCCCGAGGTTCTGATGCAGGTTTGTCGGCTTAAACTGTCCGTTCAAGAAAGACAGCGCAGGCACACCTCTGTACTCTGTCTATATTGTGGCCTCACTGGCCATGTCGTATGTCTGTGTTCCCTGAGGCCAAAGAAATCCCATCGCCTGGGATTGGTTGGAGAGACAACCCTGGACGCTTCGGAATTTAATAGAGAACTCTGTTCCAAACTGTTCATTCCTGTGACCATCGTCACTGGCGAGAGACCTCATCCAGTCTCTGCCTACCTGGACTCTGGCTCCGCAGCCAATTTCATTTGCCAAGACCTTGTGGATCTTCTTCAATTGCCCACTGTTTTGCTGGGGAGACCGTTGATCGTTGCCTCGGTAGATGGACTGCCTTTGCCTGACCCAGTGTTGTCTGTGACCAAGCCATAAGACTTCAAGTGGGAGCTCTTCATTCTGAGCTCATCTCCCTGTATGTCCTGTCCAAGGCCATCAACCCCGTGGTGCTGGGTTTGCCTTGGCACATTGCCACCACATCGAGCATACGATTGTCCTATCAACTTGGTTCCTGATTCGTCCCCTCCTCGTGGTAGAGTATACCCTCTCTCCTTGCCAGAGACCCAGTCTATGTCGGCCTACATTAAGGAGAATCTGGAGAGGGGCTTCATAGAAAAGTCTTCATCCCCGGCCGAAGCCGGGTTTTTCTTTGTCAAAAAGAAGGATGAATCCCTTCGACCCTGCATTGACTACCGAGGTCTCAACCAGATGACGGTGAAGAACAGGTACCCATTGCCGTAGATTTCGGAACTCTTTGATCGCATACAGGGGGGGGGGGGGGAATTTTTTCCAAGGTAGACCTGCAGGGGGCTTACAATCTAATCCGGATCAGTCAGGGTGATGAGTGGAAGACTGCATTTAACACACGTAATAGACACTACGAATATTTGGTCATGCCCTTCGGCCTGTGTAACGCCCCCGCAGTGTTTCAAGAATTTGTCAATGAAATTTTTCATGATCTCCTCTATGTCTGTGTTGTGGTGTATCTCGATGATATCTTGATTTTTTTCTCCAGATCTTGTGATTCATCAGGGTCATGTCCACCAGGTGTTGCTTCGATTAAGGGAGAATCATCTTCACGCCAAGTTGGAGAAGTGCGTGTTCCAAGAGAAGTCTCTACCTTTCCTGGGCTATATTATCTCTGATCAGGGTCTCAAAATAGACCCTGAGAAGGTCAAGGCTGTCCTGGAGTGGCCATGTCCCCAAGGCTTAAGGGCCATACAACGCTTCCTGGGATTCGCCAACTTCTACAGACTGTTCATTCCCAACTTCTCTTCTTTGACAGGTCCCATCTCTACCCTCACTAAAAAGGGTATGAATGCCAAGGTATGGACTCCAGAGGCGGAAGTCGCATTTAAAACCTTACAAAAGGCCTCCATGTCAGCCTGTATTCGTCATCATCCTGGTGTATCACTACAGTTTGCATTAGAGGTGGACGCCTCCTCTGTTGGTGCTGGTGCACTTTTGTTCCAGAGAGGTTCGAAAGGCAAGATGGTGGTATGTGGTTACTACTCCAAGCTGTTTTCTCTCGCAGAACGCAACTACTCGATTTGGGGATCGGGAGTTGCTGGACATCAAGCTGGCCCTGCAGGAGTGGAGACACCTACTGGAAGGTGCAGCTCATCTTATCCTGGTCTTCACGGACCACAAGAACCTGACCTACCTACAGTATAAAAGAGTATCCGGCACACCAATTTTGAAACAAAGGTATTCTTATTTTGTTTTTTCTTTAATGCCAGTGGCAGAGTGGGACGTTACGGGAAGGGGGGGGGTATAAAAATAACTACATAAAAACATGTTACGCTGAACGAGTGTATAAAGACGTTAAGGCTTATCAATCCCTCCAATAGGCAGAGAAGACAATAAGTCAAATAACGAGTAAAATTAAACACAACTACAATCAGGAGTAGGTAGAAAACATCCAAATACAGGTATGGATAAAGCATTACATTGTCGCAACAAGAATTACATCAAAATGAATTGAATAAAGCAGTACAATTGACTAGTGCTATCTGAGGACACAGGTTTAGGAAAAATATTGACATGAATCGAATTATCCACTAGATGGCAGTGGAAGAACAAGTATCAAAGGATCCAGCTGTAGAAGCACTCAGAAAACTATCACTTGGGATCATCACGATAGACACAAAGACATACCTTTGTTTCAAAATTGGTGTGCCGGATACTCTTTTATACTCATATTTAGGTTGGGCCCCTATCCGTGCAAAACCCCATCCTTCCACGTATCTGGTGCTGTCTGAACCTATACACAAATTGATTTACGCCTTCAGAAGAGCACAGAAGAAGACATGTCAAATCTGAGACTGTCCTACAACCAGTAACAGATGGACAACATCCTGTCACAGGTCCCCACATCGAGAGACTTCCTACAGACACCACCGATGGAGACTAGGAGCCGGGACTTGGAGAAGACATCACGTAGGCTCATTAATCAGGAACTACATATCGCAACATTGGCCGAATATATCAAGGTTCAACGTATGCCACGTGGCCTACGTATGCCCATCAGACCAACAATATTTAAGGAGAACCCCGAATACTGCACAAAATTCAAACAAATACTCAACAAATGCTCCTTTGATTTGATGGTACTAGCCGTATCATACCTTCAGAAAAATATTGCGGATTTGAGAAAAGAGGTAACAGCAGCGGAACAACAACTTAGGACCACGTTGTCCTCAATCGACTTCACGAATTTTGCCGAAAAACTGAAGAC